>NC_143479.1:69094778-69420778 GCF_027475165.1 Benincasa hispida | reverse complement strand
TTTCGCTTACTGATTTACTCACATTTTCAGTATTGAGTTTTGAAGAGTTTGAATTTTGGAACTTACCTCCATATGTTCACGCTCGTCCTACTTCAACCCATGCGTTTTTCCTATCTTCAACACGTTATGCCCGCGACATCATTTGCGCTAACCCAGTCAGATTCTAGCATTCAACTTCTGCCTTTATCCATGGCACCAAACCGTTCATGAATGTCTCCTCAAGAACTTCGTTCGATAGATGCGGCAGCGATGCTACCAACTTATCGAATAGATTTCGATATGCCTCTACCATCGTTTCTTGTTTAATAGCCAAGAATCTTCCACAGATATCTTAAAGATCAGAATTGCACTAACATCCTTTTCTTTAAATCTTTCCAGTCTTTGAATGGCTCTCTACCTTCCTTCGACCGATACCAATCTAATGTGGCGCAGTTGAGACTCACAACCGCCACCATCATATTCTCATATTCAATCAACTTATGAATCTGAAAATATCAGTCTGCTCTGAACAACCATGCGTCTGGATCATTTTCACTAAACACCAGCATTTCAACTTTCTCGAATTTGCTTCGATCGAAAACCGCATCTTCTCCTACAGTTTTCACTGAACTATTCTCTTCGCATATATTGTGAGTCTTCGTTCTTTCTGCCTCTTCTGTCACTTTTGCCTTTCCCTTGGCCATTTTCGTAACATAAGAAACGAGCATTTGTTGATTTTCTCTGCATACAATCCCAAATTCTCAATTTCTTCGCTAAAGATGCCAAATTCTCCTTTATGGTTGGCAATTTCTTTATTTCGACTCTGAATTCAAAGATTTCTTGTTCTAGCAACTCTAGTTTCTCTTCAAAAAAATTTTGAACTATGCTTGCCCAGGTGATTGCTCTGATACCAAATTGTTAGGAAATTGATTCTTGAAAATCTTTATTATCATAACGGTTTGGTACAATCTTCTGGAATAGCAATTAGATGATGAACAACTTCTTTATTAAACGATAAGAGTCAAACAAGACTAAATGGTCACTGGTGATGAAAATATGGATCGCATATTATGTGATGCATGTCTTAGGCTATGTGTTTGTTCTCATGCGTCGATGGTCATGCATTGGGATGGAAAGTACGCATTAACCTCATATGCGATGACAATGCGTTCTTATCACAAGTTTTCTTGCTCTCTCGCCAAGTATAAAGAGATCACAAGTTTCTTGGGTGATCCGAGGTCGAACTCAGGGACTTCTAGCTAAATTTATGCGGTAATGTGTTTGCGGTGAATAATAAAAGAATGTTGAAGGTTATGGACTATGTACTACTCCTACTCCTAGCTAACAGATTAAGCAGTGGAAGTATGACTGAGAGGTAGAGACACGGAAACTGTTAACGCGTAGTGAAATGCATGGAAAATAGATAAAATGGCAAGGATGTCTTCATCGCAACACTAAGCTCGATCGCAAGGGTAAACCCAGCCAACGCATGCTATGCGATCATGCTATACACACTTGACAAAGACGCATGCGATGTATATGCGATAATGTCGACAGGCCTTATTTCTAAGTCTGTATTCCCACTCATGTGCTCTCACACATAAGCAAAATGACCGCATACCACCCTATCCTACTTAAAGGGTGCATACGCTGTGTAGTAGCAAATGGAGCTTATTCCCAAGTCCCCATTCTTGCTTATGCAATCCAATCCGCTCTCCCGAGTCTAGATTTGGTTTTTAGACTACTCTCCCAAGTATGCCTAAATGATGAATGATGCGCTCATAAGACAAGGTAATCGCATAAACATGGTTGACGTAAGACTATTCCTATCTCTAGTGAACACATTGCTTACATTGCTTAAAGAGATCAACTACTTACCCTCCCAGGTAGTTGGTTGCTACTGATTCTACTCATAGACAAGCATTACGTCCGCATATAGACAAGCATTGCTATAGCTTCACACTAAGCAAATAGGATTTTCTCACAACACTCATGCAACGCACACCTCTCGGTGGCTTGCTACATGCTTCATATGTCTGTGTCGCATGATTAAATATGCGATGCTCTAGTAGTCTTACTTAGTGATGCAATGAAAGTAAAAGATGCTAAGTAAATGAAGATGGAGATGGAATTGAAGGAAAATATAGAAATGCATTGATCACAAAAATGTACTAATTTCTTAAGTCACAATATAATACAATACAAGAATAGAAGAGAAATGGAGGGCCAGATGGAAGCAATGTCTTGCTTCCATTGGATGTGTGTCAAGGCTGCCGGTGGTGCCATGGATGGACGGTGGAGTAGACTCTCTCATGCTCAAACTCCGGCGAAGGCTCTGATACTCACTCGGAATGGTTGAGGGGATGAAGAACTCTTAAGACTATCTTCTCACGCTTTGGTCTGGATCACAAGGATCTGCCCTCAAGTAGAAAACCTTGGATGATTTTAAGTTTTGCTTTACGGCTTCTATTTATAGAGCTTGATCGCTGACAGCATTAATGGTCCTTCTCTGAAATTCTGCAGCTAACGGTGTGATGGACTGCTCTGAATCTCTACTGCTAACAGCGTGGTAGGTGAAATGTCAACATCACCTTTTGATACAACCGAGGTATGGGTTCATGCTTGGTATCCGAAGTATCAACGCATTCCACAACCCTTACGCTCATCCCTCTATTATGGTTATTACTCTATAGCCGTAACTTCTATGCGATGGACACATGTGGTTAATTGCCGCAACATCCATGCGTCGAACGTATGCGTTCACCTTTGTGATGGACAGATTCCCCGCATGCGGTTATCTTCACAATAGCCTGGCTTCCGCACATGTGATCGATTTTTGTGTTTGCTACAAATATAAACAACTGAATGCATAATAATGCATAATTATGGGTTGGCCAAGATTCTGAATATCGATCGACACAAGCTCGTTTTCTCATGAATTCTTAATATAATCGCCACATCTTCTACTTAATAGCCTTCATAATTCTAAATAAAAGGCCTATAATGACGTGCATTTCTTCCTGTTACCAGTCGCTTACAGTTGTTACTCAATCGCTTACCAAACGCTAAATGATCGTTTACAAGTTCTACAAGATCACTTACAAAATACTCCGCGATCGCTCACAAACTCCTACACAATCACTTACAAACTATTACATGATCGCTTACTAGTTTCAATACGGTCGCCTACCAATTGCTATACGATCGCTGAGCTCTGCTACATGATCTCCTAGTAGAAGTAGATGATGAACGACACACTGCGATGACTTCTCTGCGACAGAGACTTCCGAACTCCCACTCTCGAGGGCTCTCTTTCCTCACTTTTGATATTCAGGCTTCACTACCTCTCTTTCGGTTTCTTTCCTCCTTTTAAACCACAACTTCTCCCAACAGCCTTGAAAGTCATCCTTAACCGATTCAACTGCTGACTTCCATTTATTTCTTTTATTCTTTCTTTTTTGATATTGTAACACAATTGGAGACCTATCATCTTGCAAGTTGAGTGAGCATATCTTTGTGTCAATGTATGAAAAATTCTACCTTGCTCGAGGACAATCAAGAATTAAGTTGGGGATGTTTGATATGATCGAAAATATGTTATCTTGATCCGCTTAATTCAAGGTTATTCTTAGGTTTTACATGTTTATTATACGATTTTGTAGGTATTGAGCATCTAATAGGTAGAATTGAGCATTAGTGATGAAATGGAGCGAAAACGGGCTAGAACAGAGCTACAACATACCAAAATGGAGTTAAAATGAGCCAAAATGGAGTGTTAGTGACAAAGTGGAGCTACAATGGGCCAAAACCGAGCTCCAACACATCAATAGAGAAAGAGAAAGCTAAAATTACCATTTTTTTCCTGCATGCATGGTGCACAACCATGCGTCCTGCTTGACTCCTAAAATTCAAAAGCATTGTTTTGCAGAGATGTGTTGAACGCCATGCACTATGAAGATAGACTTGTGAAAATGCACATTAGCGTCGTAGTGCCACTACGGCACCATACCATTTTTTATACATATTGAGTTAGCCACCTAGGGTTTTGATCATCCGATCCCAATTGATTTTCTACTATTTTCTCTCAATTTTCTCTAGTTCTTTGACCTCTTGATATATCCGAACAATTCCTCCTCAATTTTCATGTCAATTGGGCTAAGGAGGAAAATCTAGCTTAGGCGTAGAGTGATTTTCCCCGTTTTTTTGTAGACTTGTGAGATTTAGATCGTTTAGTTATAATTTTACATATTATCTTTGGATTCTCTTACTATCTCGAATGTTTATGACTATATATTCTCAGGAATTTATGACAAATTTGTTGGGATTATGTAATCGATAGCTAGAGACAAAATTATAATATGTGACATATAATTGTAATTTGATCAAAGATAACAAAAGATTAGATTAGCTTGTGAACTATTGTCTATGATAGTGAATAATGGTCTAATCAACCTAGGGAAAACCATGTTGACTATTGACATAGGCTATTGTAAATTTAATATTTACCTTAGCTTATTCCCTTAGTCTTAACACGATCAGTTCAACTGGTTACAATGCATCTCATCTAATGAAATTGATTAATTTGATAATTTAAACTCTTAGCTAGTTTTATAGGTGAGTTGGCTAAGCTTAGACAATATAAAAATTATTTAGATGAATCTATGATCCAGTTGTAACATATAACATAGGGAAAAACTCAAACACCTAGGCTAGACCATTTAATCATTCGAATTCACTCTTTCTTTGTTTTTCTTGCAATTTATTTTTCTACAATCAAACAAATCAATCTCTACCATCCCCTCAGTTAGCACGAGTTGTAGACAATTTAATAGAGAAATTCAATGGTTCCTTGAATTCGACCTGTGCTCCCACAACTACATATTAGGTAGAAATAGTTAAAGTATTTGATCTAAAATTGGGTGACAAATTCCGCCGATCAATGCTTCAACAAAAGTTAGAGTATTTTTTGAGACACATGCATGTTATAATTGTACTCGATAACTTTAAGATGTTGATTTAAGAATATCTTACTATCTAAGATTATGAATTTACTCGCTTTATCATTGAAACTTTTGTTTTTGTCTTGAATAACAGTAAAATATGAAAGAGATGGATCTCAATGGGTGGTTGGAAAAATAGTCACCAAAATTCTCCATAAACATATATTGAATCGAATATTAATAAAAGTGTATGTATTGTGTTTCAAATTTTTTATATGAATGTTGGCATTATTATAGACTTAAATACGACAACAGGAAAGTGCTATGGTACAATCAAGAGTATTGCGATTTTAGTTTCTTCCTTATATACTAGTTAGATGGAAAGAACTTATGTAAATTCAAATGATCAATAACAACATGATTCATTTAGATCTTGGTATTGATTCACAATACATATTTGATTGAAAATCATACTAAAGTGTTTAAACTAACCTTATTGCTAGTACGCAAAAGGTTGTATTATTTATCATTTCACATGGTATTACATAGTATTCAACATTTAACACGGAACTAAAACATAAAGTGTTTAAACTTACCCTTCTTACTTGGAAATAAAAGGACCTATTATTTATCATTTCATTCTGTTACTTTATATTAATCTCTTAACATATTATTCTCAGGCTCATTTTTATGCGTTCACCACAAGGGCTCTTATGATAATCCCCGACTTCCAATTTGTTTCAAGTTGAGACAGCGGAAATCGGACGAACCCACTACTCCCAAGTAAGAATTTTTCTATCAAGATATTGAACCACACATTTCTTGGCTTATTCTGTAGTATTTCTTGAGACTCCATGGTCCCATCTGGCATCACGATTTTCTTGTTAACAGCAAGATCCCATCCACTGGCATTATCTTTCAACATCACCTCCATATTTACTGTGTACCAAGTATTTTGTTTGAAACTAGAAGAACTCATGTCCAAAAAACAATCAAACCAAGATACCTGAAGAAGCTATGCTTCTTCGATTGTGTAACTGCAAGTTTTTAAACACCATAATGAGAGAGATTACATTGAGTAAAGGCAACTTTTTTTTTTCTCCAAAGTCGACCAAACGCGTTCTTACCAAATTATATTATTTTTCCTCCTCTTGTTTTAGGGATAAAACTAATTTCATTTTTTTCAAAAACATCCTATTTTATTTAATTTATTTAGAATTAAATCAAAAGTATTAAACTTATTCCAAATTAAACTTGAGCATATGTTTTTATATCTCATAATAATATAATATAGCATAAGACATGAGATTATTTTTAAATAAAGAAAAATGAACCAACTTATTTATAAATATAGAAAAATGACACCGTCTATCAATAATAGACCGCGATAGACTTCTATCATTAGGTGATAAAAGTCTAACACGATCTTTCGCTCATTGATGCATAATGAAATTAATAATTAGTTTATATTGTTATGAACCAAGAACAAAAGAGTAAACAATAATGAAAGATTTTGGTAATGAACAAATAAAATTTGGGTTTAAGATTATACCCGCAACGTTCCACCTTGTTCTATTTCCAATATTCATTGTTCCATTTCCAAATAAGGATCTATTAGATAGGGAATCCAAATTCTATTTTATACTTTTAGATTCACTTGTTCTACAAATATACATTTAGTAGATAATCTAGATTATGTAATTTAAAACTGTTTCAGTATTTTCTTATCCAAATAGTCCAATTTCTAGAAATAATATTTTTATGTTTTCATGGTTTTCATATTTTGAATTTGAAATTTTAACATTCTGAATAATTGTTTAAATTTGAAATCAATTTATGAATATGATTCCAAACACATATCTCTAAACACCGAGTACAATTCTGTATTCATCAAATCCATTTTTTTCAAATTGCCTATCAGACAGTATAACAACAATTTTAAAGAATAATAAATATAGCAAAATATATTAAAAATAGACTTTATCTTGCTCGACTTCTATTAATGACATAGTAAATTTTGTTATATTTGTAATTTTTTTTATTGTGTTATATTTACTAATACTTTGGGCCTAATTGCTATATTTATAACTGCCTTTAAATCTTAAATGTTTAATTGAAACTTATTATTAAAATTACAATATAAATTTATTTTATAAGACTTGCAGTGGTAATATATAAAAAAAATAATGGATTGATAAATTGGAATCTATGCCAGAGTAGTTTCTATTCACAAGTATGTACTAAATTAATACAATTAAGTATTTCATTCGAAAGCGTAATTAATTAATACTATATTAACATAGATTAGTTAACTTGAATAATTAAAATATACTTATTTATTCAGTTATATAAAATTTATTAATTAAAATCATCTAATATATATAAATATCATTCATTTCTATTTACTCGGATAACATTCAAAAGTAGAATATAAAATTGTATTATATGATTCCAATATGTTTTATTTCCCAGAAATTTTATCCTAAAAAATCTCTTGGTCGTGAGCATATATTGACCCAACAAAACCGTTTTGACCCTTAAGCATTAGATTATTACCGTTATGCCCATTGGTGTCTCCCTCTCCTCTCTTCCCATTATCTTGGTTATATCATGTTAATTTAAAAGTTGAAACATTGATGAGTGACTTTTCATCTTTCTCTTTATTTTATTTAAAAAAAGTATCTAAATGGGAATCTATTCCATTTAATTAAAAATATATTTGGAGTAAAAGTTAGAATGAATTATATAAAAATTAAAAGGAAAAACTATTGAATATGAACGGTCCATACATTATCAAAACTTTATTTGATTTGAAGTTTATACTCATTTTACAAACCCATGCCAATTCCTTTACCATACATATTATATATATATATTTTTTCACTTTAGTGAATTCAATTTTACCTTTCAACTTTTTATGTGATTTTCTTTAGTTGCGAATAAATAAAACAAAAACTAATAATAAAAGAATGATGTAGTAGTAAATATAGCAATAAATGTCAAAGTATCAACAGGTAGCTCAATGCAAAAGAAATTTTGCTATGTATTAGCATATATACTAATGATAGGCTTTATCGCTAATAGGAGTCCATCAACAACTAAGTCTATCATTGAGACACTTTGCTATGTTTTTATTATTTTTTTGAAAAGTTGCTATAGACTTAAATATGATACTAAATTCCAAAGAATCAACAAATATGGCCCATTGCAAAAAAAAAAAAAAATAGATATAGAAAAATTAAGATTTAATTCTCGAAGTCTACTATTGATAGGCTATATCGTTAATAGGAGTATATTAGCAATAAAGTTCATCATTGACACACTTTTCTGTGTTTGTATTTAAAAAATATATATATTGACAAACACTTAATTATTAGCCCTAAAAACGCTACCTATTGCAATTACCTTAAGAAAATATATCTAAATAATAAAATAATATATATTAATAGTTGAGAAGTAATATTGTTTGGATGAGATTTACATCGATTAATTAATATTGTTTGTTTATATTCTTCTCATAGGAAAAGGGTATGTAAGTTAGCCTTGGATTCTATGTGTTTCTTTTCATTCATTTAGGCTTAGGTATGATTTAAAATATTTTCATCCAATTTTTCTATCGATTTGAAGCCAATATCATGCATAATGGTATCCTTTTCAATGAGGTCAATATTTTCCAATGATGGTTGTACAAATCAAATGAAATAAATGACAAGCTAACAAAATTTTTAATAGGATTAAATTGATTTTTAATGTATGTAGACCAAATCGTTATTAATGAAAATGTAGGAACCAAATGTATACACTTTATGAAACTTGAGATACAAAAAAGAATTCTTAACCTTTTGTTTCTTTTTATTTTTTATGTTGTGTTTTTTTTTTTTTTTATTCTTATTATATAACTTTCTACCCGCCTTCACCTCCCACATGCACTCGAGTTATCCTACTTTGCATACTATCTAAATATCGCAATACAAAATTGTACATGCATGTTATAATTGTACTCGATATCTTTAAGATGTTGATTTAAGAATATCTTACTATCTAAGATTATGAATTTACTCGCTTTATCATTGAAACTTTTGTTTTCGTCTTGAATAACAGTAAAATATGAAAGAGATGGATCTCAATGGGTGGTTGGAAAAATAGTCACCAAAATTCTCCATAAACATATATTGAATCGAATATTAATAAAAGTGTATGTATTGTGTTTCAAATTTTTTATATGAATGTTGGCATTATTATAGACTTAAATACGACAACAGGAAAGTGCTATGGTACAATCAAGAGTACTGCGATTTTAGTTTCTTCCTTATATACTAGTTAGATGGAAAGAACTTATGTAAATTCAAATGATCAATAACAACATGATTCATTTAGATCTTGGTATTGATTCACAATACATATTTGATTGAAAATCATACTAAAGTGTTTAAACTAACCTTATTGCTAGTACGCAAAAGGTTGTATTATTTATCATTTCACATGGTATTACATAGTATTCAACATTTAACACATAACTAAAACATAAAGTGTTTAAACTTACCCTTCTTACTTGGAAATAAAAGGACCTATTATTTATCATTTCATTCTGTTACTTTATATTAATCTCTTAACATATTATTCTCAGGCTCATTTTTATGCGTTCACCACAAGGGCTCTTATGATAATCCCCGACTTCCAATTTGTTTCAAGTTGAGACAGCTGAAATCGGACCATCCCACTACTCCCAAGTAAGAATTTTCCTATCGAGATATTGAACCACACATTTCTTGGCTTATCCTGTAGTATTTCTTGAGACTCCACGGTCCCATCTGGCGTCACGATTTTCTTGTTAACAGGAAGATCCCATCCACTGGCATTATCTTTCAACATCACCTCCATATTTACTGTGTACCAAGTATTTTGTTTGAAACTAGAAGAACTCATGTCCAAAAAACAATCAAACCAAGATACCTGAAGAAGCTATGCTTCTTCGATTGTGTAACTGCAAGTTTTTAAACACCATAATGAGAGAGATTACATTGAGTAAAGGCAACTTTTTTTTTTCTCCAAAGTCGACCAAACGCGTTCTTACCAAATTATATTATTTTTCCTCCTCTTGTTTTAGGGATAAAACTAATTTCATTTTTTTCAAAAACATCCTATTTTATTTAATTTATTTAGAATTAAATCAAAAGTATTAAACTTATTCCAAATTAAACTTGAGCATATGTTTTTATATCTCATAATAATATAATATAGCATAAGACATGAGATTATTTTTAAATAAAGAAAAATGAACCAACTTATTTATAAATATAGAAAAATGACACCGTCTATCAATAATAGACCGCGATAGACTTCTATCATTAGGTGATAAAAGTCTAACACGATCTTTCGCTCATTGATGCATAATGAAATTAATAATTAGTTTATATTGTTATGAACCAAGAACAAAAGAGTAAACAATAATGAAAGATTTTGGTAATGAACAAATAAAATTTGGGTTTAAGATTATACCCGCAACGTTCCACCTTGTTCCATTTCCAATATTCATTGTTATCACTCCATGCAATTGTGAGAGCTCTCGAAAATACCAAAAATTGTGTGCTCATTGTTTTCTCTTTGGTTTGCCACTAAAAGGATTGGACTTTGGAGGAGAGATGTGGGAATAAGTAAATCCACTACTCTTTTATACTCACACATATGGGTATTTTAGACCTTTCTAAAAGTAAGAATTTTTTGTATCCCTTATCCTTTCTTTCTTTATCTTTAATGTATCTTGTTTTTATCACCTTATTTTCTTTCGATATATCAATTTAATTTACTTGTAAATTATTTTAAATTTTAGTATACTTACAAAGGGTATTACTTTAAGAGCGATAATAAATAAGGATCTATTAGATAGGTAATCCAAATTCTATTTTATACTTTTAGATTCACTTGTTCTGCAAATATACATTTAGTAGATAATTTAGATTATGTAATTTAAAATTGTTTCAGTATTTTCTTATCCAAATAGTCCAATTTCTAAAAATAATATTTTTATGTTTTCATGATATTTTGAATTTGAAATTTTAACATTCTGAATAATTGTTTAAATTTGAAATCAATTTATGAATATGATTCCAAACACATATCTCTAAACACCAAGTACAACTCTGTATTCATCGAATCCATTTTTTTCAAATTGCCTATCAGACAGTATAACAACAATTTTAAAGAATGATAAATATAGCAAAATATATTAAAAATAGACTTTATCTTGCTCGACTTCTATTAATGACATAGTAAATTTTGTTATATTTGTAAATTTTTTTTATTGTGTTATATTTACTAATACTTTGGGCCTAATTGCTATATTTACAACTGCCTTTAAATCTTAAATGTTTAATTGAAACTTATTATTAAAACTTCAATATAAATTTATTTTATAAGACTTGCAGTGGTAATATATAAAAACAATAATGGATTGATTAATTGGAATCTATGCCAGAGTAGTTTCTATTCACAAGTATGTACTAAATTAATACAATTAAATATTTCATTAGAAAGCGTAATTAATTAATACTATATTAACATAGATTAGTTAACTTGAATAATTAAAATATATTTATTTATTCAGTTATATAAAATTTATTCATTAAAATCATCTAATATATATAACTATCATTCATTTCTATTTACTCGGATAACATTCAAAAGTAGAATATAAAATTGTATTATATGATTCCAATATGTTTTATTTCCCAGAAATTTTATCCTAAAAAATCTCTTGGTCGTGAGCATATATTGACCCAACAAAACCGTTTTGACCCTTAAGCATTAGATTATTACCGTTATGCCCATTGGTGTCTCCCTCTCCTCTCTTCCCATTATCTTGGTTATATCATGTTAATTTAAAAGTTGAAACATTGATGAGTGACTTTTCATCTTTCTCTTTATTTTATTTAAAAAAAGTATCTAAATGGGAATCTATTCCATTTAATTAAAAATATATTTGGAGTAAAAGTTAGAATGAATTATATAGAAATTAAAAGGAAAAACTATTGAATATGAACGGTCCATACATTATCTAAACTTTATTTGATTTGAAGTTTATACTCATTTTACAAACCCATGCCAATTCCTTTACCATACATATTATATATTTTTTTATTCACTTTAGTGAATTCAATTTCACCTTTCAACTTTTTATGTGATTTTCTTTAGTTGCGAATAAATAAAACAAAAACTAATAATAAAAGAATGATGTAGTAGTAAATATAGCAATAAATGTCAGAGTATCAACAGGTAGCTCAATGCAAAAGAAATTTTGCTATGTATTAGCATATATACTAATGATAGACTTTATCGCTAATAGGAGTCTATCAACAACTAAGTCTATCATTGAGACACTTTGCTATGTTTTTATTATTTTTTTGAAACGTTGCTATAGACTTAAATATGATACTAAATTCCAAAGAATCAACAAATATGGCCCATTGCAAAAAAAAAAAAAATAGATATAGAAAAATTAAGATTTAATTCTCGAAGTCTACTATTGATAGGCTATATCGTTAATAGGAGTATATTAGCAATAAAGTTCATCATTGACACACTTTTCTGTGTTTGTATTTAAAAAAAATATATATTGACAAACACTTAATTATTAGCCCTAAAAACGCTACCTATTGCAATTACCTTAAGAAAATATATCTAAATAATAAAATAATATATATTAATAGTTGAGAAGTAATATTGTTTGGATGAGATTTACATCGATTAATTAATATTGTTTGTTTATATTCTTCTCATAGGAAAAGGGTATGTAAGTTAGCCTTGGATTCTATGTGTTTCTTTTCATTCATTGAGGCTTAGGTATGATTTAAAATATTTTCATCCAATTTTTCTATCAATTTGAAGCCAATATCATGCATAATGGTATCCTTTTCAATGAGGTCAATATTTTCCAATGATGGTTGTACAAATCAAATGAAATAAATGACAAGCTAACAAAATTTTTAATAGGATTAAATTGAGTTTTAAAGTATGTAGACCAAATCGTTATTAATGAAAATGTAGGAACCAAATGTATACACTATGAAACTTGAGAGACAAAAAAGAATTCTTAACCTTTTGTTTCTTTTTATTTTTTATGTTGTGTTTTTTTTTTATTCTTATTATATAACTTTCTACCCGCCTTCACCTCCCACATGCGCTCGAGTTATTCTACTTTGCATACTATCTAAACTTGCGGACTTGTCTATGTTTGCATCTTAATATGCATCCTCAATCTTTTCTCTAAAAAATGCTTTTTGGAGTCACGAGCTCATTACATGGTCAACAAACTTTCTTGTATATGTTCTGCAAGATGTATTATGATGGACCACTAGTCTATATGTAAACATTATTATCTAGTACATTTCTGTCTCTTTTATGTGGCAAGTAATACTATGAATGACTTTTGTTTAATCTCAATGTATGTGAAAACTTTAGATTTCTTTAATATTGTTGATATGGGTTCAATTTTAGGTTATATTCTGGTCAAAGTTTTTTTTAAAAAAAGCAATTAGTGGAATATATTAAAAAACTAGGCCCGATCTCCGGACGAAGGCATCGGGAGTAGGCATATCTCTTGAAGAACTACAAGGCATCAAGATATTGAAAAAGGAAATCCAGTCATGTAACAAACTCCCAACGGCATCTACACCGTCAGGAGAGGTGTAACAACCGTTGATGAAACGTTGACCCCGGAGGAGATCCTATCTATCAACGAGGTATAGACATCGTTGGGAGTTAGGATAAACTCTCGACGCATAGTTTTCGTACGTCGGGAGAATGTGTCTCTATGCCTATTTTCCAACTATTCTCTGACGAAATATTGTTTGTTGAGAGATTATCTCCCAACGTAGTTTAAGCTATATCTAGACGATGTTATGCATCAGATGAATGTGGTTTTTTCTTGATCTTCAAAAGCGATCATGATCTGGTTATAGCCGGCATACCCATCCAAAAAATAGTAGAAGTCATTTCCAACTAGGTGATCTAGCATTTGGTCTTTAAAAGGCAAAGGGAAATGATCTTTCTAGCAAAGGGAAATGATCTTTCTCTGTTGTCACATTTAATTTGCAATAGTCCATGCAAATTCACCATCCCGTGACGGTCCTTTACAGTATTAGTTCCTTATTTACATTAGGGACTATAGTCATCCCTCCTTTCTTAGGTACACATTGCACGGGGCTGAACCACATGCTGTCGGCTATTGGATAGATGATGCCCGTGTCTAACCACTTGATTATCTCCTTCTTTACGATCTCCTTCATCGTAGGGTTAAGTCTGCACTGATGTTCGATCGATCCTTTGTGATTCTCTTCGTGACGAATTCTATGCATGTAGTATGTGGGCTGATTACTCTAATGTCTTCAAGCGTCTAGCCGATTGCTTTTACATACTTTCTCAGAATGCTCAGCAATAGATTTTCTTAGTCTTCATTAAGTGCAGAGGAAATGATTACAGGTAGCTTTTCATTCTGCCCTAGAAACACATACTTTAGGTGGTTAGGAAGGGTCTTCAGCTCTATTGTTGGTGGTTGTTCCAAGGATGGTTTTGTTGTTTTTCTTTCTTCATTCACTGTCGGCTTATCTTCTTGGGATGCGATCATCTCATCTTCTTTGGTTGTTTTTTCTATGATCGCATTGCATGCTACAATGGATGCAATTACATCCCCATCTTCATTTTCATCTTCAGGCTTCTCTTCGTCATTCAAACTTTGTTCATCGTCAAATTCATTGAGGACTTCTTAATCAAAATATTCGGATAATGTCAAACCTGAGCTTCTATCCATTCACACTTTGCGTGATCTCTCCTTTGTACACATCAATCTGGACGCGACTGATAGATAAAAATGGTCGCCTCAGGATGATGGATACATCTTTGTTTGCTTCGTAGTCCAGGATGATGAAGTCTGCTGGTAATATAAATTTGTCGATTGTAACTAGAACATCCTTCAATTTCCCCTCTGGATGCACAAGAGATCTATCCGCTAATTGGAGAGTCACCATCGTGGGCATGAGTTGTTCTACATTCAGCTGCTTGAAAATTAACAGAGGCATCAAATTAATGCTGGCCCCAAGATCGCATAGCGCTTGACTGATGTATAATCCTCTAATAGAGCAAGGTATAGTGAAACTCCTAGGGTCGCACATTTTCGGTGGGATTATAGATTTTGAGCTCCGTTGTGAACTTACCAGTGCCTCTCTTCTTTGTCACCATATCCTTTAGAAACTTCGCATATACGGGCATCTCCTCAATTTCTTCAGTGAACGGAATGTTAATATGCAACTGTTTTAGTATATCCATGAAACATTGATACTGTACCTCATCATTTTTCTTCTTTTTGAGTCTCTGAGGAAATGGTGGCAGTTGTATTCTTACGGTCCCCTGTTCTTTCGGCTCCAAGGTAGATGCAATCTCTGGTTCCATCGCATCTTTCTTCTCTGTTTCTCCTCGAGCCAATGTAATCAATAGCCCAACAACGCATAGTGGGCAAGTGAACGCAATTAACCAGACGACTACAAGTTATGCTACTTGCAGTGAAGGACACCCAATGGAGGAATGCCCGCGAAACCCACAGTCAGTCTATTTTGTGAAGAATAATCCATTTTCTAACACGTACAACCCTAGGTGGAGAAACCACCCCAACTTCGCGTGGAAAAATCAATACCAAAATTTTCAATCAGTGGCACAAAAAGAAGGGCTACTCAGATTTTTCCCGCGAACCAACAGTCAAACGCATAATCAAGCCAATAGTTCGCAGGCCCGCAATCTTCCTATGTGGAGAGTTTGTTGAAGCAATATATTGAAAAGAACGAAATAGTGCTTCAAAACCAAGCGACGTCTATCTGCAACCTGAAAATTCAAATAGGCCAGATCGCGGGCGAACTCAAGAATAGATCACAAGGGGCCCTGCCGAGTTCAACGAAACTCCCACGCAATCTAGGGGGTAGGGGAAAAGAGCAATGTCAAGTTGTGACGTTGTGGAACGGAAAGACTGTGGCAAGGGAGAAGAAGGAGCCTAGCCAGACTGCTCTCCCTCGGGATGTATTCGGGATCTGTCCGTAAGTAAAAGAGTCTCCGTCGTGGGCGTGAGTTTGCCCATATTCAATCATACAAAGATTGATAGCGGCATTACGTTTATACTCACCCCAAGATCGCCTAGTGCTTGACCAATGTTGACCCCTCCAATTGAGCATGGTATTGTGAAGATTCCTGGGTCACACATTTTTGGTGGGATCATCGTATTTTGTGTTACTACCATTGTAGCGATCTTTCCTTCATCATTCTATTTCTTTTTCAATCTTTGCGGGAATGGTGGTAGATGGACTTCTTCTATCTCGTGTTCTAGAGGCTTGAAGGTGGATGCAACTTCTGGGTTCATCTTCTCAGGCTCTTTTGAATCATATGTCAACGGGTTCTCGGTTGTCACTACATTCAAGTTGGTTGTGATGGGTTCCTCTCCTACTTCTGCTGTCATTTTTCCGCTTAGCAAAGAGACTGCTAAGCATTGTTCCTTTCATGTAGCCCTAGAGTTGCGAGAGAGCTCAGTTGAGCTTGGCAATGCTCTTTGCGATCTATTTTTGAGTTTGCTCGCAATCTGTCATAGCTGAATTTCGAGATTTTGGATGGGCATTGCTTGATTCTGAAGCACTGATTCGTTCTTCTCAATATACTATTTCAACAACCTCTCTAAGGATGAAGATTGTGATGCCTGCGAACTGCTGGTTTGGTTATGCGTTTGACCGTTTGTTTCCGGGAAAAATCCTGGTGGCCCTTCCTTTTGCACCACTGGTTGAAAGCTTTTTTGTTGATTTTTCCTTTTCCATCTGGGGTTGTATGTATCGAAATAGGGGTTATTCTTTATGAAACATATTGACTGCAAATTTCTTGGGCATTCTTCCATCGGATGTGCTTCTCCATAGATGACACAACTTGTGGTTGTTTGAGTAATTGCGTTGACCTGTCCTTTTTGTGTTCTCGTGCTATTAATTGCGATGCCTTGTATCAAACAGATCATCTCATTCATTTTTTTTGTAGGGATGCGATGGCCCCATTGTTTGCGTCATTGTCTTTAATTTTTAATCTTTGATCGCTTTCTTTCCAGTCCTCGTGATTTTTGGATATGCAATTAAGTACATTTTTCGCCTCATCGTAAGTTTTATCAAGCAGACCACCAGCTGCTGCCGCATTGGCAGCCGTCTGCAATGCAAGGTTCAGTATGTGGTAGAAAATCTCCATCTGTAGACAATCTGGCAAGCCGTTACGCGAGCAATCTCTTACCAGCCTCTTAAACCTCGCCCAGGCGTCACTGAGCGATTCGTCAATTTCCTGTTTAAAATTCATAATTAACTTCCTTCTTCTTGCATTCTCCATTGGATGGAAGTATTTCTTCATGAGCTTATCCACTACTTATTCCCACGATGTTATCTCCCCTGGTTCGAGAGAATAGGCCCACTTCCTTGCTTGATCGCATAAGGAAAAAGGGAACAACATTAGTCGAACCTCCTCGGTAGAGATATTTGGGAACACAAAAGTGTTGCATATTTCAATGAAACTCTTGAGATGGACGTGCGGATCCTCGCCATGCCTTCCACCAAACTGTTCTACTGTTTGCATCATCTGCAACATAACCGATTTCATTCCAAACCTCGATTTGTCCAAAGCTAGCCTCATTATTCCTGAGGAGAAATCATATAGGTTGGGTGACGCATAGTCCCGAATGGGTCTATTGCGGTCATTCGCCAGGAGAATGGGGTTGGTCATTATATTATTTGCATTTGTGGCCCTCTCTTTCGGTTGTTCTGCCATTCTTGGAGATCTGTCTTGCTGTTGTTTACGATTGGTTCCCAATCTTCGTTGGAACATTTTTTCAATCTCTTGGTCGTAATTTTCCAGAGATTGAAAGCTACAAAGAAAATGAGAAAATTACCATTAGCACAATGTATTGCGTGTTACTATGTCATGAAATAATGGTAAGAATGTGATGATGGAAAATGTGTTGTGCAAGCAAGTTTTCTCAGCAAGATCCAAGTATAAACCCTACTAAGTTTCCTGGTAAACCTAGGGTCAAACTCAGGGACTAAGGAAAACAATATGCGATTTTAATTTTTAGATCACTTTGTGGTAACAAATAAATCCAGTGGTTGGTTGATTTGTTGTTTACAGTATAAAGTGTATGCAGCGGAGTTGAGAAAAGCGTTAATAATACGAAAGATGTGATGAGTATGCGTGGTAATGGGTTGAGAAGGGGTTTAACTAACACTTCCTAGGATTGCGTTCATGTTATGCGGTCATGCTACATACATACAACAGCAAATCATCTCTCAATGCAAATGCTACGGCTTCTAGTTTTAGAATGCATGTGATATATGCGATGATATCTATAGGACTTATACATAACCCTCTATTCTTGTCTATGCGATGATGATTGACACACACACAAACAAGGCAACCACATACTACTATAACCTATCTCTAGGTTGCATGCGATGCATGTTGACAAATATAGCTTATCTCTAAGTCTCTATCTCTTGCTTATGCAAATCTAATCTTTCTCTCTCGAGTCTAAATTCAAACTAGCTTTCTCAAGTCTTAGGTTCTTTCTTTAGACTCTCTCTCGAGTAGCTCTAAAGGGGTGATGGATGTAACATAAGACAAGATGATCGCATACAATGAAAATCCTAGGTCATGTTAACTAAGTACTTCTCAACCCATTCGATAGTTTTAGCTACTCATGCGTATTTTAAAGAGAGTGAACAGATGTAGAAAAGCAAGTTCCATTCTATATATATATAATCGAAGTACATAATGACAATGCAGAATAAAAATAAAGAGTCTGGTAGCAATTTCTTGCTCCCCAAGGCTTCTACACTGTTCTTCTTCTACTCTGCTCAAAAGATATTCTTTCTTTCGCAAGAGTCAGCCCTCTCTCTATTTTTCCACGCTCTCTAGCACTTTCTCGAGCTGACCAGGATGATCTTTCGACGTATTTTCCCTTCTCTCACTCCCGCCTTTTAAGTATAAGAAAAACTAAGAACAAGGCTAACTATTGTCTATATGGTGAACTCTAAAAACTGGACGAACTCTTTTGATGAAGGTGGCCTTTGGTATTTATAGAGCTTCAGGGTGAGAAGCTTCTTTTCTCTTGTGATTGCACTGATGGGATGTCATTAATTCTCTGTTTGATGCGCCGGATAATTGTCACTGAAAAGTTGAGTGTACTTGCTACAGTATGTCGTTAACGGCTTGTCAACTTAATTCGGAATCGACCGTCATCAGCTTTCTGTCCCATCGTGATTTATTAAGCTTTCACCCAGATGCCCCGGATCTATGCGCCCACCTTTCTTAAGTATATTTTTCATGAGCGCAAATGATCGCATAGCCTTTTGATAAGACAACGGATCCTCAACCTCGCCATCAGATTTATGTCAAATTCCTTCAATTAATGTATCTCATACATCATATCAACTATATCATATATAATTGAACCAGTTTAATTATATCATACATAATTAAACTCCCTTTTGTCAATTTGAACACTTCAAACTGACCCAAAAACTAATTCTCAACTTGAATCCATTTAGCTACCAAGGGGGCCTTATGGAGCTGTAGCTTGAAGCTCCAACGGTACGTGAATAGCTGACTAAACTCTTTAATCATGAGATCCACCATCTGTTAACTGTCGGGCACTCCACTAAAGACTGACAGTTGCACTCTTCTCACCATAGATATATTTTTGTGTCCATCGGATATAACCAGTCAACAGTACGATAACCCTTCATAGATTGCTTGTAAGTATAGCTCGGCCAATTTACCGTTTTGCCCTTGTAGTTACATCTAACTCCTTAAGTTACAACGACAACCAAGGATCTTCGTATATTGGTTTGTGGTTAATAGAAATTAAATATCTCATATTTCATAGATAATAGTGAAGAAAAAATCTTATATTATTACATCACAAGCGTTTGTTCATACAGGTGTTTACAAACTACAAGACCCTATGAGCGTTTAAGGCATCAACTCCAACAATCTGCCACATGTTCTAAAACGAGTGGGTGTATAAGATAAAAACAAGTACAAAACAAAAAACTAGGGCACTAAGGCCCAGTACAAAAACTCCTACTTGCCCTAATCCAGCCGCAGGCGGCCCCATAGACCCATGCTCTGAACATGACCCTAAAAAACTGTAACCGTGAGAGCCTTCGTAAATGGGTCAACCACGTTGTACTCCGAAGCGATCTTTGTGACTATCACGTCGCCTCGATGCACTATCTCGCGGATGAGATGATACTTCTACTCTATATGTTTTTCACCCTTGTGACTCCTCGGCTCCCTGGTGTTCGCCACAACACAACTATTACCACAATAAATGGTGATGGCCCTAGACATGTCTAGAACAATATCCAGATCAGTCAGGAACTTCCTAAGCCAATTGGTTTTCATAGCAGCTTCACAAGCCACTACATACTCGGCCTCCATCGTGGAGTCACCGATGCACCCCTGCTTAGTGCTTCGCCATACTACAGCTCCTCTATTCAGAGTGAACACCAAGCTTGAAGTGGATTTTCGAGAATCCTTATCAGTCTGAAAGTCAGTGTTCGTGTATCCAATAAGGATCAAATCCTTAGATCCATACATGAGCATGTAGCCCCTCATACTCCGATGATACTTAAGGATGTTCTTGACGGCGGTCCAGTGACCCTGTCCTGGATTAGACTGATATCTACTGACTATCCCCACAGTGTAGCAGATGTTCTAGTACACAACATCGCATACATCAAACTACCAACGACAGATGTATAGGGGACCCGTCTCATCTCCTCAACCTCTTGAGGTTTCTTAGGACAAATTTCCTTAGACAATGTAACTCCATGCCTCTTTTGAAGTTCTGCATCAAGTACTTAAGCAACATCTTGTCAATATACGATGCCTAAGACAGTAGTAGAACTTTGTTCTTTTGATCCCGAAAGATCTGAATACTAAAAACAAACTGAGCCTCTCCCAAATCTTTCATTTGGAATTAGGTCGTTAGTCAGTTCTTAACTGATGTCAGTAAACCTACATCATTCCCAATAAGTAGGATATAGTCTACATTCAACACTAGGAAAACTTCTGAACTGTTGATGATTTTCTTGTAGACACAATGCTCATCAATGTTTTGGACAAAGCCATACGATTTGATCACAGTATCAAATCGAATGTTCCAACAGCGAGACGTCGTTTCAGCCCATAAATGGACCGATTCAGTTTTCAAAACTTTTGCTCTTGACCTTGCGCCATGAATCCCTCGAGCTGCACCATATAAATGGTCTCCTCAAGATTACCATTCAGAAAGGCAGTTTTGACATACATTTGTCTTATCTTATAGTCATAATATAAGGCATGGATAGGAGGATGCAGATTGACTTCAACATGGCAATAGGTGAGAAAGTCTCCTCATAGTCAACTCTCTCCACCTGGGTATAACCCACAACTCTTGCTCCAATAACGACTAGCCATCATTGATTTGGCCAAGAGACCCTTAACTTACTTAACAATCTCCTGTAAGTATGACCCGTCATTTTAGGCTCTAGAGGTCCATCTCAAAAAGCCAATTCGAAGAAAAAAAAATCTAATTGGGGCAAAACCTAAAGCAACCCTATCATTTCTAAAGTTCACCTTGATCTTGACCAACTACACAAAACCCATCTGAAGGGGGACGCTCAAAGGCGACATGAGAGAGTACAGAATGATCTCACGGTGTGAACCAATGACAGATACCATAGGACGTATTGACACACACCCTTCACCCACTTACTATAAACACTATCTCTATCCACCTTGATATTGACTCATGCAAACACCATCTGAAGGGGGATGCTCCCAAGACACCACGAGGCCAAACATGAATCTCATGGTGTGAACATACAGGGAGAAACGTGAGTGGAATCATAGATATATCAGATACATCTCTTCCTCCCACTGAGTATTTTATAACCTGGGGTTTAGCTTACTTAGAAAAAATATGACTAAGGATTTTAACTAAGTGACTTTTATGTTTGCCCAAGAGTAACTTTTACCTTGGATAGTTAAACAACTGTTGATCATCATCCATTAAACTCTTTAATGGAGTCTTTGACCAAATTGGCGCATGCTTGTTGAAAATCTATCTAATTCACCTTTCCAGGTAGGTTTCCAGGTAGGGCTGTTATGTTTTCGTCAACTTAAGAACCCTAGCCTAGCCAGAACCCGCCTTAGACAAAAGGTCTCTTATAGATAGGTATAAACAAATTTAATCTTTTATGCCAATCAATTTACTCCTATTAAACCGATTTTAAAAGAATAATCTAGGTTACTAAACTCTTTAGAACAACTTAAACTTAGGTCTATCTCAAACCAATTTTAAAATCCTTTTAAAAAACTTGAGTTCCCCCTAAGTTCGTATGCAACTCTTTCTTATTGATTTTAGTTCTAATTTCCTTTATAACACTTATAAACAGAAAAAACCAAAAATACAATGCTAAGCTAACACATGCAAGGCATTCATAAAGATTATAAACAGCCTAAATGTCATGCTCAATGCATTGTCCATTCATTGCTACTTCTTTTATATAACACTTATACAAAACAGCAATGAAACCAAGCATAACATACTTCCATTCCCTCTTAGACTATAACACTTACAATAAAAGGATGATGCATGATAATGCTCACTGCATGCAAAATATAACTCTTATATTTCATGATGCATGCACATGCTTTCAAGTAATTTCTTCATGCTCGATTATAACATTTATAATACATGATGCATGAATAACTGCACAACCTAAGGTGGGTTTTAAACTATATGTCAAACACTTTTGTATATAAGCACCATACATCACATGTATAATAAATCAATATTGATGAACCGGGTAAAATTGCCTTCAAATCACAAAATTGAAGCTAACTATTACAAAGACAAGGAGTCTCCGGTTCAAACAGGTGAGTTGGGTCTTGAATCACTCGGTCAAAGCATCGTGTCTCCAATCATCGTGTACTTAACTCCCTACGATCGTCTACATGATAAAACAAATGCTTTGCTCTATCACTTACCAACGCTCGCAGAGCTAAACGATCATTTAGCAATTACTACACGATCGTGTACCTTTTGCTAAGCGATGAAGCTTAAGTACGTGATTGCTTAGTGCGCTCCGCACAATGCCCGCCTTCCGTAATTGTCTATACGACTAGGATGCCGTAAACCACCATTGCCTAAGCGATCACTTAGTTAGCGTCTCAGTATAGTATACATACGATCGTGTAGGTAGTAACTAAGTGATGAGGCTTGCTAACTACACGATCGTTTAGCGCGCGCATTTAACTAAACGATGAGCATCACATGCTCCCACTGTGATCGTCTACCTCCAACGCCTTTAACTAAACCGTTTTGACCCTTGAGCATTAGATTATTGCCGTTATGCCCGTTGGTCTCTCCCTCCCCTATCTCCACATTATCTTGGTTATATCATGTTAACTAAAAGTTGAAACATTGATGGATGACTTTTCATCATTCTCTTTATTTTATTAAAAAAATTTATCTAAATGGGAATCTATTCTATTTAATTAAAAATATATTTGGAGTAAAAGTTAGAATGAAGGAAAAACTATTGAATATGAATGGTCTATACATTATCAAAACTTTATTTGATTTGAAGTTTATACTCATTTTACAAACCCATGTAAATTCCTTTACCATACATATTATATTTTTTTTCCACTTTAGTGAATTCAATTTCACCTTTCAACTTTTTCTATGATTTTCATTGGTCACAAATGAATAAAAAAAATTAATAATAAAAGAATGATGTAGCGGTAAATATAGCAATAAATGTCAAAGTATCAATAGATAGCTCTATCCAAAAGAAATTTTGCTATGTATCAGCATATATACTAATGATAGATTATATCACTAATAGGAATGTAAACATAAAATGCGATGATTCTATTTTAGGCATATGCATAACGATATATGATGCATGATACAAGCCCATGTCCTCGACAACGGCGCCATAAACTTGTAAACATAAAATTTATCTTCTTATGTCACACTACGCATTGGTGAATGTGAATATGCATGCGTGATAATGCGCTACAAGCTCATGTTGCCATAAACTTGTAACGGGAAAATGTATGTTCAGCTATGTAATTGCTCATGCACACTTTATGCGATACTACTTCTAGATGTATCTGTTATTAATGAAATGCTTGTAGTATGCTATACGTTGTCACAAGTTTCCTTGTGCTAAAACCAAGTATAATTCCAACGCAATTTTCTCGGTGTGATCTGAGGTCGAACACAGTGATTGTTTTCGTTAATGCGTTACCTTCGTGATATATTTGACCGGTTTTACAATTAATAAAAGAGTGGGCGTTTGTACAAGAAATTAAAGTGCGGTAAAGTAAAGTTGCGATAATAAAGTAAAGTGCGATAAAAATAAACCTAAGCTATTATGATACAAGATAAAGGATATAGGATGCATGATACTGAAGTTGAGACGGATTGTGAAGATTGTACAAAGAATCGTGTTATGCGATGGCAAGTCTTTATGTATGAGTCAGAAATAGAAGGGATAACTAGTATGAACATCGCAAGTACATTCATTGTGTTAACGATATAACTAAGGTTCCGCTTTCCCTTGGCGTAACTTCTCGGTGATCGGCCGCATTCCCACATCTCTGTGGTGAAACAGGGATGAACGTAATGAACTCAAGGTTGCTTCCATCTCTGGAAGTACTTCTTGCTTTAGTTAATGCATTCTTCCAACCTTCTCTCAACAGGCAAAATGGCATCTTCACTTCTTCTCTCACAGGTGAAGATGTTGTCTAGCATGCTTTAGCTAAATATATTTATTTCTTTAGCACAGATTAATTTACTTGCTTAATTCATACTAATCACTAAGGGATTAAGAAAACATCATGAAGAAAGCAAATTATGGAAGAATGGAAATAGACAGAAAGATGGAGATGGAAATGATCATGACATTCAATATTAAAATTTAGCATCTGATACATGGTGTGAATGATAGAGATTAAGAAGATAAGTACAAATGATTATAAAGAGATAGAAACAAATATAGAAGAGTGCCAATGTCTTGACACAGATCTTGATGGTAGATTTGCTTGCCGGCATATGTAATGAATGGAAAGAAGAGCTTCCCTCTCAGGCTTGCTCGTCCGATAGAGTTGATCTTGGTACAGAGCTTCAACGGCGGGGATTGAAAGGATTTTCCCTGAGACTCACCTCTCGGCCTTGTCTCTTAATTCTGGATATACTCCGATCAGCACTCAGTCAGTCTCTCTCTCAATATACAAATATCAAAATATACCCGTATCCATTGTATCTTGCAATGGAATTGCAGATGCTATTTATAGGCTCAGCTTTGACTCTTTGCAGTGTGAACCCCACTTTATTGTTAAGGCAGCTCCAAAAATGATGGAATGAATATTCCTTCTATTACACAATCAATCCCGTCAGAAATGCACAACGGTCAGCTGTACACGCGTCTGAATCCTCTGCAATTGCGTTGCTCTTTTGCATCTTCGATCGTGTGCCTGCATGCGGTGTTATTTTTTATTATCACATGTGGTTGAAGTTAAGCTCTGGATCGACTGTCGCATGCGTCGTCATTGCATTGATCATCTCTTCCTTATTGATTGACAGGCGCAATGTGACGAAGATGCGTTGTTCAGTTTTTCTTTGAGCCACGAACGCAAGCGGTGAAAAAACAGAATGGAAACATCCTTTTCTACCATCGCAATGGTGTTAGTAGGCGTATTTATGATAATTCATAATTCTTGCATTTCTTAGCCAATTTTCATACATTCGACGCAACTTTTCTCTCTTTAAGCCGCAATATCTAAATAAAACAGTATAAATAACTTGTATTTCTACAAGTTATCAAGGAGTCCATCAACAACTAAGTCTATTATTAAGACACTTTGCTATGTTTTTATTATGTTTTTTAATATGTCTATATAGACTTAAATATGACACCGAATACCAAAGTATCAGCAAATATGGCCCCTTGTAAAAAAAAAAAATGTATATATAGAAAAATTTAGATCTAATTCTTGGAGTTTACTATTGATAGGCTATATCGTTAATAGGACTATATTAGTAATATAGTTTATCATTGATAAATTTTGCTATGTTTGTATTTTTTCTTAAAATATTGACATACATTTAATTATTAACCCTAAAAATGCTACCTATTGCAATTACCTTCAAGATGTATTTTTATGCACCACTAGTTGATGACTTGATATTGGTTGTTTACTGTGCATGCATGATGATGTGCTACAAGTTCATGTTGCCATAAACTTGTAATGCTAAATTTAATGTGATGCTATGTTATTGCTCATGCACATTTTATGCGATACTACTTCTAAAGATATATGCGTTGTTAACTATATGATTGTAGTATGCTATGGAGTAATGTGTTGTCACAAGTTTCCTTCTGCTAAAACCAAGTATAATTCCAACGCAAATTTCTCAGAGTAATCCGAGGTCGAACATAGGAATTGTTTCGTTAGTGTGTTACTTTTGTGATACATTCAACCGATTTTTATAATTAATAAGAATTGTTATTTGTACATGGATTTAAAGTGCGGTAAAATAAAGGTGCGCTAATAAAATAAATTGCATTGAAAATAAATCCTAAGCTAACGTGATACAAGATACAAGATACATGCTATACATGATACTGAGTTCGAGACTGACTCTGAAGTTTATACAAAAGATCATGGTATGCGATGGCAAGTCTTTATGTATGAATCAGAAATAGAAGGGATAATTAGTGTTACAAAGGATCGTGGTATGCGATGGCAAGCCTTTCGTCTGCCAAGTCATAATTGCTTGGGGATACAAATTGATTGGACTTCTTCCCAAATTAGCAAATGAATTTTTCTTTAATATTTTATTTGAATGGATGCATGAAAAAGGAATAATGCATTGTGCTCACCAACGCAACTGTATCTACGCAAAGGACGGGCAACAACGTATATATCCCCGTAACACATCCCATAACCAACGCATTTCTGGAGAATACCTCAACATAATTCATTTGGCTAAAGACGGGCAAAGGACATATGCAAGCGCAACACACCCCTCACCTTAATACAATTGAGTTAGGTGAACGCAAAGCATTCCTGATTGGTTTGATATGCGTTCATTGCCGCCTTGCATATTTGTTGTTAGATGTTTTTGTTATTATTTTTATTATATCTTTTTCATCAACACAAGTGTTATGTCTTGCGACGATATATTTTCCTTTATTACTCAATCATTCACAATTTAAAGCACAATGCACTGACTACAAAAAAAAAAAGTCAAAGAATTAAAGACGAGACGAAATTAAATGCAAAGAAGTGAATGAGGAAATAAATTCATAAAGTAAAAATTGAATTAAATGAAGAATTTAAGACAGAATTCAGAATTTAAAGAGACAGAAGTTCAATAAAGCATTAAACATTACTCCTTCCCTGTAGATCCCGGGGCTTCTAAATTGCTGGGCAATGTTCTCGGTGTTCGACTTCTTAGCTCAGAGGCTAGTTGGCCAACTTGGATCTCCACATTCTTTATAGGGGACGCTTGTGCTTGCATCACAGCATCATTTTTATCTATATACTGCTTTAGTAGTGTCTCTAATGAGCCTCCTGATGTGTTAGACGATGATGGTTGCTGGTTCTGCGGTCTTGATTGCCCTTGGCTATGGTGAAAAGAAGGATTTCCTCTACTGCCCCTTGATGGATCCCTGGCCCCCCTCGGATGGGATTACCTCCTCAACCGAAGTTAGGATGGCTCCTTCAACCCGGATTATAGGTGTTGCTGAAGGGGTTGTTCTAGATAGAACACACTTGCTGAAGATTCAATGGACACCCATCAATTCCGTGAGCCCCTCCACAATTGACGTAGCTGATTGCGGCCACTTGAGCCGCTGCAGCGAGTTACACTGATTGTGGGGAAATGGCTCCTTGGTTGATTGCCATTAACTGAAGGATCAAGGTCACAGTGGCCATCTGCGCGACCAACGTGGTCATTGTCTCCGAAGGGACAATGGCTATTTCAGTTTTCCTTCTATCGTCGCCTCGGCCTCCATAACCATCGTCGATCCAATCATCCATATTCCGCAAGATGCGGTCGAGGATGACTTTGGCCTTCATGTATTTCTTATCCATAAAACCACCTGCCGCGGAGGCATCAACAATAGCTTGCGTTGCTCTGTTCAGGCCATTGTAAAATGTTTCCATCAAGACACAATCGGGAATCCCGATATGCAGACAGTTTTTCACCAGTCTCCTGAATCGCACCCAGACGGTGCTCAGGGTTTCATTCTTCTTCTGTTCAAAGTTCAACACATTCTTTCGTCGCCTTGCGTTGATGGTAGGTGGGAAAAACTTCTTCATGAACCGTTCCACCAATTGCTCCCATGAAGTGATCTCATTTGGCTTCAGTGAGTAAGCCCACCTCTTAGCCTCGTCCCTCAAGGTGTAAGGGAACAAATACAATCTTATATTTTCTAGAGTAACGCCAGGTAAGGAAAAATTGCCGCACATCTCGACAAAGCTGGTTAGATGGGCATGTGGGTCTTCACCTTGCAGACCTCCGAACTGCCCAACATTTTAAATCATCTGCAACATGACTGGCTTAATCTCAAAACGTGCATTCTCCTCCATAGTCTGCCTCGAGATTCCAGGCAAAAAATCATACTTATTGGGTGTCGTATATTTACGCATCGGGATGTTGTGGTCAGCCACCAGGAAAACAGGATCTTGAGTCGGTCGAACATCCCCTTGGTTTTCAACCGGTACCACGTTATCATTGTTGTCTGCCATGCTGGCTGCCTTTTTTTGTCGAATTTGGTTCTGACGTACCCTTGCGCGGAAAGGTCACTCGATCTTAGGGTCATCTACAAATTCCAGTTCAGCACCAGGATTCATAAACCGTCAGGTTGCTTTCCACGTTGAAGAAGCAGTACAATGAGATCTGTCCTGCAAAATACCAAAAACACACTCAAACAATAAACTGTTAACCACTCCCTGGCAACGGCGCCATAAACTTGTTACGCATGTTTACTATAACAATGATGCATGATGTTCTCTGCACATGACGATGCGATACTACTTCTAAATATGCGTTAATTATGGATGTTCATGTAGTATGCCATGCGCTGTCACAAGTTTCCTTACGATGGAACCAAGTGTAATTCCACCGCAAGTTTCTCGGTGTGATCCGAGGTCGAACACGGGGACTGGTTTAGGTTATTGTGGTATGTTCATGATATATACGACCAGGTTTTCAATCTTTAAAAATGTGTTTGTACAGGTATATAAATTGCGATAAAGTAAAGTAAAGCAGTAAAGATGCGATAATAAAATAAAAATCAATAAACCTAAGCTAGATGATACAAGATACAGGCTTCGTGTACAAGATGCAGGGGTCAAGGCTGGCTATGAAAGTTGTGCAAAGACGTGGGACGCGGTGGCAAGTCTTATGAATAGAATAGAAAGAGAAAGACAAATAATATAAACAACACAAATTCTTAATATCATTGAAGCTAAAAATACTGTTCCGCTTTTCTCTTGGCGTACACCTCTTAGTGATCGGTCGCGCTCCCACATGTCTGTGGTGAAACAGAGACTAACGTAATGAACGTAAGGTTGCTTCCATGTCTGGAAGTACTACTCGCTTTAGTTAACGCATTCTTCTACCCCTCTCTCGATAGATCAGAATCGCATCTTCACTTCTGCTCTCATAGGTGAAGATGTAGTCTAGCATGTCTTAGCTAAACGCATTTTATATCTTTAACACAGATTAAGTACTTGGTTAATTCATATTGCTTATCAGGAAATTAAGAAAACATCATGAAGAAAGTGATTGATGGGGGAACGAAAATAGACAGAAGATTATAAATGAAAGCTATCGAAACATTTAATATCTATATTAAGCATTTGATACATGGTGTGAATGCAGAGGTAAAGAAACAGTGAAAACAATGATGTAAGAGATAGAACAGATACAAACAAGTGCCAATGTCGTGGCACTGATTTGATGAAGATCTATTTGCTGGATAGGATGGATTTGATGGCAAGAAGAGCTTCCCTCTCAGGTTTGCTCCACCGGTAGCAGGGATCTTTGCATAGAGCTTTCAATTGGGTGTTTGGCAGATTAGATTTAAGATTCACCTTTTGGCCTTATCTCATCTTCTTCCCGAATTTCTTCACTTAAGCACTCAGCTCAGCCTTTTCTCTCAACAATTTTGCAGCACTTACCCCGTGTTCCGTAGCATCCCTTTTTCTCTGAAATCAATGGTGTATTTATAGGTACAGATCTTTGACTCCAACCTTGTGGTCCCCACTTGATCATTATGGTAATTCCGAAGATGGAGGGATATTATTCCTTCTGTTATGCAATCAAACCGTCAATTCTACACAATCGTTAGTTGTACACGTGTCTCAATTCTCCGCTTTTGCGTTTCTTAGTTGCATCTTTCGATCATGGGTTCGCATGCGGTTGAAACACAGCTCTGGACCGACTGTCGCATTGCGCCATCATTGCAGTAATCGTCTCTTCATTGTTGATTGACGAGCGCAGTGTGACAGAGATGCGTTGATCAGTTTCTCATGAGCCTGGAGTGCAAGCGGTGACTTGGTCTCCTGCAAAATAGAGTAAAATTCGACCTGTTTTCCATCTTTATGGTGTTAGTGGGTGTAATTGCAAACATTTATAATTATTGAAATTCTAAGCTGATTTTCATACAATCGGTGCATATTCATTAATCTTTTGGCTGCAATATCTAGATAAGGTGGCATAAATAACTTGTATTTCTACAAGTAATCAAAGGGATAATTAATAAAAACATCGTAAGTTTGTTAATTGCGTTAAAGATATAACTAAGGTTCGGCTTTCCCTTGGCGTACACCTCTCAATGATCGGCCGTGTTCCCATATCTCTATGGTGAAACATGGATGAACGTGATGAATGGAAGGTTGCTTCCATCTCTGGAAGTACTTCTCGCTTTAGTTAATGTATTCTTCCAACCCTCTCCCGATAGGCGAAATGACATCTTCACTTATGCTCTCACATGTGAAGATGTCGTTGAGCATGCATTGACTAAACTTAATTATTTCCTTAACCCAATTAATTGACTTGCTTAATTATTGCTAAGTATCCAAGGGATTAAGAAAACGTCATGGAGAAAGTGAATTATGGATGAACAGAAATAGACAGAGAGATGGAGATGGAAATGAGCATAACAATTAATACTAAGATAAAGCGTCTGATATATGGTGGGAATGAAAGACTAAAGAAGATGAATACAAGTGATGATAAAGAGATAGAAACAAATACAGAAGAGTGTCAATGTCTTGACACAGATCTGGACGGGGGTTTTGCTTGTCGGCATGTGAAATGAATGAAGAGAAGAGCTTCCATCTCAGGCTCGCTCTTCTGGTAGAAGTGACCTTCGTACAGAGCTTCAACGGCGAGGATCGAAAGGATTCTTTGCCTGAAGACTCACCTCTCAGCCTTATCTCTTAATTCTTCCCGGATCTACTCTGATTAGTCGCTCAATTAGTCTCTCTCTCAAATCAATATATCAAGTCTCTATGTATTCAAGCATATTTTTCAATGAAATTTCAGAAGCTATTTATAGGCGAGCTTGACTCTCTGACTTATTGTCCCCACTTTATTGTTATGGCAATTCCTGAAATGGTGGAGTGAATATTCCTTCTGTTACGCAATCAATCCTGTCCGAAATTCCTGAAATGCAGCGATGGTGGTGAAAAGTGAGGTGGAGATGGATGGTGAGGGGACGCTGCTGGAGATTTGGTTTTGGAATCTGAAGCAAGGAGGAGGTTTGTGAAGTGTTCGGGAAGAGGGGAAAGGGGTTCTATTGGAAGGGTCGGTGGGCGAATGATTAAAGGCAAAGGGTTCAAGGGTACTTGGGTTTGTTTTTGCGGTGATTGTTCTTGGACTATCTCCTTTCCTTTATCATTGCAGCGCTGGTTCTTGGGCTTGGGTGGTTGCGGTGCATTGAGATCAATGAGGGGCCTTTTGGTTGGAAGCTCAGAGCAATGTGGGGAATGCTTGAGAAGCATTCTCAGGATCTTCATGTGGATGATGCCTTGAACTTTAGGCATGGGCTCTTCGTTAATGCCTACGCCCACAGAGAGGCACAAACTTGAAATCATCCACGTGAATAAGTATTAGCCTCTCACACGGCCAACAAAACCTCGAATCTGCTTTGCAATAAGTTGGCCTACATCAATCAAAATGTCGCACACTATACAGTATGCGGCCATCACTCGATCCCTTGAAATTGTTTTGTCATGCGTTGTTGGGATGAGTCGCCATTTCACCAAATATACCCAAAGTTGTGCCTCTGGGAGTAGCTTGTTGGAGGCGAGGGTCTTAATGTCTGTTAATGATACTGACCACTTGGTGCTCGGTAGTGTTAATACCTTCACCGCATCCTCCATGTGCTCTTCTTCAGGATCATCAATTATCTTGTTACCCGGTGCTTCCGGGAGGTTTTTCAACTTGTAGAGCTCATTGATGTCCTTTGCGCTTAATGGCACTACCCACCCTTCAATGATCACTGCATCTTCTGTGTCATGGAGCTGGCCACGATAAAAGGCCCTCACTGCCGCAGGAATAACAATAGAGGGACATTGGCAGAAATTTCCCACCCATGTTCCAACACAACACTCATGATCAAATCTGGTAGTGGTGTTGACGCAGGGAAGAAACCCATTTCCATCATCATATCATCATTTTTCTTTCTTTGTTGATGGGCGTCTCCTGGTCGATGCAAGCTCGTTGCTCACAACTTTAGCTTTGCCCTTGTCTTGAGCAGACGCAAGGCGGGATTTTTGTCTTTGTTTGCATTCCCTTTCATTGCGTTGCTCTTCTTTTTCCCTTTTCCATTCCCCCCTTCCTTTCTCTTATTTTCTCTGACGTGTTGCACATTGGCCTTGCAGCGTCTTTCCTTCTCTTCTTTCTCCTTCTTTTCTTTTTCTTCTTCTTCTCTCATCTTTCTCTCAAACTGCTCTGAGGCAAGCAATATGCGTTGCTTTTCCTCGAGCCTTCTTATTTCTTCTTCTGCCGCCCTTGCGTTGTCACAGTGGACCGCTTCATCGTGAAGTTTTCTCGCTAAATCGCTTGTTGCGATGATTTGGCGCGCACATGACAACTTTTCTTTCTTCTCCCCTACTTTTCTTTTTCTTCTCTCCTCTTCTTCTACTATGCGTTGAAAGAATAGTGGGTCACTTGTTGACCCTTGCGGTGCATTCTCCTTGTGACGCCGCATAAGAGGGTTGATGTCAGGATCTTCTCTATCTTCAGTCACAACCATTATGATATGCAGTGATGAAACTTGTAGTTGCGCTGATGCTTTGGCTTACATTGACATTCCCTTTTCCACCCTTGCGATGGTTGATTCTCCGTCAAAATTTGGGCTTTTCGCCCTCTTCCTTTTCTACTCCTTCTTCAAGCGCTTCTCTTCTCGCCTGCATTGTTTCTTTTCACTCTCCTCCTTTTTTCTCTTCTCCTTCTTCAACTGGGTAGCTTCATCTCCTCTCAATTTTTTTTCTTTACTTCTTCTCTTCTTCTTCCCTTCAACCATCCATGGCAGCTTCTTTGCCCCTATAACCTCCAAAATGGCCCTGATGGGTCCCTCATTGGAGTCTGTTGGAATAGTCTCCTTAGGATCCATAGTGGCCAGGGCCATTGTCCACGAAGCTTCCACCATTTCCTCCTCTGAAGGTAGGGGCTGGTTTACAACTCTAGCTTCCGGTAGCCCCCCCCTCTTTCCATATTACTCAAAATTCTGCCAAATACCTCTTTTCGTCCCTTCGCCTCAGTTCGCTTTCTGTCCACGGTACTGGGAGTGCCACCTTAGTTCTGGTGGCATGGGCACTCTCCATGCTTAGCCCCTCTCGGATGGTGAGTGGTTTTGCTACAAAGGTCTTTTGCCAAGGTTTTCCAGCGATTCTTAGGGAAGACTTGGGCTGGGCAGTGAGGCAGTGCTAGCAATGAGGAATGCCGCCTCCCATGTGGTGACGAGTGCTTGGGAAGGGGATGATGGTAGGGAAGATGAGTGTGAAGATTGTCCGACCATTTGCTTGGCAGAGTGAAAGATTTAAGAAATTTTTTTGTCTGAGGAAGGAAATCGGCAGGGGAATGAGTATGTAGAGAATTGCTTAGGGTTTCTTTTGCGACGAATGCAAATGAGCTCCTCAGTTGAAAGGGGTGAGATTTATAGGTTGGGCCTTGATAGGCCCAACGAAATCTCTACGTGGCAGGCTTCGATATTCTCAAAAAGCCTGCTGTCGTGCTCCTCCCATTATGATTTAAATGAAAGGACGTCCTTTCATCTGCTAAGTCATAATTTCCTTGGAAGCTGAAACGATTCAACTCCTCTCTCGCAAAAATTTTATCATTTTATTTTATTTTTTCTTTAATCAGACGGGCGCAATATTAATTATTAACGCAATGCATCCGTTACCGCAAATGCATATTTGCGGAGGACGGGCACAACGTATGCATTAGCACAACACACCCCTTAACACAATGTATTTCTGGAGGACGGGCACATGGTATTTCTACCAGCGCAACACTACCTTCGACATAGTGCGTTTCTACTGAGGATGGGCACAGTGTAGATACGCGCGCAACACACCCCTCAACGCAATGCATTTGTGGAAGACGGGCGAAAAGTGTATCTTATTAGCGCAAGATACACCCATCATCGCAATGCATACCGAACGTTATAAAAGTTTATTTTATTTTTTTTTTAATTTCATCAACATCACAACGCTTATCCCCAAAACCAAGTTGATAAGACGTTGTGGTGTTCATTTTCTTTTTAATATTCATTCACAGAAATTAAGTTCAATGCAAACTAAGGCTAAAATGGAAATACATTCTACTAGGCATAAAATTAAACTAACGCAAGCTGGAATTGAAATACAAGTAAATTCAAGTAAGCAGTAAAGACTAATTTAAGAAAGCGATAAACTTAATTGAATAACGCAATAACAAAGCAATAAACTAATGTACGAAAGCAGTAAAGAAAGTATTAAAGAAAGCGATAAAGATAGATGTAGGGATGCTGATTGAAAGAGGTTCTTCAAGGTTATCACAATAGCATCCCTGCAAGCGGTCAATCCTGCTTGCTTAAGTCGATGGTCTCCATGCATCATTCCACATTGCCCCCATAGTAGGGCTTAATTCTTTGACCATTTACTTTGATTGCGCTATTTCCATCCTCGGTGGTTAGCTCCACTATGCCATGGGGAAAGATAGTCTTGATGCGGAATGGCCCAGACCAGCGTGACTTCAACATTCCTAGAAACAATCGCAAATGTGCATTAAATAAAAGGTACCTGTTGACCCACGAAGAATGTCCTCTTGCTTATGCGGTCGTCATGCCACTTCTTGATTCACTCTTTATAAAGCTTGGCATTTTCATAGGCATTCATTCCCCACTCGACTAGCTCGTTCAGCTGCAACTTTTGGACTTCTGCCGCACTTGACAGATCAAAATTCAGCTTTTTACTCACCCATATTGCTTTGTGTTCCAACTCTAGAGGCAGATGGCAAGCTTTTTCGAAGACTAGGGCATATGGCGGACATACCGATTGAAGTTTTGAAGGCAGTCTTGTATTCCCATAGTGCTTCGTCAAGCTTGGGTGACCAATCTTTCCTGGAGGTACTGACTACCTTCTCCAAGATGGTCTTGATTTCTCTGTTGGAGATTTCTGCCTGCCCATTAGTTTGTGGGTGATATGCAGTTGCAACTCTCTGGCTGACATTAAATTTGATCAACATGTTGGTGATGATGCGGTTGATGAAATGTGTGCCTTCATCGCTAATTAAGGCACGAGTCGTTCCATATCGCGTGAAAATATTTTTCTTGAGAAATTTCGCTACCGTGGCCGCATCATTTTTAGCGCATGCGATGGCCTCAACCCATTTTGAAACATAATCAACCGTAACCAAAATATATTGATGACCCTCTGCAGGCGAAAATGGACCATGAAGTTGATTCCCCATACATCAAACAATTCAATTTCTAAGATCGAAGTCAAAATCATTTCATCCTGTCTGGACATGTTCCCTGTTCCCTGGCATCTATCGCATTGCACAACATGGGCATGGGCATCCTTGAATACCGTTGGCCGAAAGTCGCCACTCTGTAGGACTTTTGCGGTGGTCCGCTGCTCCCCAAAATGTCCTCCATAAAGGGACTCATGACAAAGTTCTAAAATGTGCTTGGTCTCGTGCTCAGGAACACATCGACACAGAATATGATCAGGTCCGAGTCGATACAAGAATGGGTCATCCCAAAAATAAAACTTGACTTCGTACCTCAACTTCTTCTTCTGTTGGTATGAATAGTCTTCTGGTACTTGGCCATAAACTATGAAGTTCACAATATCCACTTGCCATGGGACATTAATGCATACCGTCATAAGTTGCTCGTCAGGGAATCTCTCTTCAATTTTTTTCTCTTTCTTCTGAACCTCACAATTTTCTAATCGTGACAAATGATATGCGACTTGGTTCTCAGTGCCCTTCTGATCTTTGATCTCTAGGTCAAATTCTTACAGGATTAATACCCATCTTATCATATTGGTTTTGCATCCTTTTTCGTCATGAGGTATTTGATCGCAGAATGATCAATATACACCACTACATTTGATCCAATTAGGTACTGTCGAAATTTCTCCAGGGCAAACACCATTGCGAGCATTTTTTTTCTCTGTGGTTGTATAATTTTCTTGTGAATCATTCAGCGTCTAGCTGGCATAATAGATAAGATGCAAAACCTCGTCTTTGCATTGACTCAAGACTGTGCCCACTGCATATCCACTGGCGTCACACATCAACGCAAACGGTTGTGTCCAATCGGGCACAACCAGAATAGGTGCGATGATGAGCGCATTTTTCAGCGTGTCAAACGCTTCCGCGCATGCGTCATTAAAATCATATTCACCGTCAATCTCGAGGAGCGCACTTAGGGGTCTTGCGATCTAAGAAAAGTTGCGGATGAATCTTCGATAGAACCCCGCATGTCCCAGAAAACTCCTAAGTGTTGTCACATTGACTGGTGGTGGTAACTTAGATATTATGTCAATTTTTGCTTGATCAACTTCCAACCCTGCCTTTGATATCTTGTGACCTAGCACTATTCCTTCTTCTACCATAAAATGGCATTTCTCCCAGTTCAGAACCAAATTTGTTTCAACGCATCTCTTCAAAAGTTTTTCCAAATTTGATAAACAAGAGTCATAGGTGTTGCCAAAAATCGAAAAGTCATCCATTAAAACCTCGACTGACTCCTCTAGAAAATCTGAAAATATGGCCATCATACACCTTTGGAAGGTGCCTGGTGCGTTACAGAGTCCATATGGCATGCGACAGAATGTAAATGTGCCAAAGGGGCACTTGAAAGTTGTTTTGTTCTGATCTTCCGGCGCCATCGCGATTATGTTATACCCTGAATAGCCGTCAAGAAAGCAAAAGAATTTATTCCCCACAAGCTTAACTAGCATTTGATCAATAAACGGGAGTGGAAAATGGTCCTTCTTTGTGGCCAAGTTTAACTTGCGGTATCCATGCATATTCTCCACCCCGTGGTTATTCTGGTAGGAATTAATTCATTTTTGTTGTTGGTGACGACTGTCATGTTCCCTTTCTTTGGAACGCATTGCACTGGGCTTACCCACGGTTCAGACGAAGCTGTCTCTCTACTGATCCTGTTTTTCCCTCTTCAAGATGGATCTTGTGCATGCAATACGAGGGACTGATCCCTCGAATGTCTGCTAAGGTCCATCCCAAGGCTTTTTCATATTTCTTAAGGATCTGAATAAGTGCTTCCTTCTTTTCTTTGCTCAGTGAGGCAGAGATTATAACTTGTAGAGTGTTATTGCCTCCTAAATAAACATATTTGAGGTGCACTGGTAACACCTTCAACTCCAACATGGGTGGTTCTTCCAAGGATGGCTTAGTTTACTGCGTTGCTCGTTCAAATAACTTTATTGTTTCAAAATCTAGTTCAGTTTGTATTGCGGCGCAATTCTCGTCCAGCATTGCGCCAATCTCAAAGTCTTCTTCCTCTGATAGTTCTCGAAACTCGTGCCAATGTTTTCATGCAGTTCTCCAACATACTGGCAGTTTTCCAAATAATCACCTGGGTATTTCAACACATTGAGAACATTGAACTTTACTTGCTGATTATTGACTCTTATTACGTTATCATTTCTGTACGTCAATCAGTGCTCGCCCTGTTGCGAGAAATGGGCGACCCAAGATGATCGGTACCTCAATGTCAGCTTCATAATCCAATATAATAAAGTCAGCAGGAAAGATGAATTGATTCACTTGCACAAGTACGTCTTCTATCTTGCCCTCTAGATGCATTATTGATGTGTTAGCCAACTGTAATGTAACTGTGGTGGGTCTTGCGTTGCCGATGTTTAACTTCTTGAAGATTGACAAGAGCATCAGGTTTATATTTGCCCCTAAGTCACACAACACATTTCCGACTTCTTTACCCCCTATTGAGCATGGCAATGTGAAACTCCCTGGATCTTTCATTTTCTTGGGGATGTTATTCTAGAAGAGTGCACAACATTCATACGTTAGTGCGACAATTTCATTTTCCCCGATCTTCCTCTTGATGGCGATTATGTCCTTGAGGAATTTCACATAGCTCGACATTTGTTCCAGTGCTTCTACTAAGGGGATATTGATATGTAGCTATCGGAGAACATCCAGGAACCTCTTGAATTGTTTACTATCATCTTTCATTTTTAGCCTAGACGGGAAAGTTGGAGGATCCCACCGTACTTTCTGATCATTTGACTATTCATTAAGGTCCCCTACTTACTGTGTTTTTTAGGCTGGAGTTTGCGGTGACTTCGATTATGTCTTGTTGAGATTCATTCCTTGTAGAGGTAGTTGCTTCTGAACTGGTAGATCTGTTTTTTGTGATTGAGTGGTCATTATTGGTCATTGAATCTTTTGGCTATTTTACTGATTCCGGTACTGGTGGCATGGGGACCGTCTTCTTACCACTTCTCAATGTCACTACTTGACATTGTTCTTTTCCACTTGGTGCAGGTGCTTCCGAGCTGCTGGGCAGCGTACCAGGCGCTCTATTCTTAAGCTCATTCACAAGTTGTGCAACCTACACCTCCAAATTTCTAATGGAGGAAGCTTGCGATTGCATGATTGCCTCGTTCTTCTCAATATAGTTTCAGTAGTGTTTCCAAAGATGAGGTACTAGAAGAGGTGTTAGATGAGGACGGTTGGTCGTATGGCTGTCTACTCTGAAAATTACCTTGGCTTTGATTCTGAAAATGGAAAACCGGAGGGTTACCTCGATTCTCGGGATGACTATTCTAATGATTAATTTGGCCCCCCTGGTTGTGATTCCCTCCCCAATTGAAGTTGGGGTGATTCCGCCAACCAGGTTTGTAGGTATTGTTGAACAGGTCATTGTGAATAGAGTATACGAATTGTGGATTTAACGAGCAGACTTCCACCGAGTGCCCCTCTCCGCATTGGATGCAACTTACTGCTGCCACTTGCATCAGTGCATTGGCTTGTGCTGCACTTTGAGAGAAATGTCCTTGATTAACAGCCATAGTTTGGATAAGCGAGGTTACTGTAGCCATCTGGGCGGCCAGGGTGGTCATTGTATCAGCTGGTACAATGGTACTTTCTGCTCTTCTTCATTTCGGGCCTCTTCCCCCATACCTGTGATCCATCCAATCATTTGTATTTCAAGAAAGGCAATCTAAGATAATCTTCGCTTCCGTATAGGTCTTGTCCATGAACCCTCCTACTACGGAGGCGTCAGCAACTGCTTGTGTTGATCAATCCAAGCCATTATAAAAGTTTCTATCAGAATGCAATCGGAAATCCCGATGTGCGGACAGTTCTTCACTAACCGTTTGAATCGCACCCAGGCGGTGCTCAAAGTTTCATTTTCCATCTATTCAAAATTTAACACGTCCTCTATCTTCTTGCATTGACGGTTGGCTGGAAAAATTTCTTCATAAACCTCTCAACCAACTGGTCCCATGAATTGATTTCATTTGGCTCTAGTGAATGAGCCCACCTCTTTGCTTCATCCCGCAGTGTATACGGGAAGAGGTATAGCCAAATTCCTTCAGGCGTCACACCAGGTATGGAGAATGTGTTGGACATTTCTACGAAGTTATTCAAGTAAGCATGCAGATCTTCTCCTTGTAGACCTCCGAATTGTCCCACATTTTGGATCATTTGTCGCTTGATCGGCTTTATCTCAAATCGTGCATTCTCCTCAACCGTGGTTCTTGAAATTCTAGGTGAGAAGTCATACAAATTGGGCACCGCATAGTTCCTATTGGGATATTGTGGTCAGCTGCTAGGAAAATTGGATCTTGCGTTGGCCGATTAACCCCTTGATTCCCCTCAGGCCTATCGTTGTTATTCATGTTTCCCCTTCGCTGAATATGGTTCTGGTGTGCTCGTGCGCGAAAAGTATGCTCGATCTTTGGGTCGGCTTCGAATTCTGGATCAGTCCCAGTACTTATAAACCATCAGCCTACTCTCTGTGATAAACAGACAGTACAACAGAGATCTATTGCAAAATACCACAAAAATATTCAACACTAACTGTTACCAATCACCGGCAACGACGCCAAAAACTTGTAATAATAAAATGATGTTATTGAATATAGCTTATGTTGCACTACTGAATCATTCAAGTTCTTGTCCTTGGCAACGGCGCCAAAAACTTGATAGACAAAATTTGTATTTATCTTTATCTATTATAAAAATGAATGAAATTGATGATGCTCTATGCACTCAAGTTGTTTTGCGATAAAGATATTTTTGCGATACTACGTTCTAAATGTATGTATTATTGATGATAAGCTTCGTAGTATGCGATGATGTAGTGCGTGTCACAAGTTTTCTTGCATTGGAACCAAGTATAATTCCGACGCAAGTTTCTCAGATTGACCTGAGGTCGAACACGAGGATTGTTGTTGTTAATGCAATACTAATGTGGTAAATGCGACCAGTTTAACATAAAGAATAAGAATTGGTTTGTGCAGAAATGTAAAATTGGGTTGTAAATAAAAGGCATTAATGTAAAATACACCTAATCTCTGGGTCAGCTTAGAATTTCTGGATCAATTCCAGTACTCATAAACCATCAAACTGTTCTTTTCGATAAACAGCCAGTACAAAGAGATCGGTCCTGCAAAATACCACAAAAGTATTCAACATTAACCGTTACCAATCCCCGACAACGGCGCCATAAACTTGTAACTTGGATTTGTGTATGTTCTTTTTATTATGCATGCACTATGATGATGAAAATGATTCAAGTCAATGTTGCCAAAAACTTGATGACATAATTTTAATGCTTTTTATCTTTATCTAACTCTAACGCATGCCTTGTGAATGAAATGAATGATGTGCTAATATGCACTCAAGTTCATTGCGATAAAGACATTTTTATCGGATACTACGTTAAGTATATGCGTTGTTAATGAAATGCTCGTAGTATGCGATGGAGTAGTGCGTGTCACACGTTTCCTTGCGCTGAAACCAAGTATAATTTCAACGCAAGTTTCTCAGAATAATCCGAGGTCGAACATAGGGATTTTTTTCGTTAATGCGATACTATTGTCATACATGCGACCGGTTTTTATCAATGAATTAAGAATGTTTGTTTATACAAGAATATAAATTGCAGTGAAATAAAACTGCGTTGATAAAATAAACCTAAGCTAATATGATACATGATACATGATACTGAGGTCGAGAACTTACTGTGAAGTTGTACAAAGAATCGGTGTATGTGATGGCAAGGCTTTATGAATGGAGCAGAAAGAGAAAGAGTAAATAGTAAAACATCGCAAGTTTGTCAATTGCGTTAAAGATGCAACTAAGGTTCTGTTTTCCCTTGACGTACACCTCTTGGTGATCCGCCGCATTTCCATATCTCTATGGTGAAACAGGGATGAATATGATGAACGCAAGGTTGTTTCCATTTGTTGAAATACTTCTCACTTTAGTTAACGCATTCTCCAACCCTCTCTCGATAGGCGGAATAACATCTTCACTTCTGCTCTCAAAGGTGAAGATGCTGTCGAGCATGCTTTAGCTAAACCTAATTATTTCCTTAACACAAATTAACTCACTCACTTAATTCTTGCTATTTACCCAAGGGATTAAGAAAACATCATGGAGAAAATGGATTATGGATGTACGAAAATAGACAGAGAGATGACAATGGCAATTAACATAACATTTAATGCTAAGATTAAGCGTTCGATACATGGTGTGAATGAAAGATTAGAGAAGATGAATACAAAAGATGAAATAGAGATTAGAAACAAATATGGAAAGAGTGTCAACGTCTTGACATAGATCCCGAGCGGAGATTATGCTTGCCGGCATGTGGTAGTGGTGGAGAGGAAAGCTTCCCTCTCAGGCTTGCTTTCCTGGTAGAAGTGACCTTCGCACAGAGCTTCAGCCACGGGGATTGGAAGGATTATCTAATCGGAGACTCACGTCTCGGCCTTGTCTCGTGATTATCTCGGATCTACTCTACAAGTTGCTTCAGACTAGCCTCTCTCTTAGAATCAGTATATGTACATCTCTATGTAATCGTGTATCCTATATCATGTATCATATTAGCTTAGGTTTATTTTATCAACACAATTTTATTTCACCACAATTTTAGCTTATGCTTGCTTAGGATCTATTCGCAAATGCATTGCTCTTCATATCTTCGATTGATCTTCGCATGCGGTGTTGTTTTTGAATATCACATGCGGTTGAAGTTGCGTTGATCGATAAGCTCAAGATCGATTGTCACATGCCCCATCATTGCGTTGATCATCTTTTCGTTCTTGATTGATGGGCGTAATGCAACGTAGATGCATTGTTTATTTTATCTTTGAGCCATGAACACATGCGATGACTGATTTCCTGCAAAACAGAATTGAAACATTCCATTCTACAATCGCAATGGTGTTAGTGGGTGTATTGACGACATTTTATAATTTTCGCATTTCTTAGCAAATTTATATACCATCGACGCAACTTTTCTTTCTTTTAGCACCAATATCTAAATACAACAGTATAAATAACTTGTATTTCTACAAGTTATCATATCCCCAAATTTAGATTTATGATTGTCCTCAAGCATATCTTCAACTAAGGTAATATTGTTCAATTTTTATCATAACTTTGCGTCAATTGGTTCCTCCGAATGCTCCACCTAGACAACATTACTCGACAACGCAATTTTCTTCTATCCTTGATAATTCATAAACATGCCCTACTTTATTCTTTTATACAACAAGTATCTACTCAAAAATTCCCTTATTGTTTTGAGAAGAATGTTTACCTCTTCTTGCAAAAACAACTTGGTACGACTTGAATGCGGTGGTCTGATTTGCGTTGTTTTAGTAGAGACTATTGATCATGATTACACCCTTCTTTTTGGCTTGTTCTCACGGATGTCATGCGAACATCCAACTACGGTTGTGTGCCAATCTCAACTTTAACTCTTGATTTTAAGCTAAGTTTTACTTTTGCTGGTCAGAGGAGTTGTCTCTTATATTCTTATTTTTCTCTCTCATTTTTTTTTCTTTTCATATTGCGTCATTCTTGGAAACCCACCTTCGTTTTGGCTTGCTCCAACGGCTGTCATGCGAACATCCAACTACGAGCAGGTTCTTTTCATGTCTTAACTCTTATCAGGTTGAGATTTTTTTTCCTTTACGCTGACATTGGAGTTTGTATGATTTTTTTTTATATTGTTCATTTTTTTTTTTTACAATAGCGAACGCATTTTCTAAGGATAAGCGCATTCATTTGATCGCATCTGCTAAGACCTTCCACACCACTAAATTTAGAGATGTACAAGGTCCTCATTGCGTTGTTTTTGACAGAATAGACAAAACACTTAGTCAAAATTTTGAAAAGAAGGTTTGAGTAGAGTCTTGAAGTATAAAAGGTAAAGCAGTGCTATTGCTACAAATTATCTAAGTGTTAGTCAGAAAATACAAAGTGTGTGAAATGTTGCTAAGGGTATGCATATAACTCATCATTGCAACACAATTAATAACGCAAAATAGAAGATAAAGAACATCACAATTATTGACAAAGGATGATAAGAGAAGAGGCTAATGCATACAGAAAGAATGGCTACTCAGTTGTATTAAAACTAACTAAGTATACAAAGAATTACAAATAACGCAATACAAAATTTGAGCTTGTACAAAGAATCAAGAAATAGCTTCTATACATAAAAATAATGAATTAAATTTAATCTTTGTATGTTATTCAGATAGGTGCGAGATTAAAGATTAACACAATGGCTCCATTAACGCAAATGCATATTTGCAGAGGACGGGCAACAACGCATGTATCAGTGCAACACACCCCTCAACACAATGCATTTCTGGAGGACGGGCACACAGTATTTCTACTGGTGCAACACTACCTCAACATAGTGCATTTTCGCTAAGGACAGGCGAAAAATGCATACGTGTGCAACACACCCCTCAGCATAATGCATTTGTGTAAGATGGACGAAAAATGTAACTTATCAGTACATGATGCACCCATCATTGCAATGCATACCAATTTCTTTTTTCTTTTTAATTCATCAACAACACAAGTCGACAAGACTTTGCGATGTTCATTTTCTTTTTATTCAGTCATTCACAAAGCTTTAAAAACCACGCAACTAGGAACTTAAACAAAGCATATAAATAACATAATTGAATTAAACTGAAGGTAAACTCATAAAGCAGTAAAGGCTATTCTACTAAATAGTAACTAAAGCAATGCAGAAAACCATAAAGGAAAGCTTTAAAGAAAGTGATTAAACATAGCTATAGGGATGTTGATTGAAACAAGGTTTTCAAAGTTACCGCAATAGCATCCCCGCAAACGGTCAATCCTGCTTGCCTAAGTCGATGGTCTCCATGCGTCGTTCCACATCGCCACCGTAGTAAGGCTTAATTCATTGACCATTGACTTTAAATGTGTTGCTTTCATCTTCAGTTGTCAGTACCACTGCGCCGTGGGGAAAGATAGTCTTGATGCGGAATGGCCCAGACCAGCATGACTTCAACTTCCCTGGAAACAATCGCAAACGCGCATTAAACAGAAGTACCTGTTGACCCTCGAAGAATGTCCCATTGCTTATTCGGTCATCATGACACTTCTTGGTTCTCTCCTTATAGAGCTTGGAATTTTCGTAAGCGTTCATTCGCCACTCGACCAGCTCGTTCAACTACAGCTTCCGAACTTTCCCCCCGTTTGCTAGATCAAAGTTCAGCTTTTTGCTTGTCCACATTGCCTTGTGTTCCAACTCGAGAGGTAGATGGCAACCTTTTCTGAAGACCACAACATATGGGGACATGCCAATTGGAGTTTTGAAGGCAGTCCTATATGCCCACAATGCTTCATCGAGCTTGGGTGACCAATCTTTCCTGGAGGTAGTGACTACCTTCTCCAAGATAGTCTTGATCTCTCTGTTAGAAATTTTTGTCTACTCATTGGTTTGTGGGTGATATGCGGTTGATGAAATATGAACCTTCATCGTTGATTAAGGCACAAAGAGTTCCATATTGGGTGAAGTTATTTTTCTTGAAAAACTTCGCTACTCATTGGCCCTCCAAAATATCCTCCATAAAGAGACTCATGACAAAGCTACAAAATGTGCTTTACCTCATGCTCAGAGACGCATCGACGGAGAATATGATCAGGTCCAAGTCGATACAAGAAGGGGTCATCCCATAAATAAAACTTGACTTCATGTCTTAGCTTCTTCTTCTGTTGGTATGTATAGTCTTCTGGTACTTGACCGCAAACTGTGAAGTTTACAATGTCCGCATACCATGGAAGATTAACGCATACCGACATCAGCAGCTCGTCAGGGAATCTTTCTTCAATATCTTTTTCATTCTTCTGAACCTCACAATTTTCTAACCTTGACAAATGATATGCGACTTGGTTCCTGGTTTTGATCCTTAATCTCTAGGTCAAATTCTTGCAGGAGTAACACTCACCTTATTAGTCTTGGTTTGCATCCTTTTTCGTCATAAGATATTTGATCGCGGAATGATTAGTATACACCACAACATTGGTTCCAATTAGATACTATCAAAATTTCCCCAGTGCAAATACCACTGTGAGCATTTCTTTTTTCGTGGTTGTATAATTTTCCTGCACATCATTCAACATCTTGCTAGCATAATAGATAGGATGCAAAACCTTATCCTTGTGCTGGCTCAAGACTACGCCCACTGCATATCCACTAGTATCACACATCAACGCAAATGGTTGCGTCCAATCCCGGCGCAATCAGAATAGGTGCAGTGATGAGTGCATTTTTCACTGTGTGAAATACTTCAGCGCATGCGTCATCAAAATCATATTCACAGTCAATCTCGAGGAGTGCACTTAGGGGCCTTGCGATCTGAGAAAATTTGCTGATAAATCTTCGATAAAACCCCGCATATCCCAGAAAATTCGCAAGCGTTTTCACATTGACTGGTGGTGGTAACTTGGAAACTGCGTCAATTTTTGCTTGATCAACTTCCAACCATTCCTTTAATATCTTGTGACCTAGCACGATTCCTTCTTTAACCATGAAATGGCATTTCTCCTAGTTTAGAACAAGATTAGTTTCAATGCATCTTTTCAAGACTTTTTCAAGATTTGATAAACAAGAGTAATACGTATTGCCAAAAACTGAAAAGTCATCCATAAATACCTCGATTAACTCCTCCAAGTAATCTGAAAATATTTCCATCATACATCGTTGGAAGGTAGGTGCATTACAGAGTCCAAACGGCATGTGACGGAATGTAAATGTGTCGAATGGTCACGTGAAAGTTGTTTTATCTTGATCTTTCAACGCAATTGCAATTTGGTTGTACCCTGAGTAGCCGTCAAGAAAATAAAAGAATTCATTCCCCATAAGTCGATCTAACATTTGATCAATAAACGGGAGTGGAAAGTGTCCTTCTTCGTGGCCAGATTTAATTTGCGGTAATCTATACAAATTTTCCACCCCGTAGTTGTCCTTGTAGGAATTAACTCATTATTACTGTTGGTGACGACTATCATTCCCCCTTTCTTTGGAACGCATTGCATTAGGCTTACGCAGCTGCTATCAGATATAGGGTAAATGACGCCCACATCAAGCCACTTCACTATCTCTTTCTTTACAACCTCCCTAATGGTAGGGTTCAATCGATGTTGCCTTTCTATAGACCATGTTTTTCCTTCATCCAAACGAATCTTGTGCATGCAATACGAGGAACTGATCCCTCGAATGTCTACCAAGGTCCATCCCAAAGCTTTGGCGTTGTTTTTCAGGATCTGGATAAGTGCATCCTCCTTCTCTTTGCCCAACGAGCAGATATAATAATCGGTAAAGTGCTATTGCTCCCTAAATACACATATTTGAGGTGCACTGACAACGACTTCAACTCTAACATGGGTGGTTCTTCTAAAGATGGCTTAGTACGTTGCATTGTTCGTTCAGATAACTTGAGTGTTTCAAAGCCTGACTCAGTTTGTATTGCGACGCAATTTTCCTCCCACATTGCGCCAATCCGAAAGTCCTCTTCCTTCAATTCTTCTTGATGCTCGTGCCAATGATCTTCCTGCAGTTCTTCAACATATTGACAATTTTCCATATCACTCGGGTACTTCAACACATTGAGAACGTTGTATTTAACTTGCTGATCGTCGACCCTTATGGTAAGCTCTCCTTTCTGCACATCGATCAGTGCTCGCCCTGTTCCAAGAAATGGGCGACCCAAGATGATAGGCACCTCGATGTCAGCTTCATAATCTAATATGATAAAGTCAGCAGGGAAGATAAACTTATCTACTTGCATAAGTACATTCTCTATTTTGCCCTCTGGATGAGTTATTGATCTATCGGCCAATTGTAATGTAACTGTGGTGGGTATTGCATTTCCGATATTTAACTTTTTGAAGATTGACAAGGGCATTAAGTTTATACTCTCCCCTAAATCACACAGCACATTCCCAACATCTTTTCCCCCTATTGAATAGGGAAATGTGAAACTCCCGGGATCTTTCATTTTGGTGGGGATATTATTCTGAAACAACACACTACATTCATATGTTAACGCAACAATTTCATTCTCCCCGATCTTCCTTTTGTTGGCAAGTATGTCCTTGAGGAATTTCACATAGCTCGGCATCTGTTCCAACGCTTCTATCAAGGGAATGTTAATATGTAATTGTCGGAGAACATCTAGGAACCTCTTGAATTGTTTGCTGTCATCTTTCTTTCTCAGCTTGGACGGAAAAGGTGAGGGATCTCGTCGTACTTCCTGTTCAATTGGTTGTTCATTAAGGTCCTTTGCTTGCTGTGTTTTAGGAGCTGTGTTCAATTGGTTGTTCATTAACATCCTGTGCAGTTATAAAATTAAATTCAACATTTTTGTTTTAATTGAGGACTTTTTGTCAATTCTGAAATTTAGTGTGTTTAAAGGAAAATTTTGGATTTTTATGTCGCATAAATAGGAATGATATTATGTGGTCGCCTTATTTGTGTGTGTGTCATTTTGTCATCGCATAAATAAGAATAGAGGCTTATGTGTAGGTCCTATAGACTTATCGCATATATCTCATGCGTTCTAGCCTTAGAAGCCGTGGCATTCACACCGAGAGGTGGTTTACTGTTGTATGCATGTTGTATGATTGCATAGCATGAACGCATCCTAGGAAGTGTTAGCCGAAACTTTTCTCAACCCGTTCACCGCATACTCGTCGCATCTTCCATTTTATCAACTCTTTTCAAACTCCACAGCATTTGTTTAATTTTCATTACTACAAACAAAAACCTTAACAACTATTGATTTATTTGGTTAATACAAAGTTTTCCTAAAAATTACCAACGCAACTTGTTTTCCCCAGTCCCTGAGTTTGACCCTTGACTTACCAGGAACTCAGTGGGGTTTACACTTAGATTCTACTGAGAAAACTTGAGTGCTCAATGTAATTTCATCATCGTATTTTCTCCATAATTTCACATCATAAAATAACGCATCAGTTGTGGAGGTGAAGAATCCTCAAAGAGTGTCTGCTCATGCTCTCATCTGTGATCACAAGGATCTGCCCTAAGGCAGAAGCTCAGATACCTTAAATTTGGGTAGAAGGCTCTATTTATAGGGCTTAAACACTGACAGCATTGGTGGTCCTGCTTTGAATCACTACCACTTCTGAAGCGGTAGGTGAAATGTCAACATCATCTTATATTTTTTATACTCCCAAGGTATGCGTTCATGCTTGTTTCTCCTAAAGTATCAACGCATTCCACTCACTTTGTGATCCTATCACGGTTATCACTCTATAATTGCGGCATTCCATGCACGAACTGGTCTTCATGAAGATCAACGCATGCGATCATCTTTGCGTTGGTCTGAGATCAACGCATGCGATCGATTGCTGTGATTGCTACAAAAGTAGATATTTTGATGTCGTATAACGCATGATATAGGGTTAACGAGGATTTTTAGTGGTTATCTATGAAGACTCTCTTTTCACACGAATTCTTAGTATTATCAACGCATATTATGCTTGTTAGCCCTCATAATTCTAAGTAAAAGGCAACACTAGCTTGTATTAAAGTGGCATAAACTACCTTTACGGCCTCTCCACAGCTCAAAAGGCATTTCATAAACACTCTTTAAGAGAACGTTGTTCAAAACGTAACATGCAGTCTCCACTGCAAATCCCGAAAATGATTCTGGAAGATGAGCATAACTGATCATAGACCGAACCATGTCCAACATGGTTCCATATGATAAAAAGCCCCAGGGCCAACTTTTTGCTTCCGAACCTTTTGGTAAGAAAATGAGCAAAAACGGACCCAGGGGTTAAGAACAATGAAAAACTGCTGAGGTGACTCGCCCTGCCACGAGGCCCAATTTTTGTGCACGAACCATCCATCACGAAAAAGCACGAAAACGAACCTAGGGGTTAAGAACTATGAAAAAAGGCGTGTGCCAAATGGTTTTGTGAACGGAGCTCGTTTGGTGCCCCAAACGGCCCCCAGGGCAACGTGGGGGTGTCGAAATGACTTGCTAGGGTGTCGCTAGGAACTACTAGGGTGTCGCCATGCGCTGCTGGGGTATCGCGGGGCTGCCACGGGGCCCAATTTTTGTGCGCGAACGTTCCGTACAAAAGAGCACAAAAACGGACCCAGGGGTTAAGAACTATGAAAAAAAGTCTGGTGCTACATGGTTTTAGGGACAGACCTCGTTTGGTGCCCCAAATGGTCCCCAGGGCCCTGGGGCCAACTTTTTGCTTCCGAACATTCCGGCAAGAAAATGCACGAAAAAAAACCCAGGGGTTAAGAACGATGAAAAACTGCTGAGGTATCGCACCCTGCCACGGAGCCCAATTTTTGTGCACGAACCATCCGTCACGAAAAAGCACCAGGGGTTAAGAACTATGAAAAAAAGGCGTGTGCCAGATGGTTTTGCGAATGGAGCTCGTTTGGTGCCCCCAATGGCCCCCGGGGCACCGTGGGGTTGTCGCAGGGGCTCGTTGGGGTGTCGCCAGGCACTGTTGGAGTGTCGCCAGGCACTGCTGGGGTGTCGGGGGCTACCATGGGGCCCCATTTTTGTGCGCGAACATTCCGAAAAGGGACCCAGGGGTTAAGAACTATGAAAAAAAACAAAAAGGGACCCAGGGGTTAAGAACTATGAAAAAAGGTCGGGTGCCAGACGGTTTTGGGGACAAACCTCGTTTGGTGCCTCAAATGGTCCCCAGGGCCCCGGGGCCCACTTTTTGCTCCCGAACCTTCTGGCATGAAAATGCGCAAAAACGAACCATGTGGTTAAGAATGATGAAAAAAAGCCATGTGCCAGATGGTTTTGGGAACGGAGCTCGTTTGGTGCCCTAAACGGCCCTTGAGGCCTCGCAGGTGTGTCGTGGGGCCTTGCTGGGGTGTCGCTAGGCACTGTTGGGGTGTCGCCATGCACTGCTGGGGTGTCGCAAGGCTACTACGGGGCCTAATTTTTGGGTGCGAATCTTCTATTATGAAAAAGCACGAAAACAGACCCAGGGGTTAAGAACTATGAAAAAAAGCTGTGTGCTAGATAGTTTTGCGAACAGAGCTCGTTTTGTGCCCTAAACGACCCCTGAGACCCCGTGAGGATGTCGCGGTGCCTTGCTGGGGTGTCACTAGGCACTGCTGAAGTGTCGTCATGCACTACTGTAGTGTCACGAGGCTGCCACGGGGCACAATTTTTGTACGCGAACCTTCCGTCATGAAAAACTGCGAAAATGGACCCAGGGGTGAAGAACTATGAAAGAAAAGCCGTGTGTCATACGGTTTTCGAGACAGACCTCTTTTGGTACCCCAAACGGCCCTCGGGGACCCGGGGTCCACTTTTTGCTCCCGAACCTTCCAACACGAAAATACATAAAAACGGACCCAGGGGTTAAGATCGATGAAAAAAGTCATGTGCCAGACAGTTTTGGGAACAGAACTCGTTTGGTGCCTTAAACGGTCCCCGGGTCCCCGCAGGTTGTGTCGTGAGGCCATTTTTTGTGCACAAACCTTTCAGAGCGAAAAAGTGCGAAAATGGACCCAGGGGATAAGAATGATGATAAATGGTCGTGTGCCAAACGGTTTTGCGAATGAAGCACGTTTGGTGCCCCAAACGACCCCCGGGGCTATGGGGCCCACTTTTTGCTCCCAAATCTTTGGGCCCGAAAATGTGCAAAAACGGAACCAGGTGTCAAGAACGATGAAAAAAAGACGTGTGCTAGACAATTTTGGGAACGGAGCACGTTTGGTGCCCCAAACGGCCTCTGGGGCCCTGTGGGCTGCTCCGGGAGGCTGTTTTTTGTGTGCAAACCTTTCAGAGAAAAAAATTGCGAAAACGGACTCAGAGGTTAAGAATGATGATAAAAAGTCGTGTGCCAGATGGTTTTGCAAATGGAGCTCGTTTGGTGCCCCAAACGGCCCCTGGGGCCATGGGGCCACTTTTTGCTCCCGAACCTTCCGGTACGAAAATGCACGAAAACGGACCAAGTGGTTAAAAACTTTGAAAAAAGGCATGTGCCAAATCGTTTTATGAACAGAGCTCGTTTGTTGCCCAAATGGCCCACGAGGCCTCATGGGGTTGTTGCGGTACCTTGTTGGGGTGTCGTTAGGCACTCTTGGGGTGTCACCATGCACTGATGGGGTGTCGCGGGGTTGCTGATGCTTTATTTCATAAGGTGGAATTATGGATGAAATGAGATGATGGAAATGCGTTGAGCACTTAAGTTTTCTTAGTGTAATCCAAGTGTAAACCCCACTGAGTTTCCTGGTGAGTCCGGGGTCGAACTCAGGGACTTGGGAAAATAGGTTGCGGTGAAAATTTTCAAGAAAACCTTGCAGTATCTGGTAACTCAAATACTGATCGGTTTTGTTTGTTGTGGTGATGAAACAAATAAATGCGACGAATTTGAGAAAAGTTTGATTGTGTGATAGATGCACTGAATATGCGGATGAACGGGTTGAGAAGATCTTTAGCTAGCATTACTTAGGAATGCATCAGACTATGCGATCATGCTACACCCATGCACAGCAAGTCATTTTCCAATGCAACTGTGGTGCTCCTAAGTCTAGGACGCATGTGTTGAATGCAAAAGTGTCCATAGAGCTTATTCCTATGTCTCTACTCTTTTCCTATGCGATGATGCAAGATGCATAAAGGCAAGGTGAACGCACACAATCATATCCTATCTCTTTAATAGCAAACAATGCTTATTCCTAAGCTCTTATTTCTTGATTATGTGTTCTAATCTGACTCTCTCGAGCCTAGATTCTAACCTGGCTTTTTCAAGCCTAGATCCTATTCTTAGACCCCCCTCCCGAGTATCTCTAATGGATGAATGAAGCATACATAATACAAGATAATTGCATAGAATGAATATCCCCAGTTAAGCTATCTAACTGCTTCTCAACCCATTCAACAGATTTAGCTACTCATGCGTAAATAACAGAGAGTGAAAAAATATAGAGAAGTAAATTCCATTTTTATAAATGAGTTTGAATACAAAATAACAATGGAAGATAAAGGTAGAGAGCCCGGTAGCAATCCCTTGGTGACCGAGGCTTTTACGCTGGCAATCTCTATTTGGTACAAAATATATTTCTGCTTCCATAGAAGCTGGCCCTCTCTCCGATCTTGAAGCTTTTGGCACTCTCCCGAGCTCACCGGAATGATCTATCGGCACAACCTCCTTCCCTCGCTTCCCCCTTAAAATAAAATAAAATCTAAGAATAGAGCTAAACTATGAACAGAACTTGTGAACTCGTGAGCAGGTGAGCAAGTGAACCCCTTTTCTGAAGGATGCCTTTGATATTTATAAAGCTCCAGGGTGAACAGATGGGATGGATTTAATTCCCTGAAAGATTCGCCGAATATTTGTCACCGAAAAGCTGAATGTACTTGTTATCTACCGATTTTCAACATAATTCAGATTTGACCGTCATCAGCTTTCTGTCCCATCGTGATTAATTATGCCTTTCACCCAGATACGCCCACCAAGTTGTGCCGACTCTATGCGGAAATCCTTCTTGAGCAGATGTTTGCGAACACAAATCACCACAAAGTCTTGCGGTAATGTTGCGCTCGTCCGTTGATTTCTTGTGATTGCTCTTTTCGCCTTGTGTCAATGCATATTCTGCATAGATATATAAAAATCAACTGTTTCTATGCGATGAATGCATGCGACCGCAATGTTATGAATTTAATGCTTTTTATGGACGCAATCTAACATATTTTGTCAATGCAAGCCCACATTGTTTAAGAACTTAGCACTACAATAACATGCATTTCTCCCCGTTATCACACCCCCAAATTTAAACAATGCTTGTTCTCAAGCATAAGCTAAAGATTTCCTTTTGCAAGTCGACCGCGATTCTCTTTTCCTAGATTTCTCAAGGATACTTCATTTAAATCCTATACACCAAAATTTCCTTAAGTCTTATTCAAGTCTACTCTGAAAATATTTATAAGACCTAGGGACCGCAAGCTTAACCTTCAAAAGGACTTTACTAAATTCTGGGACATCGCATGATTTATTTCAAAAAGAAAACTTTTTCACCGGGGTGTCAAATGATTTTTATCCTTGCATATTTCTTGACATTATTATTTTTTTTCTGACTTTGCGCTGATCCAAATGCCTTGCCTTCGTTTTGTTTTGCCCTCACGTGTGTCATGTGGACATCCAACTACGAGCAATGCGCTCTTTCTCAGACTAAACTCATACCTACTTGGCAGTGGAGTTGCAGTCATTTATTTATTGCATTGATCCTAGCGACTTACTTTCGTTTTGGGTTGCCCCATATGTGTCATGCGGACATCCAACTACGGGTAAGTGCCTTTCACAACTTAACTCTTATCAACATGGGTTTCCCTATTGCGTTGACAGCGGAGTTGTTATTCACAAAGTTTTCCTCTTTTCTTTTCTTTTTTTTTTTTTTTCAAAATAGCAAGGTCGAAAATAAATACCTCACCCCCAAATTTAAAATATGGCAATGTCCTCATTACCAAAAGATTGAAACAAGTCATGTGATGTTCTCAGAAAGCTTCGTAAAGAGAGTTTGAAAGAAAGCTAGCAGACCCTTAACTTCTAGAAATATTTCATGAGGTGACTATCTTAAAATTAAGTTGACTCTAGTATATACGAAAGAATAGAAACATGTGTTTCATCATTGAAATCATAATTGGCAAAGAGAAATCATGCGGTGACTTACTAAATTTATTGATATGAAATGATTACGGTAATCAAAGAGAATGCGGTGATAAAACTTTCAAAATCAAAATGCGATGCGATAGTGCGAAATTTGAAATAAAGTGAAAGAAAATACAACCCCCCAAATTTGCATTGTCACTCACATTGTTCATTATTGCATCCTACTTTGCGGCGATCTTCCTCCTTTGGATTATGGTGACGAAGTGAAGTTACGTCTTCGTATAGTACCTCCGCAATCGTGTACCTTGATCGTTTACAAAGAAACATCGAGAGGGTCAAATGAAAAAAAATTAACAAAAAATTTTCTTGGCCCTTTTTTTTAGAAAGAAGTAATAAGTAAAATTCAGATAGATAAATGATGATTAAAGTGTCGAAGAAATGAGAGTTAAGAACCAAACAAAGGATACTCCAGAAGGCTTGGGCCACTCCATTTTTCTCTATTCTAGGATTTTTCAAGTCTACAAAGGTCTTTTCTTGCTAAAAATCACCCCCGCAATATGCCTCAACTTGCTGCCCATTAACCTTAAATGCACGGCTCCCGTCTTCAGTAATCAGCTCCACCGCACCATGTTGGAATATTTCTTTAATGATGAAAGATCTGGACCAACGGGATTTTAACTTGTCAGGAAAGAGCCGTAGCTGTGAATTGAAGAGCAAGACCTTCTATCCTACATGGAGATTTTTATCGCATATGTATTTGTCGTGCCAGCACTTTGTGAGCTTTTTATAGAGCTTTGCATTCTCATACGCATTAATCCTCCATTCCTCAAACTCGACCAGTTGAAGTTTTCTCGCTTCTCCTGCTTTCTTCAAATCGAATTTTAGCTTCTTCACTGCCTACAGTGCTTTGTATTCCAACTCTAGAGGCAAATGACACAAGGGTTAAAAAAGATGAAAAAAAGTTGTGTGTTAGGAACGGATAACATTTAGTGCCCCAAACAGCGCCCAGGGCCCCGGGGGCTGCGCCAGGAAGCCGTTTTTTGTGTGCGAACCTTCCGGAGTGAAAAAGCGGGAAAACGGACCAGGGGTTTAAGAGTAATGATAAAAAGTCGTGTGCCAGACAGTTTTACGAATGGAGCTCATTTGGTGCCCCAAACGGACGCCATGGCCGTGGGGCCCACTTCTTGCTCCCGAACCTTCTGGCACGAAAATGCGCAAAAATGGACCCAGGGGTTTGGAATGATGAAAAAAGAGTTGTGTTCCCGACGGTTTTGGGAACGGAGCTCGTTTGGTGGCCCAAACGGCCCCCGGGGCCCTGCGGGCTGCGTCAGGTGGCCGTTTTTTGTACACAAACCTTTCGGAGTGAAAAAGTGCAAAAAGGGACCCATGTGTTAAGAATGATGAGAAATAGTCGTGTGCCTGACGATTTTACGAACGAAGCTCGTTTGGTGCCTCAAACGGCCCCCGGGGCCGTGGGGCCCACTTTTTGCTCCCGAACCTTCCAGCGCGAAAATGCGAGAAAACGGATAAGGGTTAAGAACTATGAAAAAAAGTGTGTGCCAGATGGTTTTGCAAATAGAACTCGTTTTGTGCCCAAACGGCGCCTAGGGCCCCGCAGGGTTGTCACGGTGCCTTGCTGGGGTGTCGCAGGGCCTCGCTGGGGTGTCACTAGGAATTTTTGTGTGCGATACGGACCCAGGGGTTAAGAATTATGAAAAAAAGTCGTGTGCCAAACAGTTTTGGGGACAGAGCTCGTTTGGTGCCCCAGACGGACCTGATAATGGGCAGAAATGCACGTTATCATAGTGCTAAGTTCTTAAACAATGTTGGCTTGCATTGATAAAATATGTTAAATTGCGTCCAAAAAGCATTAAGTTTATTATATTGCGTCTGCATGCCTTCATCGCAGGGAACAGTTTATTTTTGTGTTTTTATGCAGAATATGCATTGACACAAGGCAAAAATTGCGATCATAGGAAATCATTTGTCAAGCGCAGTTTTACCGCAAAGATTTGCGGTGATCGTGTTCAAAAATATTTGCCCGAGAAGGATTGCCCAACTTGGTCAGTGCAACGTGGTGGGCGCATCTGGGTGAAAGGCTAATTAATCATGATGGGACAGAAAGCTGGTGACAGTTCAATCCGAATTAAGTTGACAGCTGCTAACGACACAAGTACATTAAGCTTTTCGGTGACAAATATTCGGCGCATCAGTTAGGAAAATTGATGAGGTGTACCTGGGGCCGAGAGTTGGGACATGATTCTGTATTCTATAATATAGTTCTGGAATTCTAAGTCCATATACTCTCCACCATGATGAGATCGTAGTGTTTTTATCTTCTTACCTAACAAGTTTTCAACTTCAACCTTATACTCCTTGAACTTGTCAAGGGCTTCAGACTTATGTTGCATTAGGTATAAATACCCGTATCTTGAATAATCATCTATGAATTAGATGAAATATTCATACCCACCTCGAGCTCTAACACTCATTGGACAATAGAGGTCTGAATGTATAGGCTCCAAGGTTTCCTTGGCTCTATAACCTTTTCTAGTAAATGGTCGTTTAGTCATCTTGCCTTTAAGGCATGATTCACACACCGACAAGGAGTTTTCTTCTAAACTCTTTAGAAGTCCACATTTGACCAACTTCTCAATCCTATTGAGGTTCATGTGACCTATTCTTAGATGCCAAAGATAGGCATTTTCATTAGGAGAAAGCTTTGGTCTTTTTGCAATTGTCGCTATTTTGAAAATTTTAGTATTAAGCAAGGCTTTTATAACTAATGGCCTTAGTACATACAAGTTATTCTCCATCGAACCAAAACCAATCTCCATAACATTCTTGAATATAAACACTTTACTCTCAGAAAAGGAGACGATATAACCTTGTTCAATTAGACAAGAAACCGAGATTAAATTCCTTTCGATATGAGGAACTACAAAAACATTATCCAGTAACAGATAACGTTTCTTGTCCAAAAATAACTTTAGCCTACCTACAGTAGCAGCAAAAACAACCTCACCAACACCGACTCGAAGAGTCAACTCTTCATCTTTCAACACTTTCCAGGAACTAAATCCTTGGTAGGAAGAACTTACATGATCAGTAGCACCTGAATCAAGTATCTAGGCAGAATCATCATTCTCTACCAAACACGTCTCCAAGACCAATAAATCGCATTTACTGTCTTTAGATTTCTTCCTCTTCTGGAGAGTAGTAGGATCAGTATCAGAACCTACATAAGCTCCAAGTTCCATCAGAGAATAATTCTTGTCAATGAACATCACCCGAGTTACAAACATTTGCTTTCTCTTTTCATTCCTTGACATTCAAGAAAGACTGAAGATTAACTTTGGAACTGATACTACTAGTTTCTTTCTCATCCATCCCTTTTTGCTTAAAAAGTGAGAACTGACATTCAATTAATTCTTGCAACGAGTCCATGATCTCATGTGCAATGACCATGTTCTCAACCCTTTTGGCTAATGCATCAGGTATGCTAGCCAAAATGTGAAGTCGAGCCATTGAATTAGCCCTCATTCACACCTTATATGCATTACGAACATTTCGCGGTGCATCAAGGGTCGAGACTTGAGCACACTCCTCAACCATGACAAACTCGAGGTCCTTTACCACAGAATACATTTTAAGAGACTTTTTCCAATATATGTAATCGGTCATATTAAAATAGGCAACTAACAGAAAATTATATATATGTCTGAAAAAACAAACACATTGATCTACATTAGATTTTAGCAAATACTATTGAAAAACAACATCCAAATTGGTTTAGCAAAATCTAAATAAACCACGTGTGACATCTAGTTTTGCAATGATGCTTCAGTGGTTTAGGACAAAAGCCACCGAAGGGTAGTCAATTTAGCCCTCCTCTGAATTGAGACACTCTCAACCAGTCATTAATACCAGAACAACTTTTGTTCCTATAACGACTAGCCATCATTGATTTGGTCAAGAAATCATTAACTCGCTTAACAATTTCCCGTAAGTGTGACTCTTCGTTTTAGATCCTAGAGTTCCACCCCAAACAGCCAATCCGAAGGGAAAAAATCTGATTGGGGAAAAAACTAAAGCGACCCTATCTATTTCTGGAGTTCATCTTGATATTGACCAACTGTACAAAAACCGTCCGAAGGAGGATGCTCCCAGGGGGTCATGAAGCGGTGCAAGAAGATCTCACGGTGCAAACCTATGAAGGAGAGCACAGGACATGTTGACACACATCCTTCACCCACTTACTATAAACATTCTCTTCCTCCACCTTGATATTGACTCATGCAAATACCATCCAAATGGGGATGCTCCCAGGGCACCACGAGGTCAAGAATGAATCTCACGGCATGAACATTTAGGGAGAAACATGAATGGAATTGACATATCATATATATCTTTTCCTCCCACCGAGTATTTTATAACCTAGGGTTTAATTTACTTAGAAAAACACGACTAACAATTTTAACTAAGTGACTTTTTAGGTTTGTCCAAAAGTAGCTCTTACTTTGGAAAGTTGAACAACATTTGATCATCATTCATTAAACTCTTTAACGAAGTCTTTGGTCATCTATTGCATGCTTGTAGCAAATCTATCTAATTCACCTTTCCAGGTAGGTTCCCAGATAGGGGTGTTCCGTTTCCGTCAGCTTAAGTACCCAGGCTAGACAAAACCCACCTTAGACAAAAGGTCCCTTATAAATAGATCTAATACAAATTTATTCTCTTATAGAAATCAATTTAATCCTAGAAAAGATTAAACTTAGGTATCTAATCTCATTAGAACAAGGAACTTAGGTGTATCTCAATCCAATTTTAAAACCCTTTTAAAACATGAGTTCACCTAAGTTCGCATGCAACTCTTTTTTATAGATTTTAGTCTTAATCTCTATTATAACACTCATAATAGGAAACAACTAAAACAAACCGCAATGCAAAGCAACACATACAAGACATTCATAACTCTTATAAACAAGCCTAAGTGTCAGGCTCCATGCATTATCTTTCATTGCTACTTTTATACAACACTTATATAACAAGCAGTGAACCAAGCATATATGCTCTCGTACACCCTTATACTAAAAATATTATATTATAAAGAGGATGCATGAATACGCTTAATGCATGCATAAATATAACTCTTATATTTCAGAATGCAGGAGCATGTTTTCTTGTAATTTTATCATGTCATTAACCATATTATAACACTTATAATGTATGATGCATGAATAAAATTCATAACTAAGGTAGGTTTTAAATCTATATGTCATACACTATTGCATATTAACAAACATACATCTCATGTACATTAAGTAAAAGTTGATGAACCTGGATAATTAGCCTCAAATCTTGAAAGAAAAAAAAAAAGACAAAGCTAACTATTACGAAGAGCAATTGAATCAATGGGTTCAAATTGGCGAACCAGGTCTTGAACTGTCTAGGAGAAGAACACGTCTCCTTGATCGTGTAACAACTCCTTATGATCGTCTACATGATAGAGTAAACTCTTTACTCAATATTTTAGCAACACTATATGAGCATAAAGGATCGGAGCATTTGTAGCACTTTACAACACTTGTAAATATCTACAAAGCGGGCCATATCTGTAGTGTCACTAGGATGAGATATCTCTCCTGTATCCTTATACTATAGACCATTTAGGTTGTGACTTAAGGCATGATCCACTTGTATGTCTCACATACATTCTTAAGTTACATGAAATAACCACGGATCTTAATTTATTGGATATGAGTAAATGTAAATAAAATAAAATTTATTTTATTAATAATAATGTGTACAAATTGTTTACAAACTACGAGACTCCAGGAGAATTAGAACACCAATCGAGTCTAACTCGATTCACGAACTGAGTAAGGACACCACCACAAGTGTTACCTTTGTATTTTCGATGTGAGAATCCAGGAATTGTGGGCTCTGTATGATCTTGGATTGAGGAAGAGAAGAGGTCTACGATCGAGTAGTTGATAAGAAAATGTCTATCGCATAGACGATGTACTCGATCGTTGAGTAAACGCAAGCCTATCGCATAGACTTTGCTACTCGATCGTGTAGCAACAATCATCTGAGTAACTATTATATAGTCAACTCTAAGCGATCGTGTAGGCTCTGTCAATGCTATCACTTAGTAAAACTCCTTTTACTTGATAGCTTTTTCCATGAGAATTATCCGAAGGAATCAACTATTAATTTTGGAAAACAATTTTCTTTTTATCTCACGGTTTCCATAAAACTTCCAATAACCTCCCACTCAAACGATTATTAGAGAAAAAGAAATTAATTATCATATAATCAACATATTATAAATATATATGATAACCAACTCATCATATTATATTTGTAACCTATAGTTTTAATATTTCATCATAAGAAGCATATAAACCATAGTTCTTTTTCTATTTTATGGTACTTAATAAATCATACTTATATCAATTCCTCCAACTAATATATCTAATACATCACACCAATTATATCACATATAATTGAATTTTCTCTTGTTAATTTGAACAGTTCAAACTAACTCCAAAATTTGATTCTCAACTTGAACATCTTGAGCTACCAAGGAAACCTTATGGACCTGTAGCTTGAAGCTCCAACGGTTCGTGAACAACTGACTAAACTCTTTAGTCACGAGATCCATCATCCGTTAACCATCAGGCACTCTACTAAAGACCTACAACTGAACTCTTCTAACTACAGAAATATTTCTGTGTCCATATAATCAAACAACAGTGCAACAACCCTTCACAAATCACTTGTAAGTATAGTTGGGCTAGTTTACCGTTTTGCCCTTGTAGTTACATCTTACTCCTTAGGTACCACTGATCCCTCTAATAAACAATAAATCGTAGTCCTACTAGGAGTGAGTCCTCTCTTCCAAAGAGAGGGTGTGCCACTATGTTCAAGACTCGGAAATGGCCCTTAAGAGAACAATTTATCTGCTTATCCCTGTTTCCAGCTCCCCAATCAGACAAATCCCCGAAATGGTAGGCTTTTTAAGTTGGCAATCTGACTACTCTAACTCATACTAATCAAAGGACCGCCTTCATAAGCAGGAGTTCCCAAAACACTCAGGATTAAGGTTATGTCACCTATAGTCGTTTTAGTTAAATGTAAGTCTCAATTATCAACGGCGTTATATAAAGAGACTAATCATCTCGTGGTTCGGTCTTATAGAAACTCTTTGTATAGGACACTCCCGCTCGCATGTCTCCACATGAATGGTCAGGATCAGACCATTTGTAATACTTTATAACACTTGTAAATATCTACAAAGCGGGTCGTATCCGTAGTGTCACCAAGATTCCTTTATTCTTATACTATAGACCATTTAGGTTATTACTTAAGGCATGATCTGCTTCTAGGTCTCACATACATGCTTAAGTTACATGAAATAACCCCGGATCTTAGTTTATTGGATATGAGTAAATGAAAATAAAATAATATTTATTTTATTAATAACAATGTGTACAAACTGTTTACAAACTACGAGACTCGGTAGAATTAGGGCACCAATCCTAACAAAAAGAATGCAAGTTTATGGTACCCTAGAATTTAATTTAAGACACCTTAGTTGACATATTACTATATTGAAGTGTTAGTGACAAAGTGGAGCTAAAATGAGCCAAAATGGAGTGTTAGTGACAAAGTGGAGCTAAAATGGGCCAAAACCGAGCTCCAATGCATCAATAGAGAAAGAGAAAGCTAAAATTACCATTTTTCTCTCCATGCATGGTGCGCAACGCACTGCGGAGATAGACTTGCGCAAACCCGCATTAGCGTTGTAGCGCCATTGCGGCACCATACCATTTTTTATACATATTGAGTTAGCCGCCTTGGGTTTTGATAATCCAATCTCAATTGATTTCCTAATGTTTTCTTTGAATTTTCTCTACTTCTTTGACCTCTTGATATAGCATAACAATTCCTCCTCAATTTTCATGTCAATTGGGCTAAGGAGGAAAATCTAGCTTAGGCGTAGAGTGATTTTCCCCATTTTTTGTAGACTTTTGAGATTTAGATCATTTAGTAATAATTTTAAATATTATCTTTGGATTCTCTTACTGTCTCGAATGTTTATGACTATGTATTCTCAAGAATGTCTGACAAACTTGTTGGGATTATGTAATCGATAGCTAGAGACTAAATTATAATACGTGACGTATAATTGTAATTTGATCGAAGGTAACAAAAGATTAGATCAGCTTGTGAACTATTGTCTATGATAGTGAATAATGGTCTACTCAACTAAGGTAAAATCATGTTGAATATTGACGTAGACTATTGTAAATTTAATATTTACCTTAGCGTATTCCATTAGTCTTAACACGATCAGTTCAACTGATTACAATGCATCTCATCTAATGAAATTGATTAATTTGATAATTTAAACTCTTAGCTCGTTTTATAGGTGAGTTGGCTAAGTTTAGACAATATAGAAATTAATTTAATGAATGTATGATCAAGTTGTAACATAGGGAATAACTCAAACACCTAGGCTAGACCGTTTAATCATTCAAATTCACTTTTTCTTTATTTTTCTTGCAATTTATTTTTCTACAATCAAACAAATCAATCTCCACCCTCCCCTCAGTTACCTCGGGTTGTAGACAATTTAATAGAGAAGTTCAATGGCTCCTTGAATTCGACCTATGCTCTCACGGCTACATATTAGGTGGAAACGGTTAAAATATTCGATCTGAAATTAGACGACAAATTTCGCCGATAAATGTTACAGCAAAGGTTTGAGTATTTTTCAAGACACATGCATGTTATAATTGTACTCGATAACTTTAAGATGTTGATTTAAGAATACCTTACTATCTAAGTCTAGGAATTTACTTGCTATTTTGAATTATCATTGAAACTTTTCTTTTCGTCTTGAATAACAATAAAATATTTTGGCATTATTATAACTTATATATGACAACAGGAAAGTACTCTTGTACAATCAAGAGTACTATGATTTTAGTTTCAAATGATCAATAACAACATGATTCACTTAGATCTTGGTATTGATTCACATTACATATTTGATTGAAAATTATACTAAAGTGTTTAAACTAACCTTATTGCTAGTACGCAAAAGGTTGTATTATTTATCTTTTCATATGGTATTACATAGTATTCAACGTTTAACACATAACTAAAACATAAAGTATTTAAACTCACCCTTCTTACTTATAAGTAAAAGGACCTATTATTTATCATTTCATTCTATTACTTTATATTTATCTCTTAACATATTGTTCTCATGCTCATTTTTATGTTTCCACCACAAGGGCTCTTATGATAATCCCCGACTTCCAATGTATTCCAAGTTGAGACAACTGAAATCGGACCAACCCACTACTCCCAAGTAAGAATTTTCCTATCAAGATCTTGAACCCCTCGTTTCTTGGCTTATTCTGTATTATTTCTTGAGACTCTTCCACGCTCCCATCTGGCATCACGATTTACTTGGTCACAAGAAGATCCCATCCACTGGCATTATCTTTAAACATCACCTCAAAATTTACTGTGTACCAAGTATTTTGTTTGAAACTAGAAGAACTCATGTCCAAGAATCAATCAAACCAAGATACCTGAAGAAGCTCTGCTTCTTCGATTGTGTAACGCAAGTTTTTAAACACCATGATGAGAGAGATTACATTGAGTAAAGGCAACTCCAAAGTCGACCAAACACGTTCTTACTACATTATATTATTTTTCCTCTTGTTTTAGGGATAAAACTAATTTATTTTAAAAAATAAATCCTATTTTATTTAATTTATTTAGAATTAAATCAAAAGTATTAAGCTTATTCAAAATTGAATTTGAGCACATGTTTTTATATCTCATAATAATATAATATAGCACAAAATATGAGATTATTTTCAAATAAAAAAATGAACCAATTTATTTATAAATATAGGAAAATGATACCATCTATCAATAATAAATCTAGATAGACTTCTACCATTGAGTGATAAAAGTCTAGCACGGTCTATCGCTCATTGATGCATAATGAAATTAATAATTAGTTTATATTTTAATGAACCAAGAACAAAAGAGTGGACAATAATGAAAGATTTCGTTAAAGAAGAAATAAAATTTTGGTTTAAGATTATCCCCACAACGTACCTTGTTCCATTTCTAGTATTCGTTGTTATCACTCCATGCTTTGTGAGAGCTCTCTGAAATACCAGAAATTGTGTGCTCATTGTTTTCTCTTTGATTGGCCACTAAAAATGATTGGAGTTTGGACGAGAGATGTGGGAATAAGTAATTCCTCTACTCTTTTATACTCGCGCATAAGGGTATTTTAGACCTTTCCAAAAGTAAGAATTTTTTGTATCCATTATCGTTTCTCTCTTATCTTTAATATCTTGTTTTTTTATCACCTCATTTTTGTTTTTGATATATAAATTTAATTTACTTGTAAATTATTTTAAAATTTAAGGTACTTACAAAAAGGTATTACATTAACAGCGATAATAAATAAGGGTCTATTTGATAGGTAATCTAAATTCTATTTTATACTTTTAGATTCACTTGTTCTTCAAATAATATACATTTAGTAAATAATCTAGATTATGTAATTTAAAACTGTTTCAGTATTTTCTTATTCAAATAGTCCATTTTCTGAAAACAATATTTTTATGTTTTCATGGTTTTCATATTTTGAATTTGAAATTTTCACATTCTGAATACTTGTTTAAATTTGAAATCAATTTATGAATATGATTCCAAACACATATCTCTAAACATCGAATACAACTTTGTATTCATCGAATCCATTAGTTTCAAATTGCCTACCAAACAGTATAACAACAATTTTAAAGAATAATAAATATAGCAAAATATATCAAGAATAGACTTTATTGTTGGTAGACTTCTGTTAGTGACATAGTAAATTTTGATATATTTATAATTTTTTTATTGTATAATATTTACTAATACTTTGAGCCTAATTGTTGTATTTATATCTGCCTTTAAATCTTAAATGTTTAATTATAACTTATTATTAAAATTACAGTATAAATTTATTTTATAGTAAAGCATTGAAATAAGACTTGCAGTGGTAATATATTAAAAAAAAAAATAATGGATTGATAAATTGAAATCCATGCCAGAGTAGTTTCTATTCACAAGTATGTACTAAACTAATACAATTAAGTATTTCATTAGAAAGGGTAATTAGTTAATTCTATATTAACATAGATTAGTTAACTTGAATGTTAAAATTAATGTAGTGGAAAGATTATCTTTCGATGGTGATAATTGATTATCCAATTAATAGTATTCATTTGTTACAAATAATTAGTTAATTATTTATTCAGCTATATAAAATTTATTCATTAACATCATCTAATAAATATAAATATCATTTATCTCTATTTACTTGGATAACATTCAAAAGTAGAATATCAAATTTTATTATATGATTCTAATATGTTTAATTCCCTAAAAATTTTATCCTAAAAATTTTTTTGATCGTGAGCATATATTGACCCATCAAAACCGTTTTGACCCTTGAGCATTAGATTATTTCCGTTATGTCCGTTGGTCCCTCTCTCCCCTCTCTCCCCATTATCTTATTATCTTGGTTAATTTAAAAGTTGAAAATTGATGGGTGACTTTTCATCTTTCTCTTTATTTTATTAAAAAAAAAAAATCTAAATGGGAATCTATTTTATTTAATTAAAAATATATATGGAATAAAAGTTAGAATGAATTATATAATTTTTCAATGAGGTTAATATTTTCCAATGAAGGTTGTACAAATCAAAAGAAATAAATGACAAGCTAAAATCTTTTTTAATAGGATTAAATTAATTTTTAAAATATGTAGACCAAATTGTTACTAATAAAAATGTAGGGACCAAATTGATACATTTTTATGAAACTTGAGAGACCAAAAAGAATTCTTAACTTTTTGTTTCTTTTTATTTTTTATGTTGTGTGTTTTTTCTAATTCTTATTATATAACTTCCTACCTGCCTTCAACTCCCTCATGTGCTCGAGTTTCCTACTTTGTATACTATATAAACTTGTGGAATTGTCTATGGTTGCATCTCAGTATGCATCCTCAATCTTTTCTGTAAAAAAATGCTTTATGGAATCACGAACTCACTACATGGTCAACACACTTTCTTTTATATGTTCTTCAAAATGTATTTTTATGGACCATTAGTCTATATGTAACCATTATTATCCAGTACACTTCTATCTCTTTTATGTAGCAAATAATACTATGAACGACTTTTGTTTAATCTCAATGTATATGAAAACTTTAGATTTCCTTGATATTGTGGATTTGGGTTCAATTTTAGGATATAGGCATGTCAAAGTTAAAAAGAAAAAAAGCAATTAGTGGAATATATATATATATATAACTCGGCCTGATCTCCCAACGCATATCTCTCGATAAATTACAAGGCATCGACATATTGAAAAGGGAAATCAAGTTGGTGTAACAAACTCCCGATTGCATTGGCACCGTCAGGAGAGATGTAACAACCGGCGATGAAACGTTGACCCCGTGGGAGATACTATCTCTCGATGAGGTATATATATCGTTGGGAGTTAGGATAAACTCTCGATCAAGAGAATGTATTACGATGCCTATTTTCCAACTATTCTCTGACGAGGTATTGTTCGTTGAGAGATTATCTCCCAACATAGTTATGCGTTGAAAAAAATACTATATTCTTGTAGTGATGTGAATCAGCACTTAAGACTTCATTTACTCATTTTTCAACACATTTTTTTCCATCTTCAGCTATGCAGTTGAATGTTCTTCATTTCATAGAAAGATATTCGAGAATGGACTATAGGATGAAATTCGAACCTCTGTCATAGTAAGTGTAGAGTGGACAAATTTCTCAAAAGTCGTAGAGGCAGCTAAAAAAGTGGACAAAAGTTTGTTGGGAAAAAGAGATAAAGGAAAAGCAAAAAGTGATATTGGTATGGGTAATTCCTCGAATACACCATATGAACAATTAAATAAAAGATTTATACCTAGAGTCATGAGCAGAGGAAAATTCAAGTTAAGGCATCATTCAAGAATGAAAGCAGGAAGAGGAAACCAAGGATCAGGACTCTATCTATCTTGTAATTTTGTTTGGGAAGGGGACTAATGTATGTTATAATTGTTGACAACCTGGTTATTATATGAAAAAGTGTCCACGACTATTACAAAAGGGTGTTATGCAAGAGAGTAATTTATTATGACTATTTTGTGATCTTAGTTTCTTCCTTATATACTAGTTAGATGGAAAGAACTTATGTACGTTTAAATGATTAATAATAATGTGATTCACTATAACAACCCGAAAGGCCGACCTTTCAAGTACTCTGACAATGGTCATTACAACTAAATACACATTTAAACCCAAATATTTTGACCAAAAAATTCATTAAATAATAAGGATGGTTTTCAAAAATAAACTAGAAAACAAATAAATACTAAATAAATAAATTTTTATTCGGGGTCCCCTAAAAATAATATTCATAAAGGAAACATTCAAAACATTAAAATTTGTTTGTCTCACATTAAATTATAGTTTCAAACATTCCAATAAAAGAAACATAGACTGAGCACGATTTCTTTTGTCCCCGATGACTCTATCACGAGTCTTGTCTATAACTCACCAACCTGTTCCTATCATTCCTTGAAAAACATAAAGCAATAAAGGATGAGTATAATAATACCTAGTAAGTGACCCACTACTCGGCCCTCTAGGTTACATGTTAGCTAGTTTATCTAGGCATCGGTGTACACTGATCATATCAGTTGTAATGATCCTGAAGGAGCATACATCACTCATAGTCTGTAACCCGAAGGTCCACCAATCAGTCATAGACATTAAAATAAACGAACATGAATCAGTCATAGTGTATAACCCAAATTTCCACAAATCAGCCATAGATATTAACCCGAAGGAACATAAATCAGTCGTATTGTATAACCGAAGGCCCATAATAATTCATAGACATGAACCCGAAGGAACATGAATCAGTCATAGCCATGAATCGGAAGGAACATGAGTTAGTCGTAGTGTGTAACCCGAAGGCCCACAAATCAGTCATAGACATGAACCCGAATGAACATTAATCAGTCATAGACATGAATCTGAAGGAACATGAATCAGTCATAGTGTGTAACCCGAAGGTCCACAAATCAGTCATAGACATGAACCCGAAGAATTGTAAATCAGCCATAGTGTGTACACCTATCCAGATAAGAAAAACTAATAGGAGACCTATAACTTAGTATGCATTAATTTTCATATAACTCTTGTGTTATATTTTACAGTCGTTTAACTTAGGGGTAAATTTTCATATATATCCTCAGTCAATGGTACAATCATTATAGACAAAACAGTCGAATCCAGTCGGTTATTACCATTAAGTCATGCAGTTCAATCAGTGATAAATTATCAGTCCCAACAGTCTAGAATAATCAGTCAAATCCATTTTAGCAGTCTCAATAAACAGTCCATGTAATCTTAAGTAACCAGTCCATGTATTCTTAAGTAAACAGTTCAAGTAATCTTAAATAAGTACTCCAAGTGGTAGGGACGACTGGTTCGAAGGAAAATCAGTAGAAGGACACTTACCTTAAGTTTTAGTCAATACAAGCTCAAACAATCTTAACTTTTATTTGCCTAAAAGATCACGAACCAAGTCCTAAGTGATAAACAAAAATTAGGCTTTCCGGGACATAACAATGCCTGTCGGGCCCTACCGACCTACTTCAGTACCTACCAGGCTTCTACCGGCCTAATGGTCACCTACCGGGCTTTTTCGAGACATTAAAATTCTTACCAGGACAACTCGAGCAAGTAGCAAGCCAACCGAGAACTATCGAGTCCCACTGATGTTTTAGGATGCAATCTCGAGTGTCGAGATGTCATCAGCTTTCTCTCTCCTTATCAGGCACAATTATAAAAAACCATCATCAACCAACCCATGGGCGGCAATCCAACTCAAGACTTCCTGGGCATCTGTTCATTCGGACATAATTGAGACTTAGGCTACTTCGAGCCCTTGTCAAATCAAAATGGCATACCAGGTGCTACATCAAACCTTTGGCCCATGGGAAGGGGTGCAACGCCGGTACACCCATGTCATTCGACACTGTCCATGAGTTCCCATTCTCGATAGAAGATGTCGAAGACACTTATCTTGTAATGCTTGCCCACGTCTTGACACATGCATGTCCCATGGGGTAGCTCACTTAGGCCACAGGAACCAGGGGTGGTGGAGAGCTGATTCCATGCCTCCCTATATAGTGCATTATGAACATTTTCCTGTTCGTCACCCATGCATATCAAATGTGGTGAACTGTCACTTACCAATGTAAAGTGCTCGTCTGAACTTCGATTGACATGAAATTTGACGTGCTTACATATCTTATCAATATGCATCTAAATCTAGAGTCGCTCGTCCAAACTTGCGATGGAACCCTACCATCCGAGGTCACAGCTTGGGGCCCCATCTAGCCCCACAAACCTTGTTACTGACACTACTAATGACACAGTTGCTTGTCTTTCTGCTTAATGTTCAACATGCCATGCTTGCTAACTTATGTTGGTGTGTTGGATGATGCACCGTCCTCGTCGGTCGCATTAGAGCACTTCTCATGGCCTTTCGTCTTTACCAGATGTGTTGAAACTCACATGTCGCTACTGCACTGTTTGCACAAGTGGGGTCACAATCTACTATCTCAAAGTTAGATTGTGACATCCTCCCCTACTTCAACTGTCATTATCCTCAATGACAAACTTGGGGGTGCAATCCACTTTCTTCTCGTTGGATTGCAACACTCTCCCCCATTTAGAACTTGGCCTCCGAGGCTCACAATATACGTATGGCAAAAGCTCCGGCATCCTCTAGCCTCCGCAAACAAGGGATATCTTTTCATCCTACAAAACTCGGCCATAACCACATTCATAACACATACTCTCTGAGCATACATTAGGATGCACCCCTTGGGGTGAGGCTCGCAAGCCTACCACGGAACATTACACATCGTGGTATCTACCCACACCTTTGCGAAGTCGAAAAAGAAAAAAAAACCCCCTCTTTCGCCAACACTAACCTTCAACCATTCACTGGCCACCTCATGTGGTCATGCTGCGAATATGCTTCTCTTGCTCTTCATGTAGCTTCCTCTCTTTCTTTGAACTACCAGATTGTTTGTCATCTCCAACGTGCACTAGGCCCAACAACTGTGAAGCCACTCCATTTAGGCATGTGAAATGACTTAAGAGACACACTTCTTCACACAAAGGGAGCATTCTCATGGAAAAATAGCCCATTCTTGCGAGTTGCATTCCAATCACTTGGCCCTACTAGCCATAACGTTCCCCCATCTAGACCCTTGATGAACAACTGCACTTGACCGGTGCATGTCTCCCTAACCCCACATTCTTCTGCATGCAACCATTAGTACTATCCCTTTGGTAGTAATGATTCTTCCGAAGGCACCCTACCTGGTACACCTTCTGTGCTTCTTCTAACCAACGGAACACCCAACCTCTTGGCAAATGAGCTTGGTTCTTGCTCACCGATGCGATGGATTTCCCTCAATGGTGAAATTCGGCTTTAACATACACACTATCTCTCATACTGACTCACATCTGCCCTGCCAAACTTGCACTCTTGACGCAACTATGAAATCTTCAATTCAACCCTCGGGTCTTCTCTATCTTGTCCGACCCCACTTAAAATAGTGGCTCGGATACCAAATGTATCAGAGCCAACCTTTGCTCTGATTCCAACTGTAACAATCGTACTTCCCTAACTGTACGACTCCATGATTCACAGTCATCATGGTCAGCCTTAAGGGATGCTTAAGTCCCAATTCACTTTTTGCTCGACTATTTGAAGCTTCGTCGGACCTTAGGCGAGGTTATTCCATTCAAAACCAAACTGAACTTCATTCGGCCATACACGTCGCACATATGTTTATTTTCCCTCATATGCGTCTCTAGCCGGCTTGCCTCTTCTTTAGGCTAAGTTCTGAAGCTCGACCTTGCCCATATATGAAGCTAAGTTCATCACAATACAACGTCACATCTTTCTTCATCATCTTGGCTCCCAAGAACACGTCCCTCATACTCTTACATCGCTTCGAAACTTGAGCAAGTATCGGGCCAACCGGGAACTATCGAGTCCCTCGATGCCATCCGGAATGTTAGGATGTCATCAACTTTCTCTCTCCTAATCGGGCACACTTATTGAAAATCATCATCAAACAACCCATGGGCGACAATCTAACTTGAGACTTCCCAAACATCCATCCATCTGAACATAATCGAGACTTAGGCCCCTTCAAGCCCTCGTCAAATCAAAACAACATACTGGGTGCTACAACGAACCTCTGGCCCATGGGAAGCAGCGCAATGTCGGCACACCAGTGCCGTCCGAAACTATCCATGAGATCCCATTCTCGATGGAAGACGCCCAAGACACTAGTCTTGTAATGCTCGCCCATGCCATAACACACACATGTGCAATGGGGTAGCTCACTTAGGCCACAGGGCCCAGGGGGTAGTGGAGAGCTGACACGCATCCCTCTATAATGCATTTTTAACATTTTCCTCTTTGCCACCCATGCATATCAAATGTGGCAAACTATCACTCACCAACGTAGAGCGCTCATTTAAACTCCGGTTGACATGAAATTTGATGTGCTTGCATATATTAGAAATATTTTAAGAAGAGACTTGAATAAAAATTAAGGAAATTTGTATATGATTTGAATGAAGTATCCTTGAGAAATCTAGGAAAAGAGATTGCCATCGACTTTCTAAACGAAATCTTTAGCTTATGCTTGAAGACAAGCGTTGTTTAAATTTGGGGGTGTTATAACGGGCAGAAATGCACGCTATTACAGTGCTAAGTTATTAAACAATGGAGGTTTGCATGATAAAATATATAAGATTGCGTCCAAAAAGCATTAAGTTTCTAATATTGTGGTCGCATGCGTTCGTCGTATAAAAATAGTTAACTTTTGTATTTTTGTGAAGAATATGCGTTGACGCAAAGTGTAAAATGCGATCTCAAGAAAGCAACAGTCGAGCGCAGTGTTACCACAAAGCTTTGTAGTGATTTGTGCTCGCAAACATCTGCTCAAGAAGGATTTCCGCATAGAGTCGGTGCAACTTTGTGGGCGCATCTTGGTGAAAAACATAATTAATCACGATGGGACAGAAAGCTGATGACGGTCGAGTCCGAATTAAGTTGACAAGCTGCTAATGAACTACTGTAGCAAGTACACTGAACTTTTCGGTGACAAATATTCGACGCATCAGACAGAGAATTAATGCCATCCCATTAGTGCAATCATAAGAGAGAAGATGCCTGTCACCCTGAAGCTCTATAAATACCGAAGGCAACCTTCAGAAAAGGAGCGCGAATAGTTCAGATAGAGAATTTTCCCTTAGAGAGAATAGTCTTGTTCTTAGTTTTTCTTTTATTTTAAGGCGGAAGCGAAAGAAGCAAGATTGTGCCGTGAGATCGTTCCGGTGAACTTGGAAGAGTGCCGGAATCTTTGAGATCAGAGAGAGGGCCAGCTTCTGTGGAAGCAGGAATATCTTTTGAACAGAATAGAGTTTGCAGTGTAAAAGCCTTGGGAAGCAAGGGATTGCTACCAGGCTCTCTATCCTTATCTTTCATTTTCATTTTGTACTTAAACTTATCTATAGAAATGGAACAGAATAGAGTTTATAGTGTAAAAACCCTCTGATTGAGCCATGTAGATGGTCTTTTCAAGATTACCATTCAAAAAGGTCGTCTTCATGTCCATTTGCGTTATCTCATAATCACAAAATGTGGCTATGGACAGGAGAATCCTGATAGACTTCAACATGACAACGAGTGAGAAAGTTTCCTCATAGTCCACTCCCTCAACCTGGGTATAACCCTTTGCCACGAGTCTAGCCTTAAAGGTCTGCACCATTCCATCTACATCTCGTTTTCTCTTGTAGATCCACTTACACCCTATAGGTTTTATCCCATCATGCTGATCCACAAGTTCCCATATAGAATTGAAGTACATACACTCCATTTCCTGATCATAGTTTTAATCCACTCATTTTTGTCAACATCCTCAATTGCTTGCTTATAAGATAATGGATCCTCAATTCCATCATCAGACATGATGTTTTAGGCTTCAGTCAAACCCATGTAGCAATCCGGTGGGTTCGTAACCCTCTCACTACTTCAAGGCAGTCTTAACTCTTGAGATGATTGACTAGATGAACAAACATCAACAACTCTTGTTGATTTATCAATCAGTTCAAGAACTCTTGTTGAACTCTCAGTATAGTCCCGATCATGACAAACTCAAGGTCGTTTACCACGAAATACATTTTTAGAGACTCTTTTCAATATATGTAATCGGTCATATTAAAAGAGGCAACTAACGGAAAATCATACATGTTGCTGAAAAAACAAACACATTGATCTACATTAGATTTTAGCAAATATTCTTGAAAAACAACATCCAATTTGGTTTAGCAAAATCTAAATGAACCCCATGTGACATCTAGTTTTGCAATGACGCTTTAGTGGTTTAGGACAAAAGCCACCGAAGGGTAGTCAATTTATCCCTCCTCTGAATTGAGATACTCTCAACTAATCATTAATACGATGACAACTTTTGTTCCAATAATGACTAGCCATCATTGATTTGGTCAAGAAATCATTAACTTGCTTAACAATTTCGCACTATTCATTTTAGACCATTTAGGTTATTTATATCTACAAAGCGGGTCATATCTATAGTGTCACCAGGATAAGGTATCCCTTCTTTTTCCTTATACTATAGACCATTTAGGTTATTACTTAAGGCATGATCCACTTCTAGGTCTCACATACATGATTAAGTTACATAAAATAACCATGGATCTTAGTTTATTGGATATAAGTAAATGCAAATAAAATAACATTTATTTTATTAATAACAATGTGTACAAACTGTTTACAAACTACAAGACTCTGACAGAATTAGGACACCAATCCCAACAAAAAGAATGCAAGTTAGAATTTAATTTAAGATACCTTAGTCGTCATATTACTATATCGATTGTTTTCATTCTTAATAGTAAGTGCTTGAGCCATAGTAGGGAGAAAATGAATTGAGAGCTATATAAAACTGTTTGAGGTTGTTAGGACATAAATATGAGGGCTTTGAACTGACTTACATATGAATAGGTCTAGAATCATTTTTAATAGTGCTTCATTGACTGATTATAATTCGATCCATTGTTGATTGCAAAAATTTATCCTAGGAGACTGTTAAAACTTAAGTAATGAGTCTTGTGTTAGGAAACTGATTCTTGAAAATCTTTATTATCATAACGGGTTGGTACAATCTTCCGGAATAGCATCTAAATGATGATCGACTTCTTTATTAAACGATAAGAGTCAAACAAGACTAAACGGTCGCTTACAGTTGTTATGCAATCGCTCAATATTACTAAATGATTGCTTACAAAATACTCCGCTATCGCTTTCAAACTCCTACATGATCGCTTATAAACTATTACACGATCGTTTACCAGTTTCAATACGGTCGCCTACCAATTGATATACGATCGTCTTCCAAATGCAACACGATCACTGAGCTCTGCTACACGATCGCCTAGTAGAAGTAGACAATGAACAACACACTACGATGACTTCTCCACAACAGAGACTTCCGAACTCCCACTCTCGAGGGTTCTCCTTCCTCACTTGTGATATTCAGACTTCGATGCCTCCCTTTCAGTTTCTTTCCTCCTTTTAAACCACAACTTCTCCCAACAACCTTGAAAGTCATCCATAACCGATTCAACCACCGACTTCCCTTTATTTTTTTTATTCTTTCTTTTTTGATGTTGTAACACAATTGTAGGTCTATTATTACCTCCCTACTCAACTTTTACCTTGTCCTCAAGGTAAAGTTTTGTTTGTCCAACTACCTTTTTGGCAATCTTCATCATCCTTTCTTGAGCCACCCTCAAACTCTTATGAAGTACTCACAGGGCCTCATCCCATATCATCTTCGTACATTTCAGACTAATCCGTACCTTTGTCAGACTTGGATTCTCTTGCAGAGTAATCTTTTGACCTTCATGAACAAATGACATTGTTAAGTTCTGCCAATCGACTTCTGTTTTCCCCAAGGAGTGTAGCCATTGCATTCCCAAAATCACGTCAACATTTTCCAACTCCAATGGTATGAAACTGTCACACACTCTCCAATCTCCCAGCCTCATTTCCACATTTTGCATACTCCGCTTCCTCATAGAGCAGTTCCAGATCCTAAAACTATTCCGTAATTGGTCATGGCTGTGATGTTCAACAGCAAACGATTCGCTAGACCCTCTGATATGAAGTCATGTGTAGCTCCATAGTCTATCAACACCACTATCGATTCTCCTTTGATATCCACTCCAATCTTCATTGTTCGTGGGTTCGACAATCCCATAACTGAGTTCACGGACAATTCAGCAAAAGATGAAATTTCCTAGCTCAACGTCAGCATATGCAATTCTAACATTTCTTCTCTTACTTCATTATCTTCACGCAACTCCCACTCTTTACCAGACGCCTGTACCACAGGCAATCTCAATTCTCTCAAGTCTAGCCCTTTCACCGATGTCCGACCGTACTTTTCATCGCACCAAAAATAGAGCCCTTTTTTTTAGCTTTGACTGAAATTCATCATCTGTTAATCTTCTTTCCGGAATTTCTCTCTGGTTATCATTATTCGATGTTCCTCGCAAGGTGATGGCCCTCATCGAAAATGACTCTCCAATCTTCTCTCCCTCTTTCGGCTCACTTTCGCTTACTGATTTACTCACATTTTCAGTATTGAGTTTTGAAGAGTTCGAATTTTGGAACTTACCTCCATATGTTCACGCTCGTCCTACTTCAACCCGTGCATTTTTCCTATCTTCAACACGTTATGCCCGCGACATCATTTGCGCTAACCCGATCAGATTCTAGCATTCAACTTCTGCCTTTATCCATGGCACCAAACCGTTCATGAATGTCTCCTCAAGAACTTCGTTCGATAGATGCGCCAGCAATGCTACCAACTTATCGAATAGATTTTGATATGCCTCTACCATCGTTTCTTGTTTAATAGCCAAGAAATCTTCCACAGATATCTTAAAGATCGGAATTGCACTAACATCCTTTTCTTCAAATCTTTCCAGTCTTTGAATGGCTCTCTACCTTCCTTCGACCGATACCAATCTAATGCGGCGCCGTTGAGACTCACAACCGCCACCATCATATTCTCATATTCAATCAACTTATGAATCTGAAAATATCGGTCTGCTCTGAACAACCATGCGTCTGGATCATTTCCGCTAAACACCAGCATTTCAACTTTCTCGAATTTGCTTCGATCGAAAACCGCATCTTCTCCGACAGTTTTCACTGAACTATTCTCTTCGCATATATTGTGAGTCTTCGTTCTTTCTGCCTCTTCTGTCACTTTTTCCTTTCCCTTGGCCATTTTCGTAACATAAGAAATGAGCATTTGTTGATTTTCTCTACATACAATCCCAAATTCTCAATTTCTTCGCTAAAGATGCCAAATTCTCCTCTATGGTAATTTCTTTATTTCGACTCTGAATTCAAAGATTTCTTATTCTAGCAACTCTAGTTTCTCTTCAAAAAATTTCTGAACCATGCTTGCCCAGGTGATTGCTCTAATACCAAATTGTTAGGAAATTGATTCTTGAAAATCTTTATTATCATAACGGGTTGGTACAATCTTCTGGAATAGCAATTAGATGATGAACAACTTCTTTATTAAACGATAAGAGTCAAACAAGACTAAATGGTCACTGGTGATGAAAATATGGATCGCATATTATGTGATGCACGTCTTAGGCTATGTGTTTGTCCTCATGCGTCGATGGTCATGCATTGGGATGGAAAGTACGCATTAACCTCATATGCGATGACAATGCATTCTTATCACAAGTTTTCTTGCTCTCTCGCCAAGTATAAAGAGATCACAAGTTTCTTGGGTGATCCGAGGTCGAACTCAGGGACTTCTAGCTAAATTTATGCGGTAATGTGTTTGCGGCGAATAATAAAAGAATGTTGAAGGTTATGGACTATGTACTACTCCTACTCCTAGCTAACAGATTAAGCAGTGGAAGTATGACTGAGAGGTAGAGACACGGAAACTGTTAACGCGTAGTGAAATGCATGGAAAATAGATAAAATGGCAAGGATGTCTTCATCGCAACACTAAGCTCGATCGCAAGGGTAAACCCAGCCAACGCATGCTATGCGATCATGCTATACAGACTTGACAAAGACGCATGCAATGTATATGCGATAGTGTTGACAGGCCTTATTTCTAAGTTTGTATTCCCACTCATGTGCTCTCACACATAAGCAAAATGACCGCATACCACCCTATCCTACTTAAAGGGTGCATACGCTGTGTAGTAGCAAATGAAACTTATTCCTAAGTCCCCATTCTTGCTTATGCAATCCAATCCGCTCTCCCAAGTCTAGATTTGGTTTTTAGACTACTCTCCCAAGTATGCCTAAATGATGAATGATGCGCTCATAAGACAAGGTAATCGCATAAACATGGTTGACGTAAGACTATTCCTATCTCTAGTGAACACATTGCTTACATTGCTTAAAGAGATCAACTACTTACCCTTCCAGGTAGTTGGTTGCTGCTGATTCTACTCATAGACAAGCATTACGTCCGCATATAGACAAGCATTGCTACAGCTTCACACTAAGCAAATAGGATTTTCTCACAACACTCATGCAATGCACACCTCTCGGTGGCTTGCTACATGCTTCATATGTCTATGCCGCATGACTAAATATGCGATGCTCTAGCAATCTTACATAGTGATGCAATGAAAGTAAAAGATGCTAAGTAAATGAAGATGGAGATGGAATTGAAGGAAAATATAGAAATGCATTGATCACAAAATGTACTAATTTCTTAATTCACAATATAATACAATACAAGAATAGAAGAGAAATGGAGGGCCAGATGGAAGCAATGTCTTGCTTCCATTGGATGTGTGTCAAGGCTGCCAATGGTGCCATGGATGGACGGTGGAGTAGACTCTCTCATGCTCAAACTCCGGCGAAGGCTCTGATACTCACTCGGAATGGTTGAGGGGATGAAGAACTCTTAAGACTATCTTCTCATGCTTTGGTCTGGATCACAAGGATCTGCCCTCAAGCAGAAAACCTCGGATGATTTTAAGTTCTGCTTTACGGCTTCTATTTATAGAGCTTGATCGCTGACAGCATTAATGGTCCTTCTCTGAAATTCTGTAGATAATGGTGTGATGGACTGCTCTGAATCTCTGCTACTAACAGCGTGGTAGGTGAAATGTCAACATCACCTTTTGATACAACTGAGGTATGGGTTCATGCTTGGTTTTCGAAGTATCAACGCATTCCACAACCCTTGCGCTCATCCCTCTATTATGGTTATTACTCTATAGCCGCAACTTCTATGCGATGGACGCATGCGGTTAATTGCCGCAACATCCATGCGTCGAACGTATGCGTTCACCTTTATGATGGACAGATTCCCCGCATGCGGTTATCTTCACAATAGCCTGGCTTCCGCGCATGTGATCGATTTTTGTGTTTGCTACAAATATAAACAACTGAATGCATAATAATGCATAATTATGGGTTGGCCAAGATTCTGAATACCGATTGACACAAGCTCGTTTTCTCATGAATTCTTAATATAATCGTCGCATCTTCTACTTAACAGCCTTCATAATTCTAAATAAAAGGCCTATAATGACGTGCATTTCTTCCTATTACCAGTCGCTTACAGTTGTTACTCAATCGCTTACCAAACGCTAAATGATCGTTTACAATTTCTACAAGATCACTTACAAAATACTCCGCGATCGCTCACAAACTCCTACACAATCACTTACAAACTATTACATGATCGCTTACCAGTTTCAATACGGTCGCCTACCAATTGCTATACGATCGCCTACCAAATGCTATACGATCGCTGAGCTCTGCTACATGATCTCCTAGTAGAAGTAGATGATGAATGACACACTGCGATGACTTCTCTGCAACAGACACTTCCGAACTCCCACTCTCGAGGGCTCTCTTTCCTCACTTTTGATATTCAGGCTTCACTACCTCTCTTTTGGTTTCTTTCCTCCTTTTAAACCACAACTTCTCCCAACAGCCTTGAAAGTCATCCTTAACCGATTCAACTGCTGACTTCCATTTATTTCTTTTATTCTTTCTTTTTTGATATTGTAACACAATTGGAGACCTATCATCTTGCAAGTTGAGTGAGCATATCTTTGTGTCAATGTATGAAAAATTCTACCTTGCTCGAGGACAATCAAGAATTATGTTGGGGATGTTTGATATGATCGAAAATATGTTATCTTGATCCACTTAATTCAAGGTTATTCTTAGGTTTTACATGTTTATTATACGATTTTGTAGGTATTGAGCATCTAATAGGTAGAATTGAGCATTAGTGATGAAATGGAGCGAAAACGGGCTAGAACAGAGCTACGACATACCAAAATGGAGTTAAAATGAGCCAAAATGGAGTGTTAGTGACAAAGTGGAGCTACAATGGGCCAAAACCGAGCTCCAACGCATCAATAGAGAAAGAGAAAGCTAAAATTACCATTTTTTCCTGCATGCATGGTGCACAACCATGCGTCTTGCTTGACTCCTAAAATTCAAAAGCATTGTTTTGCAGAGATGTGTTGAACGCCATGCACTATGAAGATAGACTTGTGCAAATGCACATTAGCATCATAGTGCCACTACGGCACCATACCACTTTTTATACATATTGAGTTAGCCACCTAGGATTTTGATCATCCGATCCCAATTGATTTTCTACTATTTTCTCTCAATTTTCTCTAGTTCTTTGACCTCTTGATATATCCGAACAATTCCTCCTCAATTTTCATGTCAATTGGGCTAAGGAGGAAAATCTAGCTGAGGCGTAGAGTGATTTTCCCCGTTTTTTTGTAGACTTGTGAGATTTAGATCGTTTAGTTATAATTTTACATATTATCTTTGGATTCTCTTACTATCTCGAATGTTTATGACTATATATTCTCAAGAATTTATGACAAATTTGTTGGGATTATGTAATCGATAGCTAGAGACAAAATTATAATATGTGACATATAATTGTAATTTGATCGAAGATAACAAAAGATTAGATTAGCTTGTAAACTATTGTCTATGATAGTGAATAATGGTCTAATCAACCTAGGAAAAACCATGTTGACTATTGACATAGGCTATTGTAAATTTAATATTTACCTTAGCTTATTCCCTTAGTCTTAACACAATCAGTTCAACTGGTTACAATGCATCTCATCTAATGAAATTGATTAATTTGATAATTTAAACTCTTAGCTAGTTTTATAGGTGAGTTGGCTAAGCTTAGACAATATAAAAATTAATTAGATGAATCTATGATCCAGTTGAAACATATAACATAGGGAAAAACTCAAACACCTAGGCTAGACCATTTAATCATTCGAATTCACTCTTTCTTTGTTTTTCTTGCAATTTATTTTTCTACAATCAAACAAATCAATCTCTACCATCCCCTCAGTTAGCACGAGTTGTAGACAATTTAATAGAGAAATTCAATGGTTCCTTGAATTCGACATGTGCTCCCACAACTACATATTAGGTAAAAACAGTTAAAGTATTTGATCTAAAATTGGGTGACAAATTCCGCCGATCAATGCTTCAGCAAAAGTTAGAGTATTTTTTGAGACACATGCATGTTATAATTGTACTCGATAGCTTTAAGATGTTGATTTAAGAATATCTTACTATCTAAGATTATGAATTTACTCGCTTTATCATTGAAACTTTTGTTTTCGTCTTGAATAACAGTAAAATATGAAAGAGATGGATCTCAATGGGTGGTTGGAAAAATAGTCACCAAAATTCTCCATAAACATATATTGAATCGAATATTAATAAAAGTGTATGTATTGTGTTTCAAATTTTTTATATGAATGTTGGCATTATTATAGACTTAAATACGACAACAGGAAAATGCTATGGTACAATCAAGAGTACTGCGATTTTAGTTTCTTCCTTATATACTAGTTAGATGGAAAGAACTTATGTAAATTCAAATGATCAATAACAACATGATTCATTTAGATCTTGGTATTGATTCACAATACCTATTTGATTGAAAATCATACTAAAGTGTTTAAACTAACCTTATTGCTAGTACGCAAAAGGTTGTATTATTTATCATTTCACATGGTATTACATAGTATTCAACATTTAACACATAACTAAAACATAAAGTGTTTAAACTTACCCTTCTTACTTGGAAATAAAAGGACCTATTATTTATCATTTCATTCTATTACTTTATATTTATCTCTTAATATATTGTTCTCGTGCTCATTTTTATGTTTCCACCACAAGGGCTCTTATGATAATCCCCGACTTCCAATTTGTTTCAAGTTGAGACAGCTGAAATCGGACGAACCCACTACTCCCAAGTAAGAATTTTTCTATCAAGATATTGAACCACACATTTCTTGGCTTATTCCGTAGTATTTCTTGAGACTCCACGGTCCCATCTGGCATCACGATTTTCTTGTTAACAGCAAGATCCCATCCATTGGCATTATCTTTCAACATCACCTCCATATTTACTGTGTACCAAGTATTTTGTTTGAAACTAGAAGAACTCATGTCCAAAAAACAATCAAACCAAGATACCTGAAGAAGCTCTGCTTCTTCGATTGTGTAACTACAAGTTTTTAAACACCATAATGAGAGAGATTACATTGAGTAAAGGCAACTTTTTTTTTCTCCAAAGTCGACCAAACACGTTCTTACCAAATTATATTATTTTTCCTCCTCTTGTTTTAGGGATAAAACTAATTTCTTTTTTTAAAAAAAACATCCTATTTTATTTAATTTATTTAGAATTAAATCAAAAGTATTAAACTTATTCAAAATTAAACTTGAGCATATGTTTTTATATCTCATAATAATATAATATAACATAAGACATGAGATTATTTTTAAATAAAAAAAAATGAACCAACTTATTTATAAATATAGAAAAATGACACCGTCTATCAATAATAGACCGCGATAGACTTCTATCATTGGGTGATAAAAGTCTAACACGATCTCTCGCTCATTGATGCATAATGAAATTAATAATTAGTTTATATTGTTATGAACCAAGAACAAAAGAGTAAACAATAATGAAAGATTTTGGTAATGAACAAATAAAATTTGGGTTTAAGATTATACCCGCAACGTTCCACCTTGTTCTATTTCCAATATTCATTGTTCCATTTCCAAATAAGGATCTATTAGATAGGTAATCCAAATTCTATTTTATACTTTTAGATTTACTTGTTCTGCAAATATACATTTAGTAGATAATCTAGATTATGTAATTTAAAATTGTTTCAGTATTTTCTTATCCAAATAGTCCAATTTCTAAAAATAATATTTTTATATTTTCATGATATTTTGAATTTGAAATTTTAACATTCTGAATAATTGTTTAAATTTGAAATCAATTTATGAATATGATTCCAAACACATATCTCTAAACACCGAGTACAACTCTGTATTCATCGAATCCATTTTTTTCAAATTGCCTATCAGACAGTATAACAACAATTTTAAAGAATAATAAATATAGCAAAATATATTAAAAATAGACTTTATCTTGCTCGACTTCTATTAATGACATAGTAAATTTTTTATATTTGTAAATTTTTTTTATTGTGTTATATTTACTAATACTTTGGGCCTAATTGCTATATTTACAACTGCCTTTAAATCTTAAATGTTTAATTGAAACTTATTATTAAAATTACAATATAAATTTATTTTATAAGACTTGCAGTGGTAATATATAAAAACAATAATGGATTGATTAATTGGAATCTATGCCAGAGTAGTTTCTATTCACAAGTATGTACTAAATTAATACAATTAAATATTTCATTAGAAAGCGTAATTAATTAATACTATATTAACATAGATTAGTTAACTTGAATAATTAAAATATATTTATTTATTCAGTTATATAAAATTTATTCATTAAAATCATCTAATATATATAAATATCATTTATTTCTATTTACTCGAATAACATTCAAAAGTAGAATATAAAATTGTATTATATGATTCCAATATGTTTTATTTCCCAAAAATTTTATCCTAAAAAATCTCTTGGTCGTGAGCATATATTGACCCAACAAAACCGTTTTGACCCTTAAGCATTAGATTATTACCGTTATGCCCGTTAGTGTCTCCCTCTCCTCTCTTCCCATTATCTTGGTTATATCATGTTAATTTAAAAGTTGAAACATTGATGAGTATCTTTCATCTTTCTCTTTATTTTATTTAAAAAAAGTATCTAAATGGGAATCTATTCCATTTAATTAAAAATATATTTGGAGTAAAAGTTAGAATGAATTATATAAAAATTAAAAGGAAAAACTATTGAATATGAACGGTCCATACATTATCAAAACTTTATTTGATTTCAAGTTTATACTCATTTTACAAACCCATGCCAATTCCTTTACCATACATATTATATATATATTTTTTCACTTTAGTGAATTCAATTTCACCTTTCAACTTTTTATGTGATTTTCTTTAGTTGCGAATAAATAAAACAAAAATTAATAATAAAAGAATGATGTAGTAGTAAATATAGCAATAAATGTCAAAGTATCAACAGGTAGCTCAATGCAAAAGAAATTTTGCTATGTATTAGCATATATACTAATGATAGGCTTTATCGCTAATAGGAGTCCATCAACAACTAAGTCTATCATTGAGACACTTTGCTATGTTTTTATTATTTTTTTGAAAAGTTGCTATAGACTTAAATATGATACTAAATTCCAAAGAATCAACAAATATGGCCCATTGCAAAAAAAAAAAAAAAAAAAAAAGATATAGAAAAATTAAGATTTAATTCTCGAAGTCTACTATTGATAGGCTATATCGTTAATAGGAGTATATTAGCAATAAAGTTCTTCATTGACACACTTTTCTGTGTTTGTATTTAAAAAAAATATATATTGACAAACACTTAATTATTAGCCCTAAAAACGCTACCTATTGCAATTACCTTAAGAAAATATATCTAAATAATAAAATAATATATATTAATAGTTGAGAAGTAATATTGTTTGGATGAGATTTACATCGATTAATTAATATTGTTTGTTTATATTCTTCTCATAGGAAAAGGGTATGTAAGTTAGCCTTGGATTCTATGTATTTCTTTTCATTCATTTAGGCTTAGGTATGATTGAAAATATTTTCATCCAATTTTTCTATCGATTTGAAGCCAATATAATGCATAATGGTATCCTTTTCAATAAGGTCAATATTTTCCAATGATGGTTGTACAAATCAAATGAAATAAATGACAAGCTAACAAAATTTTTAATAGGATTAAATTGAGTTTTAAAGTATGTAGACCAAATCGTTATTAATGAAAATGTAGGAACCAAATGTATACACTATGAAACTTGAGAGACAAAAAAGAATTCTTAACCTTTTGTTTCTTTTTATTTTTTATGTTGTGTTTTTTTTTATTCTTATTATATAACTTTCTACCCGCCTTCACCTCCCACATGTGCTCGAGTTATTCTACTTTGCATACTATCTAAACTTGCGGACTTGTCTATGTTTGCATCTTAATATGCATCCTCAATCTTTTCTCTAAAAAATGCTTTTTGGAGTCACGAGCTCACTACATGGTCAACAAACTTTCTTGTATATGTTCTGCAAGATGTATTATGATGGACCACTAGTCTATATGTAAACATTATTATCTAGTACATTTCTGTCTCTTTTATGTAGCAAGTAATACTATGAATGACTTTTGTTTAATCTCAATGTATGTGAAAACTTTAGATTTCTTTAATATTGTTGATATGGGTTCAATTTTAGGTTATATGCTGGTCAAAGTTTTTTTTAAAAAAAGCAATTAGTGGAATATATTAAAAAACTAGGCCCGATCTCCCGACGAAGGCATCGGGAGTAGGCATATCTCTTGAAGAACTACAAGGCATCAAGATATTGAAAAAGGAAATCCAGTCGTGTAACAAACTCCCAACGGCATCTGCACCGTCAGGAGAGGTGTAACAACCGTTGATGAAACGTTGACCCCGGGGGAGATCCTATCTACTAACGAGGTATAGACATCGTTGGGAGTTAGGATAAACTCTCGACGCATAGTTGTCGTACGTCGGGAGAATGTGTCTCTATGCCTATTTTCCAACTATTCTCTGACGAAATATTGTTTGTTGAGAGATTATCTCCCAACGTAGTTTAAGCTATATCTAGACGATGTTATGCATCAGATGAATGTGGTTTTTTCTTGATCTTCAAAAGCGATCATGATCTGGTTACAGCCGGCATACCCATCCAAAAAATAGTAGAAGTCATTTCCAACTAGGTGATCTAGCATTAGGTCTTTAAAAGGCAAAGGGAAATGATCTTTCTGGCAAAGGGAAATGATCTTTCTCTGTTGTCGCATTTAATTTGCAATAGTCCATGCAAATTCACCATCCCATGACGGTCCTTTGCAGTATTAGTTCCTTATTTACATTAGGGACTATAGTCATCCATCCTTTCTTAGGTACACATTGCACGGGGCTGAACCACATGCTGTCGGCTATTGGATAGATGATGCCCATGTCTAACCACTTGATTATCTCCTTCTTTACGATCTTCTTCATCGTAGGGTTGAGTCTGCACTGATGTTCGATCGATCCTTTGTGATTCACTTCGTGACGAATTCTATGCATGTAGTATGTGGGCTGATTACTCTAATGTCTGCAAGCGTCTAGCCGATTGCTTTTACATACTTTCTCAGAATGCTCAGCAACGGATTTTCTTAGTCTTCATTAAGTGCAGAGGAAATGATTACAGGTAGCTTTTCATTCTGCCCTAGAAACGCATACTTTAGGTGGTTAGGAAGGGTCTTCAGCTCTATTGTTGGTGGTTGTTCCAAGGATGGTTTTGTTGTTTTTCTTTCTTCATTCACTGTCGGCTTATCTTCTTGGGATGCGATCATCTCATCTTCTTTGGTTATTTTTTCTATGATCGCATTGCATGCTACAATGGATGCAATTACATCCCCATCTTCATTTTCATCTTCAGGCTTCTCTTCGTCATTCAAACTTTGTTCATCGTCGAATTCATTGAGGACTTCTTAATCAAAATATTTGGATAATGTCAAACCTGAGCTTCTATCCATTCACACTTTGCGTGATCTCTCCTTTGTACACATCAATCTGGACGCGACTGATAGATAAAACTGGTCGCCTCAGGATGATGGATACATCTTTGTTTGCTTCGTAGTCCAAGATGATGAAGTCTGCTGGTAATATAAATTTGTCGATTGTAACTAGAACATCCTTCAATTTCCCCTCTGGATGCACAAGAGATCTATCCGCTAATTGGAGAGTCACCATCGTGGGCATGAGTTGTCCTACATTCAGCTGCTTGAAAATTGACAGAGGCATCAAATTAATGCTGGCCCTAAGATTGCATAGCGCTTGACTGATGTATAATCCTCTAATAGAGCAAGGTATAGTGAAACTCCTAGGGTCGCACATTTTTGGTGGGATTATAGATTTTGAGCTCCGTTGTGAACTTACCAGTGCCTCTCTTCTTTGTCACCATATCCTTTAGAAACTTCGCATATACGGGCATCTCCTCAATTTCTTCAGTGAACGGAATGTTAATATGCAACTGTTTTAGTATATCCATGAAACATTGATACTGTACCTCATCATTTTTCTTCTTTTTGAGTCTCTGAGGAAATGGTGGCAGTTGTATTCTTACGGTCCCCTGTTCTTTCGGCTCCAAGGTGGATGCAATCTCTGGTTCCATCGCATCTTTCTTCTCTATTTATCCTCGAGCCAATGTAATCAATAGCCCAATAACGCATAGTGGGCAAGTGAACGCAATTAACCAGACGACTACAAGTTATGCTACTTGCGGTGAAGGACACCCAATGGAGGAATGCCCGCGAAACCCACAGTCAGTCTATTTTGTGAAGAATAATCCATTTTCTAACACGTACAACCCTGGGTGGAGAAACCACCCCAACTTCGCGTGGAAAAATCAATACCAAAATTTTCAATCAGCAGCACAAAAAGAAGGGCTACTCAGATTTATCCCGCGAACCAACAGTCAAACGCATAATCAAGCCAATAGTTCGCAGGCCCGCAATCTTCCTATGTGGAGAGTTTGTTGAAGCAATATATTGAAAAGAACGAAATAGTGCTTCAAAACCAAGCGACGTCTATCTGCAACCTGAAAATTCAAATAGGCCAGATCGCGGGCGAACTCAAGAATAGATCACAAGAGGCCCTGCCGAGTTCAACGGAACTCCCACGCAATCTAGGGGGTAGGGGAAAAGAGCAATGTCAAGTTGTGACGTTGTGGAGCGGAAAGACTGTGGCAAGGGAGAAGAAGGAGCCTAGCCAGACTGCTCTCCCTCGGGATGTATTCGGGATCTGTCCGTAAGTAAAAGAGTCTCTGTCGTGGGCGTGAGTTTGCCCATATTCAATCATACAAAGATTGATAGCGGCATTACGTTTATACTCACCCGAGGATCGCCTAGTGCTTGACCAATGTTGACCCCTCCAATTGAGCATGGTATTGTGAAGATTCCTGGGTCACACATTTTTGGTGGGATCATCGTATTTTGTGTTACTACCATTGTAGCGATCTTTCCTTCATCATTCTATTTCTTTTTCAATCTTTGCGGGAATGGTGGTAGATGGACTTCTTCTATCTCGTGTTCTAGAGGCTTGAAGGTGGATGCAACTTCTGGGTTCATCTTCTCAGGCTCTTCTGAATCATATGTCAACGGGTCCTCGGTTGTCACTACATTCAAGTTGGTCTTGATGGGTTTCTCTCCTACTTCTGTTGTCATTTTTCCGCTTAGCAAAGAGACTGCTAAGCATTGTTCCTTTCATGTAGCCCCAGAGTTGCGAGAGAGCTCAGTTGAGCTCGGCAATGCTCCTTGCGATCTATTTTTGAGTTTGCTCGCAATCTGTCATAGCTGAATTTCGAGATTTTGGATGGGCATTGCTTGATTCTGAAGCACTGATTCGTTCTTCTCAATATACTATTTCAACAACCTCTCTAAGGATGAAGATTGCGATGCCTGCGAACTGCTGGTTTGGTTATGCGTTTGACCGTTTGTTTCCGGGAAAAATCCTGGTGGCCCTTCCTTTTGCACCACTGGTTGAAAGCTTTGTTGTTGATTTTTCCTTCTCCATCTGGGGTTGTACGTATCGAAATAGGGGTTATTCTTTATGAAACATATTGACTGCAGATTTCTTGGGCATTCTTCCATCGGATGTGCTTCTCCATAGATGACACAACTTGTGGTTGTTTGAGTAATTGCGTTGACCTGTCCTTTTTGTGTTCTCGTGCTATTAATTGCGATGCCTTGTATCAAACAGATCATCTCATTCATTTTTTTTGTAGGGATGCGATGGCCCCATTGTTTGCGTCACTGTCTTTAATTTTTAATCTTTGATCGCTTTCTTTCCAGTCCTCGTGATTTTTGGATATGCAATTAAGTACATTTTTCACCTCATCGTAAGTTTTATCAAGCAGACCACCAGCTGCTGCCGCATTGGCAGCCGTCTGCAATGCAAGGTTCAGTATGTGGTAGAAAATCTCCATCTGTAGACAATCTGGCAAGCCGTTATGCGAGCAATCTCTTACCAGCCTCTTAAACCTCGCCCAGGCGTCACTGAGCGATTCGTCAATTTCCTGTTTAAAATTCATAATTAACTTCCTCCTTCTTGCATTCTCCATTGGATGGAAGTATTTCTTCATAAGCTTTTCCACTACTTATTCCCACGATGTTATCTCCCCTGGTTCGAGAGAATAGGCCCACTTCCTTGCTTGATCGCATAAGGAAAAAAGGAACAACATTAGTCGAACCTCCTCAGTAGAGATATTTGGGAACACAAAAGTGTTGCATATTTCAATGAAACTCTTGAGATGGACGTGCGGATCCTCGCCATGCCTTCCACCAAACTGTCCTACTGTTTGCATCATCTGCAACATAACCGATTTCATTTCAAACCTCGATTTGTCCAAAGCTAGCCTCATTATTCCTGGGGAGAAATCATATAAGTTGGGTGACGCATAGTCCCGAATGGGTCTATTGCGGTCATTCGCCAGGAGGATGGGGTTGGTCATTATATTATTTGCATTTACGACCCTCTCTTTCGGTTGTTCTGCCATTCTTGGAGATCTGTCTTGCTGTTGTTTACGGTTGGTTCCCAATCTTCGTTGGAACATTTTTTCAATCTCTTAGTCGTAATTTTCCAGAGATTGAAAGCTGCAAAGAAAATGAGAAAATTACCATTAGCACAATGTATTGCCGAAGTCCCCGGCAACGATGCCAAAAACTTGATGCGTGTTACTATGTCATGAAATAATGGTAAGAATGTGATGATGGAAAATGTGTTGTGCAAGCAAGTTTTCTCAGCAAGATCCAAGTATAAATCCTACTGAGTTTCCTGGTAAACCTAGGGTCAAACTCAGGGACTAAGGAAAACAATATGCGATTTAATTTTTAGATCACTTTGTGGTAACAAATAAATCCAGTGGTTGGTTGATTTGTTGTTTACAGTATAAAGTGTATGCGGCGGAGTTGAGAAAAGCATTAATAATACGAAAGATGCGATGAGTATGCGTGGTAACGGGTTGAGAAGGGGTTTAACTAACACTTCCTAGGATTGCGTTCATGTTATGCGGTCATGCTACATACATACAACAGCAAATCATCTCTCAATGCAAATGCTATGGCTTCTAGTTTTAGAACGCATGTGATATATGCGATGATATCTATAGGACTTATACATAACCCTCTATTCTTGTCTATGCGATGATGATTGACACACACACAAACAAGGCAACCACATACTACTATAACCTATCTCTAGGTTGCATGCGATGCATGTTGACAAATAGAGCTTATCTCTAAGTCTCTATCTCTTGCTTATGCAAATCTAATCTTTCTCTCTCGAGTCTAAATTAAAACTAGCTTTCTCAAGTCTTAGGTTCTTTCTTTAGACTCTCTCTCGAGTAGCTCTAAAGGGGTGATGGATGTAACATAAGACAAGATGATCGCATACAATGAAGATCCTATGTCATGTTAACTAAGTACTTCTCAACCCATTCGATAGTTTTAGCTACTCATGCGTATTTTAAAGAGAGTGAACAAATGTAGAAAAGCAAGTTCCATTCTATATATATATAATCGAAGTACATAATGACAATGCAGAATAAAAATAAAGAGTCTGGTAGCAATTTCTTGCTCCCCAAGGCTTCTACACTGTTCTTCTTCTACTCTGCTCAAAAGATATTCTTGCTTTCGCAAGAGTCGGCCCTCTCTCTATTTTTCCACGCTCTCTAGCACTCTCTCGAGCTGACCAGGATGATCTTTCGACGTATTTTCCCTTCTCTCACTCCCGCCTTTTAAGTATAAGAAAAACTAAGAACAAGGCTAACTATTGTCTATATGGTGAACTCTAAAAACTGGACGAACTCTTTTGATGAAGGTGGCCTTTGGTATTTATAGAGCTTCAGGGTGAGAAGCTTCTTCTCTCTTGTGATTGCACTGATGGGATGTCATTAATTCTCTGTTTGATGCGCCGGATAATTGTCACTGAAAAGTTGAGTGTACTTGCTACAGTATGTCGTTAACGGCTTGTCAACTTAATTCGGAATCGACCGTCATCAGCTTTCTGTCCCATCGTGATTTATTAAGCTTTCACTGTGGAAGTTTAATTACATATATAATATGTTGTTGCAACGCTTTATTGGGAATTTAACATATATTATATGTTGTTAGAACACTTCAATGTGAGATTAATAACATATACGATATGTTGTTTTTTAGCTCTCGCGTCCCTAAGAGTTCACATCGAGATTCATGCTTCGCTTCTTCACCCTGGAAGTGACCTCCATTTGGAAAGTGTTTGCATGAATCGAGATCTAGGTGAATAAAGGAAGTTGTTCACAGTAAAATCAAATATATAATATTTTTATTTTAATTCTCATGTCCCTATAGAGTTCACACCATTAGATTCATATGACGCTTCGTGTCACCCTGGAAGTGACCTCCATTCAGAAATTATTCGCATGAATCAAGATTAAGGTGAATAAGGGGAAGTTGTTCATTATAAAATCAAATATGTGATATATTGATTTCAACTCTCACGTCCCTAGAAAGTTCACACCGTGAGATTCATACAACGCTTCATGTCACCCTGGAAGTGACCTCCATTGAAAAGTGTTTCTATGGATCAAGATCAAGGTGAATGGGGGAAGTAGTTCATAGTAAGTGGATGAAGGATATGTGTCAACGTGTCCTACGGTCTCTTCTATTGGTTCGGACCGTGAAATTCCTATGTTACGCTTGCTGATTAGCTTTAAGTAGTCCTTGCTAGTCGTTTAACAACGGCTATCCCCTCGGAGGGTTGTAACATGGAATTTGGAACAACTCAAACTCCAGAAATGGATAGGATTTCTCAGGTCATTTTCCAACTTTGACTCTCCAATTCGGTAGCATCGTTGGGGCTGCTAATCTCTTAAATCTGAAAATGGAGGGTTACATTTATAGAATTACTAAGTGTTCGTAAGTTCTTGACTGAAAAAGGTAGCCAAATGACTATCGGAATATAAGTTATTTTGGAGATAGTATTTAGTCAAGAATGTCTTGCTTTAGTGAAGGAGTGTTTGACTACCCCTCGGTAACACTTATTCTGACTCACTATAGTATCGTTGTAAATAAAATAATGAAATTTGGATATATTATTACTTTGCTAAAATTTGATTAGATTTAGAAGCAATTCATTAATTAGAATTTGTTTATAATTTCAGAATATTGAATTCTTCAAATATACTAGCAGTTGTGATTTAGACTATGTTTTAACAGAGGAATGTCCTCTATCTGCCAATTCTGCTACTAACCAGAAAGCACAACAAAGTAAATATGATTTACTTGTCATTGAGGCGTGCTTGGTGGAAAATGATAAGTTAACCTGGATAATGGATTCAAAACCAGCTAATCATATCTGTACTTTTGCTTAGGAAACTAGTTCCTAGAGACAACTTACAGAAGGCAAAGCAATCTTTAAGGTAGGGACCGAAGAGGTTGTTTCGGCTAAAGCAGTTGGAGATATAAAGTTATTTATTGCAGATAGATACATTTAACTTTGAAAATGTTTATTACATTCCTTTTATGGAAATGAATTTAATTTCTATCTCATGTTTGCTGGAACAAATTTACAAAGTTTCTTTTGAGTATAATGAAATGTTCATTATCTCAAAAGGTAATATAGTATGTTCTGCAAATCTAGAGAATAACTTATACGTGTTAAAACCAACTGAGGTAAAAGTCATTTTAAATATAGAGATGTTTAAAATAGCTGAAACGAAAAATAAGAAACGAAAAATTTCTCAAAAAGCCTATCTTTGGCACCTAAGACTAGGTCACATTAATCTCAATAGGATTGGAAGATTGGTTAAAAGTGAACTTCTAAATTAGTTAGAAGATAGCTCTTTACCGCCATGTGAATCTTGTCTTGAAGGTAAGATGTCCAAAAGATCTTTTATTAGAAAAGGTCTTAGAGCCAAACAACCCTTAGAGCTGGTACATTCAGATCTTTGTTGTCCGATAAATATTAAAGCGAGAGGAGGGTATGAATATTTCATCAGCTTCATCGATGATTATTCAAGATATGGCTACATTTACCTAATGCATTATAAGTCTGATACATTTGAAAAGTTCAAGGAATATAAGGCAGAGAATGAGAACCAATTAGGTAAAAAGATTAAAACCCTTCGATCATATCGAGGTGGTGAGTAATGGACTTAAAATTCCAGGACTATTTGATAAAACACGAAATTTAGTCGCAACTCACAGCACCTGGCACAGCTCAACAAAATGGTGTTGCAGAAAGGAGAAATAGAACCCTGTTGGTCATGGTTCGTTCTATAATGCTTAGTTGCCAAGTTCTTTTTGGGGTCACACAGTAGGGATTACGGTGTATATATTGAACATGTTTCCCTCGAAAGTGTTTCAGAAACACCTTACGAGTTACGGAGAGGACATAAAGGTAGTTTACATCATTTTAGGATTTGTGGCTGTCCAGCACATGTGTTGGTACAAAACCTAAATAAACTAGAACGTCGTATAAAGGTATGCATATTTGTAGGCTATTCCAAAGAGACAAAAGATGGTTATTTTTATGATCCTCGGGAAGATAAAGTATTTATGTCGACAAATGCACATTTCTAGACGAATACCATATTAAAAATCATCAACCTCGCAGTAAGCTAGTATTAAGTAAAATAACCAAAGAAACTACAGATAGATCAACAAGAGTTGTTGATCGAGCAGGTCCATCTCTCAAGAGTTTAGAATACCTCGATGTAGTGGGAGGGTTGTGCAACAACCTGACCGGTACATGAGTTTAACTGAAACTCAAGTCGCCATACCTAATGATGGCTTAGAGGATTTATTGACTTTTAAATAAGCAATGGGTGGTGGATAAAGACCAGTGGATAAAAGTCATGAACCTCGAAATGGAGTCAGTGTACTTCAATTCAGTCTGGGATCTTGTAGATCAACTGAAGAGTAAAACCCATTGGTTGCAAATGGATCTACAAGAGAAAATGAGACCAAGCTGGTGAGGTACAAACCTACAAAGCTAGACTCGTGGCAAAAATATTTTCCCAAAGAAAGGGGATGGACTATGAAGAAACCTTCTCTCCAGTTGCAATGATCAAGTCCATTAGGATAATCTTGTCCATTGCCACTTTTTATGATTATGAAATATGGAAAATGGATGTCAAGACAGCTTTTTCGAGCTTTTTCGAATGACTATCTTGAATAGAGTATCTACATGTCTCAACTAGAGGGGTTTATTACACAGGGTCAAGAGCAAAAGGTTTGCAAGCTTAATAGATCCATTTATGGGCTAAAACAAGCGTCTTGACCCTGGAACATGAGATTTGATACTACCATCAAATCTTATGGCTTTGAATAGAATGTTGACAAACCTTATGTTTACAAGAAGATTGTCAACAATATTGTAGCTTTTTTGGTTCTATATGTTGATGATATTCTACTCATTAGGAATGAAGTAGAATTTCTAGCTGACATTAAGACATGGCTAGCCACGCAATTCTAAATGAAGGATTAGGGAGAAGCACAATATGTTCTTGGGATCCGAATCTTTCGGAACTGCAAGAACAAAACGATAGCCTTGTCTCAGGCATCTTATATATACAAGATGTTATTTCGATATAAAATGTCAGATTCCATTGAGAGATTGATGATAGTTTCAAGATGATGATAGCTTCAAGATGGCTATTTTCTTCTTCAACCAAAACTTTGAATGCCCTTAGTAGATCTCTTTCTAGATGGGATTCAAGAAAGACTGAGTGTTTATTATTTTGGTATATAGGAGACCATAGCCCTAAGGTCTGTTTATGTACTAGTACAATTAGGGTTTCCATTAAACCCTAACTAACTAAGAATGAACTTCTACCATTAAGCTCATACTAATTAACCCTAATTAACTAAGAATGAACTTCTACTCATTAAGCTCATACTAATTAGGAATCTAGGATCTTAATTAATTAGATCACGCCCAATTTAATAAAATAATCCAATGTGATAAAATGTTCATACTTTATTATTTAAATATATCTAACAGAATCATCTTCCTTTTAAACACATCCTCTATGCTAAGATCAAGTAGAAGTGCAATAGATATATCGTACATTTGATCCAAACAATGGTAGCTAGCATCTCATATTTTATACAATATTAAAAAAATGAAAACATTCCTATAATTGAAACCAAAAATCCATGGAAAACATGGAACATGATTTAAGGGGAAAAAGAAATTAGTAGTGATATTTTTACCTTGGAAGTTGGAAAAAAGAAAGTGAGTCAGCATGTGTATGTAATGGGAGGAGCATAGCAATTAAAAAAAGGAAGTTTGTGGAACACGCAAGGGGCAACGTGCACTGTCTTTGCACTGCCTTTCCCTCTGTCCCCTGTCTCCTAAGTCCTATCACCCCCCCCCCCCCCCCCCCCCCCCCCCCCCCACCAACCTTTTCAAAATTATACAAATTTATATATATTTTTTTTTGTTTTTTCAGTGGTTAAATTATAAAAAAAAAATAGCAGTTTTAAAAATATCTTTATACTTTCAAGAATTACAATCCGACCTTTAAATTTTTTTAAACGTTTCAAAATATCCTTGGAGTGAAAATTCTAAATTGAGATAAGAAATGATATAGTAGGAAAAATATATTGAAATTTAGTTCATCACTACATGTATTAAGTCGTGATTTCTATTGGAAACTCTAAAGAACTTATACTCTAAGAATAGTTTTGAAATATTTATGAAAGTTGAGGGGTAATACTGTAATTTTTAAAAGATAGTGGTGTGTTTTAAACAAATATGAAAGTTCAAGGATATTTGATATAATTTAGTCTTGAACAAGTTCATTTTCATTTTCATTTAATTTCTACTATATTCCATCTTTATTAGACACAAAATTGATAAAGAATTGGAAGTTAGTGGATTATTAAACACAAAAGTTAAAGTTTAGAGATTTATTAGACATAAAATTGAAATTTTAAAAAAACTATTAAACATTTTGAAAAAAGTTTAGGAACCAAATCACGTACACTTGAAAGATAAGGTTCTATTTAGTAACAAATATTTTTTTTTTATTTTATGTATATTTTATCTAAATTTCATATTCTATGGTTTTCAAATTCTAAAAACAAAGTCAAGTTTTTGAAAACTAAAAACTCGTTGATAATCGTTTGGTTTTGAAAATTATGACAATAAATAGTATTATTTTCATTTTTAAATTTCTTATTTTGTTATTTACTATTTATCATATTTTCAAAAAACAAAGTCATAAATTTTGAAAACTAAAGGTTCCAACTCTCTGCTTAAGAAAAACAAATCAAAAGGAAATAAACTGAATTCAACTTGGTATTTAAAAACATTGATTTAAAAAATGGAAAATAAAATAAATAAATTTATAATAAGAAGTGGTATTTATAAATTTAATGTTTTAAAATTAGAAAATAATAATAATAAAATAATTATCAAACTAAACATAATTTAAAGAAAAGATTTGCTCCATTTTTAGAGAGAGAGAAAAAAAGGATTTTATTCGAAAAGGGAAGAATGGTAAAAGATAAAGCTGTAAAAATCATATGATGCTGCTGCTTGTCTGCTCTGCTCTGGTCTCCCTGCTCTAAAGCAAAACAATAAACCCCACATTTGGCGGCACCAACACAATTATTCATTTCCAACTCTAAAACACATATCAAATATTTTAATCTTATAAAATCAAACAAATAAATAAATATCATTTTAATTCTTTACCCTTTTTTTCTTTTGAGAGAGAGTTTGTGGTTTATAAGTTCATATTTACCAATCCATAATAAAAATTGATATAATAAAAAATAAGATTTTATTGATGGATAAATTATAATATGCCTGAATCACAAATATAATTGGATTATTTTTTTTATTGCGTTTACTTAGAATTATGAATTTATCACATTTTATTGTTACCATTATCGTTATCATTATTGCTTGAACCTAGTGGTAACGCTAACGGTAAATGTAGAGGTAAAGATAACAATAAATGTGATAAATTCATAATTTTCATATGGTTACAATAACAATATCTATAATAGTAACGATGGCGATAAAGATAGTGAATCTTACGTAATTTCAACTACAATCAGATTGAGCACTCTTCATTCATAAAAGATTTTATTATAAATTTTGAGTTGTTGGGTTTTATGTCATAAAACTTGCAGTTTGTAAATAGATAAACATAGTCAGTAAACTTATTATTGATTCTATAAATTGCATACATAAAAGTCCAAATCCAATAAACTAAGATCCATGACTATTATATGAATACTTGAATTTTATGTAGAGACATAGAGATTGATCAAGTTCGAGTAAACAGCCAAAACGGTCTATAGTACATGATTAAGGTGGTACCTTATTCTGGTAACACTATTGGATGTGGCCTACTCTGTAGCCGTTACAAGTTGTTGTAAAGATACTACAAATGAAGTGATCCAGATTCATTCATGTACTAACATGAGGAGTGAGGGTGTCCTATGCAATTAGTTTACATAATACCAGACCAAGAAATAAGTCATTCTTACTTTATAACATTGTTTACTGTATAAAACTTACTATTCCACTTAGATGACCTAGGTAACTCGATCTTAATCCTGAATTAACTATGAACTCCTAACTATTCGGGATTATCCTTAGATTTGCATAGGTGAGTATTGGCTCAACAGTGCCGACTCAATAAGCCTCCCATTTCAGGGGTAAGACCAGGTAGATAGTTGGGGACATAGGGTACAAGAAGGAATTCACGCCTACCCGATTTAGGGATAGGAGAAAGGTCGTTCTCTTAAGTACTGAATCCAGGTCTTGAACAAGGGGTCCCACCATCTCACTGGGCTGAGAGGGATCTGGTTTAGTAACTGGATCACAAACCAATTGTTCATTAAAGGATAAGTAGAAACTTAAGTAACAAGACGTAATCTCGGGGGTAAAATAGACTTTTGACCCAATCATTATTACGAACAACTTGTGAATGGTCGACTTACTAATTATGGTCAAATCATGTAGACATAATATATCTATAGTGGCGGAAGTGTAACTATGGACTTTAGTGGAGTGACCCATTAGTTAACGAATGAGGATTAATTCAGTGTAAAGAGTTTAGCTCATTAATCTTGGATCGTTGGAGTCCATGATCTTAGGTCCACAAGGTCCCATGCTAGCTCGTAAATGGATTAGTTTGTGATAAGTTAATTTGAAACGTTCAAATTAGAGTTAAGGGAATTAATAATCATATGAGATATAATTATGCGTTTAATTTTGGAATTAAACGAAATTGGAAAATTTAATTAATATTTAAATATTAGATTCATGAAGGTAGAATTTGTGTCAAATTAATTTAATATATGATTTTAAATTAATTAGAATTAATTAGATTGTTTAATTAATTATTTATTATTAATTTTATTATAAAATTAATTTATGAAATTGAAAATTAATTTTGTAAGATTAATAAAGTTTTCAATTTTCAAATTAAAATTGATTTTGGAAATCAATTAGATATTGGAAAAGTTTGGAAAACACAAACATGAGAAAAATGTGATTTCTCCACTCACCTTCATCAAGCAACTCTCTCAAAACCCACTTGCTCTTACTTCAATTCACCGAGCATGAGCTGCATCTCATGCAGCCTTCTTCTTTGCCTGAATGTCCTGCAATAAATAGAGAAGATGGAAGTGGAATTATGACATGCATCAGATGAATTTTTACAGAAAAATTCGAGTTGAAGAAAGGTGTTCTTTAAATGGGTGCAGTAGTGAGTTCTTTTCCATATTCCCTTCATTCAAATTTATTTTGAGTCCCACAACTCAATCTAAGGCTCCAAGAGAATAGTAGGAAAGACCTTGAGGTGGTTCACAAGAAGAATTGAAGAAGATTTGCAGCTGAATTCAAGCTTCAAGGGGTTCTACAAAGGTATGACTTGAAACTCTCTTATTATTGTATGAGCATGTTTTATTTATAGCCAAAATTAATAAATTAGAATGCTTATTGATCCTTATTTGTTTCTGCTGCATGATGATATACTCCTACATGAGGTAGATTCCACGACTCATTACAATTATATAACATAGGTAAACAACAACAAAATTTATCGGATCATTCTAATATTTTTAAACAAAAGGAATATCTTTTTAAAAAAATAAAAAAATTCTAATGTTGTATGTTAATCACTTTCAAAAGAAATCTTTAAATTTCAACCATTATAGGATAGATAATTGATACTTAAGATGGCAAATTATAAAGGATGCTTGTAGATAATTATAACTCTATTTGATAATGTTTTTATTTTTAATAAGGTTTTGTTTTTTAAAATCGTGGTTTATTATTTTTTCACCAATTAAAATCTTATTCAAAGTTGAAAAACTTTTTTTACAAAAAAAAAAAAAAAAAATAGTCAAATTTTAAAAAGCTATTTTTCGTTTTTTTAATTTTCAAAACTTGACTTAAATTTTAACATCTTTATACAATAGATAACAAAACAAATAAATTAGTAGAAAGTAGTAATTGTATATAAATTTAATTTAAAAAGAAAAAAGAAAAAAAGACAAATAGTTAACATATAAAAGGATTTTTTTTTATTATTTTTTTGACATTTCTGCTAGCATTTTTCATCGCTAAACTTTTATGAAAATAATGACAATTTATGATCTTAGTGAAGTAGTGCATGTACAATCAAGTTTGAAATAACTAAATTTCTTAACTTTAATAAGTATATATATATTCTTTTTCTAAAAAAAGAGCATATATTTTATAACTTGAATATTATTAAGATTTATTGAAAAAATTTACACGGATAGATCAAAATTTGGCGGTAATCAAATATTTGTTTGTAGACTATAAAATCTAATTAGTTCTTATATTAATAAAAATACACAATTTTTTTATATATATATTCATCATGGTAAAGACTAATTTGTTATAAATTTAAAAAGTCCCGTTTATCTTATGCTAGAATTCATCAATGATAATATGAAAAGTGGGCTTAGTTGATAACGCTTATTGTTGTTTTGTAATGCCTTATCCTAAAATTCGGACCAAAATTTGAAATTTGAATTCAGAACCTGATAGCCCTGGTAATCCTTTACACCCCTTGTGACCTGAAAAGGCCATCTTTTCCTATCTTTTTGCATCTAAGAGTGAAAACGTTTAACTTTTTATGATTGAACAACCAAAAAGGAAAGTGCATTTTGTTGATTTAGGTACTGATTTTCAATTCTTTTAAATATTTCTTAACCATACTTTCATGTACTTAAGATTCATCTCATTCAAATATGATCTCGATTCATTAATGTCTCTCTCATTTTATTATATTTGTTGTTGGTTACTTGTGTTTAGAAATCATGATGAACTGTGGGGTCTGTCTCTGAATATATAATCAAAACACACAATTTTATTGAGGAAAATAAGATGTTTAATCTAATTGTGTTTGAAAATTACGTGAGATTCACTACCTTACCATTATTGTTACCGTTTCCATTAACAGTATAAGAACCACGAATCTATCATATTTACTGTTATATTTATCATTACCTTTATTGTGAGGGTCAAGCGGTAACAATAAAAGTAACAGTAAATGTGACAAATTCGTAATTCAAAATAAACACGATCAAAAGCAATGCAATTACGTTTGCGATTTAGATATATTACGATTGTTCTATCAATGAAATCTCATTACGATTATACCAATTTTCATTGTTGATTGGTAAATATGGTCATAATAAGAAAGTTTAGTGGTGAAAAGTATTTTTTAACCCAAAGAATAACACTCATTTGAATGACATGAATCTAACATACATCATTTTATTTGAAAAAAAGATGAAAATTGAAATGGGTGCATTAATAAGAAATAATAAAGACATAACTTTTGGAGAATCATAAAAAAAAATTTGGTTGCCACAAGAAGGCATTATGATTGCTTATCCTTTCTGAATGCATCCATTAAAGAAGATCCATTTTCAGACTCAATCTTTTATTTATTTATTTTTAATTTTTCTTTTTTCTCTCTCTTTCGGGAATTCCTATTTAAATGCTTCATACAAATCCCCATATTCTTCATCTTCATCCTCATCCTCAACCAAAAAATGAAGCTTTAATTTCTTCAACAATGGCGGCCAACTGGGCGAGAGATTCCTGCTGGAGAAGCAGGGCACGTGCAAGGCACGTGCAAGGCACATGCCTTTATCACCACCCCCCACCCTCCTCTGCACGTGCTCCCTTTCTCCAACATGCCTCTCTCACTCTTACAAACAACCCACAGAATTCTTCTCACCTTCTTCTCTCTCTCTTTTTTTAATTATTATTTTTATTATTTTTTAGAAGAGGATATCAAATTTAAGCACAGTAATTCAGGAAATGAAAAATATTGAGCTATGTTTTAATTTTCATCTCTATTTCTATTTTAGCCTACAATTATTTATTATTATTACTATTTTTATTGTCTCAACTTTGTATCAAGATTTACTTTTAACTCATTACATTTTATAAATATACTTATTACATTTTATAAATATACCTTTTTCAATAAGAAAATTTTAAATCTTAACCTTTTTTAAAAAAAAAATTAAAATAACATTTTTTGTTTCTATATTCTAACGTCCAATTTCATATAGTCTTCAGGTATGAAACTATACATCATGTGAATATATTTTTAAAATTTATACTAAAAACATTAATAAATAATAAACAGTGTTTTTTAAGAATCAATAATAAATTAATAATGTAGCTAATTTAAGATTTATTGAAAGCACTATAGATTAAAATTGGATAACTAAAAGTAGATGACTAAATTTGAGCAAACTTTGAAGTATAAGTATCAAAATGATATTTTATTATTTTTTTTATTTGATTTATTTAACTAAAAAGAATTAGGGGCAACTATTAAAATTATGTTTTCTTTAATCTTCCCTAAAGATTTTCTTTTTTTCATTTTCTAACTAATTCTTAATTATCTTCATGCAGGAAAAAAGAGAAATTTGGTTTTGGAGATCCTGGAGAAGGTGGCTTCTGCTTTGTATTGGAACTTCTAGATTTTTCTTTTCTTTTCTTTTCTTTCTTTCTTTTTTTTTTTTTTTTTTTTTTTGAGGATTTTGTTTAAATATTGTAATGTTTAATTTTTATGGTGTATGTACATTTATAATTGTTACCATTATTCTTGTTTTCATATTTGTAAAGCCATCAAGATTGACTATATAAAACAGGAAATTTAATGTTGGTTACTATATATGTCAAGCAAAAAGTAGAAAATAGTTAATTCGGTACATTAAAATTTTGAACGTTTGTATATCGCCGGTCAGCCATACGGTGGTGAATTCGTTCCCGGGCCTTGTACACACCGCCCGTCACACTATGGGAGCTGGCCATGCCCGAAGTCGTTACCTTAACCGCAAGGAGGGGGATGCCGAAGACAGGGCTAGTGACTGGAGTGAAGTCGTAACAAGGTAGCCGTATTGCTATTACTCAAACAAGCATCTTGCGTATTCGTCCATCGGTCAAATCGGATATGTAATTATTGGAATAATTGTTGGAGACTCAAATGGTGGATATGCAAGCATGATAACTTATATGTTGTTCTATATCGCCATGAATCTAGGAACTTTTGCTCGCATTGTATCATTTAATCTACGTACTGGAACTGATAACATTCGAGATTATGCAGGATTATACACAAAAGATCCTCTTTTGGCTCTCTCTTTAGTCCTATGTCTCTTATCCTTAGGAGGTCTTCCTCCACTAACAAGTTTTTTCCATGACTAAAGGACTGATTCTCCCACCTCACTTTATAAAAAAAATTATGATATTTTGAGAATTAATGATATCTTTATATAATTGTGAATAATGATGTGAATTTTTGTAAATATATACATTGATTTACGTTTCAAAAAATATTCACATTCCAGTTTGAATGAAAATGATTATTATTATTTTACAAGTTTGATAAAAATCAACTTTAAATTAACAATAAAACTAATTTCAAGATTTGAAATTACATAAACTAAACTTAAATATTTGAAATATATAAAATTTAAAATATAGTAATGAAAATGGTGTTTTGATTTCAATGATAGAACTAATTAACACATTTTAATAATATGGAGACAAATTTAAAAAATAAAATACTAGACCAAAACATGAATCCAAAAACTTATCTTTTTGGGTATACTATTTTTGTCTCTATACTTTGAAGTTAAATTAATTTTAGTCTATACTTCCAACAAATGTTAAATTTAATTATTACTGTTAATTTATTGTTGATTTTTTTTAAAAAAAATATTAGCTATTAACATTATACTACAAATTTTGAAAACATATCCAAATTGAACTCCTTCTATGAAAATTATTATTATTATTTAATTAATTTCAGTAAAAATTAAAAGGGATTATATTTAAAAGTTATTGAAAGTCTAAGGACTAAAATTGGATAATCGAAAGTATAAAGGTTAGCATTAAACAAATCTCATAATATATAGATTAAAATGTCATTTTTTAAAATATCTATGAATTTTCGGATCAACTTAAAAGTTAGATGCACTTGGACTAATTTTATAGAACAATCCTTACAATATTTGAATGTCTAAAAAAATTGCAGAATATTAAATTTTAAAGAGACGATCGCCAACATGATTTTAAACAGAAATAGAAAGGGAAAAAAAAAAATTGTAGTTGAAAGTGAAAAATGATGTAATAAAGGGAGAAAGTGAGAGGAGATAGGGGAGAGACATAAATAGAAGATTATGTCAGAAAGAAAGATGGCGTAAACAAATGAAATGGTTGATATGGTTTCTGAGCCAGGTGAATTTTTTTGACAGTCCAAAATTAACCTCTCTCTCTTACCGTTGCTTGCTTCAACCCTAAGCCATCCTTTAACTTTGCCTTAAATTGTGGGGGATTCATTCTCCCTCCCTACTTTTAGCCATTCCACTGGTATGGACATTTTTATAGATATTTTCATATTTCTATAATCCGACATCAATATCAAAGATAAATCGACATTTACAAAATATAAAAAATAAGTAATTAACATGTTAATTTAAAAGTTATGTTTTGATAATTGAAGGACCAAGCACACTTATTCTTCAAAACTCGATTATTAAGTAAAGACAATTTCCCTACACCAATTTTCATTATAGATTGGTAAAGAATGAGAGACCGAAATATAAACCTTTTGAAAAGGAAGATCATGCCAATTAGCGTTGAGTTGAGCTTACTTTAAAGCAACCTCTCGTTTGATGATATTAATATATAAGTAATATAATTAGTGAAATGGATATAAGTTTGGCTCAAAATGTGGGGGATATTAGTGTTCTCTTCCTATAATAGTTTTAGGACTTTTTAAAGAAGGGGTTTTAGGGCATTGGAAATTGAAGTAAGAGAGAGAGATAGAGAGAGAGAGCTGCCCAAGTGGGACTGAGGAAGAAATTAAAGGGGAGAATTGATGATGAAAGAAGAGGTTGGTTTAGCTTATATTGCAAGAAAAAACCAAAGTGATTTCTGAGATAGAATAAAAAAAAAAAAGAGGAGAGAAATTTCACACGCAATGCACGAATATAGAGGCTTCTAAAACAATTATTTCTTTTACTGTCTCTTCTTTTTCCTTCAACAATCATTATTATTGCCAAAGACAGACACCCATCTCTCTAGGGTTTTCTTCATCTTCTTTGTACACGTGGGGCTATTATTATTTAATTTTTTTATATAAATTTTTTTTAAAGTATTTTAAAAATTATTTTGAATAATTACTAAATTGTTCCTCATTTGTTAAATGGCTTATTTTTAAAAATTAAATACTTAAAAAATTAAACCAATTATATACTACGGGAGAATTCATGTATAGCAGGGTGATTTAGGCCTCTTGTAGCATTTTGAAACCGTTGCAATGGATACTAACATAGTTTTACGAACGCTTGGAAAGACGGTGTTAATTAGAGGTCAATTGTGACGGCTTTTCAGAACACTGGAATCAGGAAGTAGAAATCGCTGCAATATCTTCTTCATTAACAACACTTGAAAGGTTACTATCGCAACAATATCAATATTGTTGCAAGGTCATTAACAGCATTATTTTGAACTGCATCAACTGAAATAATTATCGTTTCAATATCCTCTTTATAGCAACGTTTATTGGATTCTTATTGCAACAATTTCTCAAGGTGTTGCACTATGTTGCAACATTTGCTTGTTTTGTATTACAACAGTTTTATATTGCTACAAAATCAGTAGCAACAATCATTTTATCTGTGGCAATGAAAAAAGGTTGCAATATTTTTCTTTCGCAAGAGGGATAATATGATTACTATTGCAACAATTTCTTTACCTATTACAACAATTTAACCATTGCAACACTAACAAAACAAAATATAGAACCGCAGTAATTGAAAGCACATTGCTTCAATTTCACCTTAAAATAGCATTAATAAGCTTATTATTGCAACATTTTAATATATCTTTTGCAATCATTCTTGTTATTGCTTTTACAATTATTTTGATTTATTGAAAATATTATTTATATTATTTTGCAACAATTTTTACAAATATTGTTCTATTAGTTATTTCATATCGTTTTTTCATTTATTATAATGGCTCTTTAACGCTATTTGGATAGATATGTACAAAATATGCCTGCAAGAAATCAACTTTTTTAGCATATATGAATACTTCTAAATTAAACCCAGAGTGCGTTATAACTGAAGTAAAAATTTCTTAAACAATAACTTACAAAAGTTCCCAAAAAAATTAAAATATTCAAAACAAGAAAATATTTCAACAAGAAACTCCTACATCACCCTTAAAAGAGAGCAAATAGCCCAAAATGAATAAAACTATTTTTTTTCACCAAACTGAGATTCTAAAATGTTATGACAAAGTGCAGTTGATGTATCGTTCCCATTTGTGTTCTCTTCAAGATCCTAAATAATAAACGATATATATATTTATCAAAACTTTAATGCATAAATTGTTGCTTATTCAAATAATAATAATAATATTTGATTAAAACATATCAAAACTTTAATGCACAAATTAAATTATACCTAACTCGGAATACTATTTGCATGAGTTTCGCCAACACTACTAGCTTCGATGGAACTATTCCACCTTAAAATTGAAAATATCTCAGTTATATGTGACTCAATTATCGAAAGTCTAGAGCTTTCATCTACATTCGACGTATTAAATTCTCACGAATCTCAACTCCAGCCAATCGACCTGATGAATATTTGAACATTTGAGTAGAAATGGGTCCCAATCCCATGCCACGAATACGCCCAAAGTGTTATTAACCCATAATTTATGCAAAAAATTTATTTTCAAAAGAACATCTCCAAATTTATTTCGATCTTGGTTTTAACATAATCTCGAAATTTTCCCTATAAATTTAAACATCATTATTTAAAATTACAACAAATAAAAAAAGATATAAGTTTATTTATGACTTACAATTACTGAAGCAACCTCTTCATTTATGAAAGTGTCATCTTTTTGCGTATGTGATGATATAAACAATTCAACTCTTGTAGGATCTCATATGAGTGTTTATTTCTATCATGATATAAGAAATTGTTAAATAATATTTAAAACATAAATACTTTGTAAAATAATATACTTACCATCTCATCTGCTTTTTGAGCTAAACTTTTTCTATCACATGAATGAGTAAATTTTCGCTTCTTTCTTATCTCTGTGTTTCTAGAACTTCGTTTCTGTCATATTCACAAATGTGAAAAATGTTAGTTTCTTGAAAAACTACTAATTGCTAACTTACAGTAAAAATAATTGTCATTCCTTCATCAGAATAACAAAAAGATACTAAGCCAGCCCATTGATCTCTGTATATTATCTGGTTTATGTTGTGAACATTGGTTTTCAGTGTCATATTTGGTCACATATTCCCCTCTTAAATTGCTGAAAAGCACCTGAAAAGTGCTTTTCTTACCTTCGAATTTGAAGCTAATATTGCTAGTTTGTGTGATTTGATGTGGTTAATTTAGTTAATTTCAGGAAATTGAATCACCAGAGCAATTCGAGCTTATTTGGATAAAAATTGGTGCAAATGTCTAAAAACAAGGATCCTAGGACCATCAAATAAAAGAGAAGTGAATGAGCAAGACCAACAATTGTTAAGTGCTAAAAACAAGGGAGCGTAAGGCTAGAGTGTAACTATGGTGTCCCATTACGCTACAAACCCGAGAGCTATGATATAGAGGAGTGTAGCTATGCACTACCTTAGAGCGTAGTGACACTCTGGATTGATGCGCACGTTCGTCTTATTAAGTAGCAGCGTTGCTTATAAAATAGGTTTGCTGCTGAGAGGTAAAGGGAAATCACATTCTATGAGATTTTCGACCTAATTGGGAGAAATCCATTATGCGGTGGGGATTTGTTGTCGCTCACAAACCCTCACTAAAATAAAATTTATGAACTCCAATCTATATACCCGCACTACAACATAGTATGAGTGGCAGGACCAAGTCGTCTCCATAGGAAATCTGAGAATTTAGCTAACAATTTAATTTAAACGGTCACGGGGAGTTTAGAGTTGTTTCGATTGCAATAAATTTAAATAGCATGAAATTAAATGCATAATTGTGAAAGAGAATTTAATGCAATATAAAGAAACCTAGCTTAGGAAGTCGGAATCCACTCATCTACTTGATTGCTCATAGAACACAAAGAGGTCGTTGCATGCTCAATTTTATTAGTGGCTCGTCTACTTGGAAGACCATAGTTAACGCCCTATGTACTAATCAATTTCTCAATTATCCTATATGCTTAACTAATCAGGTTCAAGCACCCATATTAATTCTACATATACATTAACCCTAGGTATCTAGCCAAGATAATTAGAAATTAGAAAGCCATTTAACCAATTGATTTAGTTCTTGAATTAGGTGAATCATGCAATTATCAAATGAGAGTCGCTCTAAACAACTTAAAAATTAACCACAACATGAAACACCCTATGCCCTAATGAAATTCATACACAAAGATGCATTCCTCTCTAGCAATCAAAGAAAATCACAATGGGTGATCAAATCATAAATATTTTCTAACCATAGAATGTTAGGGGGAAATGGTATATATAGAATTGAATAATTAGCAAACTGATTACACCTCAATTACTAGACAATACACTTAATGTATAATATTCAAATTCAAAAGAAAGGCAGATGGTGTGACAATGCTTAGATATGAAAATGATAGACACTATTTCTTATGTTTCTCGTCGAGTGTAATTTTTTACAACAAATTAAATCACATAAAAATAGTAAAAATGCATATCCATAATATCATATCATATCATGATAATATTTGATATATACCTATAACATGCCCCAAATTTCATCTGTATACATTTTTGGTACTTTTCTCCAGTCATCATAGTTCAAAGGGCAAAGTTCACAATTTCTTGCAATTGTTCTAAAAAGTTCCCCAATGCACTTGAACTGCCCTCTATATGTTGGTCTGAGTTATTAAATTCTATGACTACCTTATGGCCATCAGGTAAGTTCCATACATCAAACATACGTGTTGATGGTATTGACATTCAGCATGCGAAAGTAATTAGTGAAGGAAATCAAGCATGAGGATTTCATAAGCAATGGAAGGATCATTCCAAATTTCATTCGAGTTTAACATAAACAATTATAGTACAAGAATATAAATTAACAGGTCATGCACAAAACGAAATTACAGCATGTTAAACGATAGAATCAAAGGATAGAGTATGCATACCTTTGAAGAAACATTTTTCACGAATCCTTCTATCAATCTCCAAGCGTCCAAGACCAGCAACGCTCGAACGCAACGACCGGTGCACAACACGATCAATAGCATGAAGATAAGGAATGGCCAACGGCTCCTTGAAACCAATCGAGTCACACTCGATTCACGAAGTGAGTGAGGACACCACCACAATGATTACTTTGGTATTTTCGGTGTGAGAATCCAGGAGTTGTGGGCTCTGTATGAACTTGGATTGAGGAAGAGACTAGAGGACAACGATTATGTAGACGATCGAGCAAGTGGGAGATAGGAAGTTGTTTATTGTATAGCCGATATGCGATCGTGTAGTAAATGGCAGCCTATTGTATAGACAAAGTCACTCGATCGTTTAGCTACGATTAGTTGATGAACTATCACATAGTCAAACTCCATGATCGTTTAGTCTCTGCACACTATCGCTTAGTGAAATACTTTCACTTGATAGCTTGTCTGTGAGTTCTTTCTGAAACAAGTAACTCTCTAAAATTAAGAAAACATTTTTTTCTTTTATCTCACGATTACCATAAAACCACTAATAACCTCCCACTCAATTGGTTATTAGAGAAAAATAAATTAATTATCATATAATTAATATATTATAAATAAATATGATAACTAACTTACCATATTATATTTATAACCTATAGTTTTAATATTTCATCTTATGAAACATATGAACTATAGTTCTTTTTCTATTTTATGGTACTTAATGTAAATCATATTTACATTAATCCTCCACTTGATGTATCTCATACATCACACCAATTATATCATATAATTGAATTTTCTCTTGTTAATTTGGACACTTCAAACTAACTCCAAGAACTGATTCTCAACCTGAATCCATTGAGCTACCAAGGGGGCCTTATGGATCTGTAGCTTGAAGCTTCAATGGTACGTGAATAACTGACTAAACTCTTTAGTCACGGGATCCACCATCCGTTAACTGTCGAGCACTCCACTAAAGACCGACAGTTGCACTCTCAACACTACAGATATATTTCTGTGTCCATATCAATCAATCAACAGTGCGATAACCCTTCACAGATCGCTCGTAAGTACAGTTGGGCCAATTTACCGTTTTGTCCCTGTAGTTACATCTAACTCCTAAAGTACCATTGATTCCTCTAATGAACAAAAGTCATAGTCCTACTATGACTGACTGAGTCTTCTCTTCCAAAGAGAGGATGTGGCCATTGTGGGAATGTTCTAGAACTCGTAGTTCGTAAATTTTATGCTAAACATTCTATTTATCAATAAAATATTATTGAGTGTCTCATTCAATAAAGTTGTTGATTTTGCATTCTATTATCTAAAAATCCAATTAACATATCCATGGCTATAGTATGAATATTTTAACTTTATGTGGTGACATAAACAGGATCAAATTAATAGTATATAGCCTGAATGGTCTATAAGTATATGGATGAAATTGGGTATCTCATCTTGGTAACACTATTGCATACGACCCATTTTTGTATAGTTAATACAAATGATGTGATCCATAGATCATTCATGTAGAGACATGTGAGTAGCGGCATCCTATGCAACGAGTTTGCATATAGACCGGACCACGAAATAGTCATTTTTCTTTATAACGACCATTTACTATTAAAACTAACTATTTCATACTTAAGTAACCTAGGATAACTCGATCTTAATCCTGAGCTAGCTATGAACTCCTGTTTATTTAAGATTATCCTTTGATCTGCATGAGTGAGGGTAGTCTAAAAACACTACTTAAGAAGCCTTCTATTTTGGGGATAAGACCGGATGGATAGCTAGGGACATAGCTCTGCAAGATGAAATTCACTCCTACCCATTTTAGGATTAGCAGATAAGTTATTCTCTTAAGTGCTAAATCCAGGTCATGAATAATCGGGGCCCTGCCTTCTCATGATAGAGAAGGACATGATTCATAAGTAGTATTATGAATCAAAAGTGTTCATTAAAAGGTCAGTGGGAACTTAAAGAACAAGATGTATTTACAGGGGTAAAATGGTAATTTTAACCCAACTATAATTACGAACAACTTGTGAAAGATCGACTTACCGATTACGGTTTATAGTGAGAAGAGTGCAATTATCGAGCTATAGTGGTATGTCTTGATAGTTAACGAATAGTAATTAATTCGATTAAAGAGTTTTGACGGATTAATTACAGATCGTTGGAGTTCATGATCTATAAGTTCATTAGGTCCCTCTACTAGCTCATTAAATTGGAATAACAAATTGAGTATTGATGTATGAAATTAGGGTTATGAATTTGAAATGTTCAAATTTAATTTTTAGGGTTTTCGATTGATTGTATATGATACAATTATAAACGTTTAATTTAATTGAAATTAAACGAAATTGGAAAATCAATTAATATTTAAATTATATTTTAAATATAAAATTGATTTATTGGTGATATTGATATTTTATTAATTTAATATTTAAATATTAAATTAATATTATTTTAATTAAAAATCAATTAAAATTAGTTTTATTTAAATTAATCATTTTGAATTAACTTTACAAAATTAATTTAAATAAAATGATTTTTTGAAATCATTTAGGTTAATGGTTTTTTTTCCATTTTTGGGAAAAATCTACTAGCATGTTTGTTGGAGAGTCACCAAATTTCATTTGTAGTTTTAATGATCTTCAAGCTGGAGCTGTTCTTCATATAACCCTATATATTTGCATGAATTCTCCCTATATATAGAAGCTCCATGCATGAAGAACATTAAGTAATTCAGGGTTATACTTGAATTCAGGGTTATACTTGCTGAAGTGATAACCTGAAAACTCTACATACCTTCCCCACTTGTTCTTCATCAATTCAACTTGATTAAGTGTTTCCACCACACATTCCAACATGAGCATAATAGAGAAGATCTCGGTAGTAGTCCTCTCGGTGATTCAAACTCTATTTTGGTGTTTGTTTTAGCTGAATTCGTGGAGAAATCTTCAAAGGTAATATATGTTTCAAACTCTCTTATGAATGTCATATGAACAGCATGCTTAAAACTCAAATTAAATGTAGTTTAAGTGTTTATTGATTATGTAGTCTTCCGTTGCATGATATATCATTCCTTCAGCCACTATGGTCAAGACTCGAAATCAGCTCTTAAGGAAGCAATCTATCTACTTACCCCTGCTTCAGGGAAGGAGTGAATTCTGTCTTGTAATTGAGTTCTCAGCTCCCCAATCAGATAAATCCCCAAAAAGATAGGCTTGTTAAGTTGGCAATCTGGCCACTCTCACCCATACTAATCAAAGGACCACCCTCAAAGGCAGGAGTTCCCAAAACACTCAGGATTAAGGTCATATCACCTATGGCCGTTTAAACGAGATGTAAGTCTCAAGTATCAATGACGTTATATAAATAGACTAATCATCTCGTGGTCCAGTCTTATATAAACTCTTTGTATAGGACACCCCCGATCACATATCTCCATATAAATGGCCAGGATCAAACCATCTGTAGTAGTTCACAACTCTTGTAAACCTCTACAAAGTGGGTCGTATCCGTAGTATCACCAGGATAAGGTATCCTTCCTTAATCTGTAAACTACATACCTTTTAGGTTATTACTTAAGGCATGATCCACTTGTATATCTCATATACATGCTTAAGTTTACATACAATAATCACGGATCTTTCTTTATTGAATATGAGTAAATGCAAATAAAATAACTCTTATTTTATTAATAACAATGTGTACAAAGTTTACAAACTACGAGACTCTGGGAGAATTAGGATACCAATCCAAATAATCTCCCACTTGTCTTAATGCCTTGGGAGACTAATGTACAATACATGACAAAAAAAAACAAGTACAATATACAATAAACTAGGGCATATTCTATACCCCAGTATCATCTCCCACTTGTCCTAGACAAGGTGCCACATGTCTCATAGACCCAGACTCTCCAGATGACCATTGAACACTTTAGCCGTGCGAGCCTTTGTAAACGGATCGGCAACATTGTGCTCCGACGTGATCTTCGTGACTATTACATCACCGCAATGCACAGTCTCCCTAATCAAACGATATTTTCGTTCTATATGCTTGCCTCTACGATGCTCTGAGGTTCCTTTGAATTTTCCACAGCCCCGTTGTTATCACAATAAAGAGTGATCGACAAAGACATATTTGGAACAACTTCCAAATCTATAAGGAATTTTCTCAGCCAAACATCCTTCTTAGCAGCTTCACAAGCAGCTACGTATTCAGCTTCCATAGTGGAGTCTGCGATGCATCCTTGCTTGATGCTTTACCACATTAGCCCCTCCATTCAGAGTAAACATTGACTCTGATGTCGATTTCCAAGAATCTCTATCAGTTTGAAAGTAAGAGTCTATATATCCTGTAAGGATCAAATCCTTATCTCCATACACGAGTACGTAGTCCCTCATTCTCCGAAGATACTTGAAGATCATTTTGACCGTCGTTCAGTGATTTAATCTTGGATTGGACTGATAACAACTGACAATCCCTACTCTATAGCAAATGTCGGGTCAAGTACATAACATTGCATACATTAAGCTTCCAACAGCTGAAGCATAGGAAATCCGTCTCATCTCCTCAATCTCTTAAGGTGTCTTAGGACATTGATCCTTAGACAATACAATTCCATTCTTGAAGGGTAATAAACCCCTTTTGGAATCCTGCATTCTGTACCTGATCAACATTTGATCTATGTACGATATTTGAGACAAGGCTAACCTCTTGTTCTTATGATCCCGAATGATCTAGATCCCTAGAACATACTGTGCCTCTCCCAAATCTTTCATTTGGAATTGGGCGGCTAGCCACTTTTTAATGTCAATTAGAAAGCCTACATTATTCCCATTGAGTAGGATATCATCCACATACAATACCAGGAAAGCTACTGAGCTATTGATGATTTTCTTGTAAACACAAGGCTCATCAATGTTCTGATCAAAGCCAAACGATTTGACCGAACTGTCAAATCTAATGTTCCACGATCTAGACGCTTGTTTCAACCTATAAATTGACTTATTAAGCTTGCAAACTCTTTGCTCTTGATTTGGAACTATGAACCCCTCTAGTTGAGCCATGTAGATGGTCTCCTCAAGATTACCATTCAGAAAGATAGTCTTGACACCCATTTGCCATATCTCATAGTCATAAAATGTGACTATGGACAGGAGTATCATGGTAGACTTCAACATGACAATAGGTGAGAAAGTTTCCTCATAATTCACTCCCTTAACCTGGGTATAACTCTTTACCATGAGTTTAGCCTTAAAGGTCTGCACCTTTTCATCTACACCTCGTTTTCTCTTATAGATCCACTTACACCCTATAGGTTTTACCCCATCAGGCTGATCCACAAGTTCCCAGACATTATTGAAGTACATAGACTCGATTTCCTGGTTCATGACTTTAATCCATTCATCTTTGTCAACATCCTCCAATGTTTGCTTAAAAGATAATGGATCCTCGACCCCATCATCAGAAATGATGTTCTAGGCTTCAGTCAAACCCATGTAGCGTTCTGGTAGGTTCACAACCCTCCCACTACATCGAGGCACTCTCAACTCTTGAGATGGTTGACTAGATGTACCGATATCAACAACTCTTGTTGATCTATCGGTCTGTTGACCCTTGGTAGTCTCACTAGAAATCTCATGTAAAACAAGCTTACTTCGTGGTTTATGATTCCTGATGTGATCTTCTTCCAAGAAGATAGCATTTGTTGACACAAACACTTTGTTCTTACTCAGATCATAGAAGTATCCAACCCCTCGTTTTTCTGAGGTAGCCTACAAAGAGGCAAACTTTCGAATGTGGTTCCAACTTATTTGGGTTAGCCACAAGCACGTGGGTCAGACATCCCCAAATTTTGAAGTGGCATAAACTACCTTTACGGTCTCTCCACAACTCAAAATGTGTTTGAGAAACACTTTTCGAGGGAACGTTGTTCAGAATGTAGCATGCAGTCTCCACTGCAAATTCCCAAAGTGAGTCTGGAAGATGAGCATAACTTATCATAGATCGAACCATGTCCAATAGGGTTTTGTTTCTCCTTTCTGATACCCCATTCTGCTGAGGTGTACCTGGGGTCGAGAGTTGGAACGTAATTCCATGTTATATCATATAGTTCTGGAATTTGAGGTCCATATACTCTCCACCATGTTCAGATCATAGTTTTTTTTTTTATCTTCTTATCTAACAAGTTTTCAACTTCAGCCTTATATTTCTTGAACTTGTCAAGAGCTTTAGACTTACGTTGCATTAGGTAGAGATACCCATACCTAGAATAATCATCTATGAAAGAGATTAAATATACATACCCACCTCAAGCCCTAACACTCATCGAACTACAAAGGTCTGAATGTATAAGCTCCAAGGTCTCCTTGACTCTATAACCTTTTCCAGTAAAAGGTCGTTTGGTCATCTTGCCTTCAAGGCATGATTCACATACCGACAAGGATTTTTCTTCTAAACTTTTTAGAAGTCCACATTTCACCAACTGCTCAGTCCTGTTGAGATTGATGTGACCTAACCTTAGATACCAAAGATGGGCATTTTTCTTAGGAGAAACCTTTGGTCTTTTAGCTGTTGTCGTCGTAGTAAACATTTCAATATTAAGCAAGGCTTTTATGACTAACGACCTTAGTACATATAAGTTATTTTCCATTGAACCAAAACTAATCTCCATACCATTCTTGAAAATAAACACTTTACTCTAAAAAAAGAAGATAGTATAACATTGTTCATTAAGACAAGAAACCGAGATTAAGTTCCTCTTGATATGAGGAACTACAAAAACATTATCCAGTAACAGATAACGTTTTTTGTCCAAAAATAACTTCAGCCTACCTACAGTAACAGTTGAAACAACCTCATCAGTACCGACTCGAAGAGTCAACTCTCCCTGTGGCAACGTTTGCCAGGAACTGAATCCTTCGTAGGAAGAACTGACATGGTTGGTAGCACTTGAATCAAGTATCTAGGCAGAATCATCATTCTCTACCAAACACGTCTCTAAGACCAATAAATCACATTTACTGTCTTTAGACTTCCTCCTTTTTTCAAGAGTATTGGGATCAGCATTAGAACCTAAACAATTTCCAAGTTCCATTTTAGAGTACACTTCTCGTCGATGAACTTTAACAAAGTCAGCAACACTTACTTTCTCTTCCTGGAGGTTATCTTGGGAACTGACACTATTGGTCTTGTCAACCATCCCTTTGTGCTAAAAAAGTAAGAACTGATGTTCAAACAATTCTTGCAACGAGTCCAAGTTCTCACGTACAATGACCATGTTCTCAACCCTTTTGGCTAATACATCTAGTATGCTAGCCAAAATGTAAAGTCGAGCCAACAAGTTAGCCTTCATCCACACCTCATATGTATTACAAACATTTCGCCATGCATCAAGGGTCGGGACTTGCGAACCTCCTCAACCATGAAAAACTCGAGGTCGTTTGCCACGAAATATGTTTTAACGGACTCTTTCCATTGTATGAAATCAGTCAAATTAGAGGCATTTAATGGATAAACATTCATGTTGCTGAAAAAGAACATATTGACATATGTTAGGCTTTAGCAAATACTCGTTGAAAAGCATATAACATCCAATACGGTTTAGCAAAACTAAAATGAACCCCATGTGACATCTAGTTTCGCAATGATGCTTCAAAAGTTTAGGACAAATGCTGCTAAATGGTGGTCAATTTATCCCTCCTCTGAATTGAGACATTCTCAACCAGCCATTAATACTAGAACAACTTTTGCTCCTATAACGACTAGCCATCATTGATTTGGTCAAGAAAATATTACCTTGCTTAACAATTTTTCATACGTGTGACCCATCATTTTAAGCCCTAGAGTTCCACCCCAAGCAGCCAATCCGAAGGGAAAAATTCTGATTGGGGCAAAAACTAAAGTGACCCTATCCATTTTTGGAGTTCACCTTGATATTGACCAACTGCACAAAACCCCTCCGAAGGGAGACGCTCCCAGGGCGCCACGAGGGAGTGCAAGAATGATCTCACAGTGTGAACCAATGAAGAGACCGCAGGACGTGTTGACATATACCCTTCACCCACTTACTATAAACACTCTCACCGTCCACCTTGATATTGACTCATGCAAACACTATCCGAAGGGGGATGCTCCCAGGGCACCACGAGGCCAAGCATGAATCTCATGGCGTGAACATTCAGAGAGAAACGTGAGTGGAATCATTGACATATCATATATATCTCTTCCTCCCACTGAGTATTTTATAACCTAGGGTTTAGTTTACTTAGAAAAAATACGGCTAAGGATTTTAAGTAAGTGACTTTTTAGGTTTGCCTAAGAGTAACTTTTACCTTGGAAAGTTGAACAACTTTTTATCATCATTTATTAAACTCTTTAACGAAGTCTTTGATCAATTGCCGCATGCTTGTAGAAAATCTATCTAATTCACCTTTTTCAGGTAGGTTCCTAGGTAGGAGTGTTCCGTTTTAGCCAGCTTAAGTACTTCAGCCTAGACAGAACCCGCCTTAGACGAAAGGTCTCTTATAGATAGATTTAATACAAATTTAATATTTTATGCCACTCAATTTAATCCTATTAAACTGATTTAAAAAGATTAAACTTAGGTTGCTAATCTCATTAGAACCTTGAACTTAGGTCTATCTCAATCCAATTTTAAAACCCTTTTAAAACATGAGTTCACCTAAGTTCACATGCTACTCTTTCTTATCAATTTTAATTCTAATTTCCATTATAACACTTATAACTGAAAACAACCAAAATCATCCACAACACAAAGCAAACACATACAAGGCATTCATAACATTTATAAACAAGCCTAAGTGTCATATTCCATGCATTGTTCAATCATTGCTACTTTTATATAACACTTATACGACTAAGCAATGAACCAAGCAAACATGCTTCCATTCACCCTTATACTATAACGCTTATAATATAAAGATGATGCATGAATATGCTTACTATATGCATAAATATAACTCTTATATTTCATGATGCATGCGCATGCTCTCTTGTAAGTTCATCATGTCAAAAGCTATATTATAACACTTATAATATATGATGCATGAATAATTTCATAACCTAAGGTGGGTTTTAAATCTATATGTCATACATTATGGCATATAAACAACATATATATATATATTAAATAAAAGTTGATGAACTAGGCTAAATAGCCTCAAACCTCAAAACCAAAGCTAACTATTACAAATAGCAAAGAGTCTCTGGTTCAAACAGGCGAACCAGGTCTTGAACCGTTCGGGCGAAGAACCACATCTCCTTGATCATGTACCAAATTCCGTGTGATCACCTACACGATAAAGTAAACACTTTACTCAATCGTTTACCAACCCTTCCTGAGCTTAAATGATCGTTTAGCAACAATCATGTACCTTTACTATGTGATGAAGTATGAAGGCACATGATCGTGCAGCGCGCAATGCGCAACGCAAGCCTTAAGCGATCAACTAAACGACAACGATGTGATGAAGCACAATCATCTAAACGATCGCTGAGCAAGCGCCAAGGTATCGTATACTGCGTGATCATGTAGTCAGTGACTATGCGATGAAGCATGCTAACTACACGATCGTTAAGTGCACGTGGCTTTTATTAAACAATGAGCATCAAATGCTTACGATCATTTACCTTCAATGTCCACGAGATCGGGCAACCAACGCGTGATAGAGTAAATGCTTTACCCCATCATTTAACATTAGCTAAACAATTGTTTGGTAAATACTACATGATTAGGCAGAACATTTCTACACGATCATTTAGTAAAAACTCAACTATCATTTACCTTAGACTACTCGATATGACCAACCTTGGTCTTCTTCCTCAATGAGAATCGCATCTCCATGCTTCGAAACTTCATCACGAACAACTCAACAACTTCAAACACTTTCAATTATAGACTCAATTGCTTGATAATTATGCCTCAAAATGCAGGGACCCTTACAAATTAACACTTTGTAACTTTAAACAAAGCTTTAAAAAGAGACAATTAACCCGTAAACATTCATCAACACATCCACAAACGCATTTAACCTTTAAACACAATGCAGAAATCTTAAAACTGTAAAAGAAGTTCAAAACAAAAGTAAAATTTAGAATATCAGAACAACCTGGCTCTGATACCAATTGAAGGAAATCAAGCATGAGGATTTCCATGAGCAGTGGAAGGACCGTTCTAAATTCTATTCGGGTTGAACACAAACAATTACAGTACAAGAACAAAAACTAGCAGGTCATGCACAAAGCGAAATTATAACATGTTAAACAATAGAATCAAGGGATAGAGTATACATACCTTTGAAGAAACATTCTTCATGAATTCCTCGATCAATCTCAAGCGTCCAAGACCAGCAACTCTCGAACACAACGATCGGTGCATAGCATGATCAACAGCATGAATACAACGAACGGCCAATGGCTCCTCGAAACTAATCGAGTCACACTTGATTCACGAAGTGAGTGAGGACACCACAACAATGGTTACCTTGGTATTCTCGATGTGAGAATACAGGATTTGTGGGCTTTGTATGAACTTGGCTTGAGGAAGAGACTAGAGGACAACGATCGTGTAGATGATCAAGCAAATGGGAGATAGGAAGATGTTTATCGTATAGACGATATGCTCGATCATGTAGTAAATGGAAACCTATCGTATAGACAAAGCCACTCGATCATTTAACTACGATAAGCTAATGAACTATCACATAGTCAAATTCCATGATCATTTAGTCTCTGCACATTATTGCTTAGTGAAATACTTTCACTTGATAGCTTGTCCGTGAGTTCTTTCCGAAACAAGTAACTCTCTAAAATTAGAAAAATATTTTTCCTTTTATCTCACGGTTACCATAAAACTACCAATAACCTCCCATTCAATTGGTTATTAGAGAAAAATAACTTAATTATTAAATAATTAATATATTATAAATAAATATGATAGCCAACTTACCATATTATATTTATAACCTATAGTTTTAATATTTCATCTCATGAAACATATAAACCATAGTTCTTTTTCTATTTTATGGTAATTAATGTAAATCATATTTACATTAATCCCCCACTTGATGTATTTCATACATCACACCAATTATATCATATATAATTGAATTTCCTCTTGTTAATTTGACCATTTCAAACTAACTCCAAGAACTGATTCTCAACTTGAATCCATTGAGCTACCAAAGGGACTTATGGACTTGTAGCTTGAAGCTCCAACGGTACATGAATAACTGACTAAACTCTTTAGTCACAAGATCCACCATCTGTTAACTATTAAGCACTCCACTAAAGACTAATAGTTTCACTCTCTGCACTACAGATATATTTCTATGTCTATATCAACTAATCAACAGTGCGATGCCCTTCACAGATCACTCATAAGTATAGCTGGGCCAATTTACCGTTTTTTCCTGTAGTTACATTTAACTCCTTAAGTACCACTAATTCTTTTAACGAACATAAGTCATAGTCCTACTATAACTGAGTCCTCTCTTCTAAAGAGAGGATGTGGCCACTATGTTCAAAACCCGGAATCAGCTTTTAAGGGCTATCTATCTATTTACCCCTACTTTGGGGGAGGTGTGAATTCTGTCTTGTGTAATTGAGTTCTTCAATCAGACAAATTCCCAAAAAGGTAGGCTTGTTGAGTTGGCAATATGGTCACTCTCACCCATACTAATCAAAAGACCGCCCTTAAAGGCAGGAGTTCCCAAAACACTCAGGATTAAGGTCATGTCACCTATGGTCGTTTAAGTAAGATGTAAGTCTCAAGTATCAACAGCGTTATATAAAGAGACTAATTATCTCGTGGCCTGGTCTTATACAAACTCTTTCTATAGGACACCCCCCGCTCACATGTCTCCACACGAATGGCCAGGATCAGATCATTTGTAGTAGTTCACAACACTTGTATACCTCTACAAAGCAGATCGTATCTGTAGTGTCAACAGGATAAGGTATCCTTCCTTAATCTGTATATACTACAGAACTTTTAGGTTATTGCTTAAGGCATGATCCACTTGTATATCTCATATACATGCTTAAGTTTACATACATTAACTACGGATCTTTGTTTATTGGATATAAGTAAATGCAAATAAAATAACTCTTATTTTATTAATAACAATGTGTACAAAGTTTACAAACTACGAGAATTCGGGAGAATTAGGACATCAATCCCAATAATTAGGATCTTACGCATTCTAATTCCATTAATTTTAACAAACAAGCAAGCATGTTCATATAAAGGAAATAGGGTTTTAGAAGTTTACCTTTGAAGAACTCTTCAAATCTTCAAAATTCAACTCGAATTTCTTCTCCAACAAGTTGTAGACCACCACTTGATCTTCCCTACTATCCTCTAGGACCTTAGATTGGATTGTGGGATCCAAAATGAGCTGTAATTGAAGATTTCATTTATCGATACAAATATTTCATTTAATACTAGCTTATTGCGGGGTTGATGATTCTTTATATGAGCTTCCTCTAAGAATGTTTCATTGTTCGATACAAATACTTTATCTTCCTGAGGATCATAGAGTAGACCACATTTTATTTCTTTGGGATAGCCTACAAATAGGCATACTTTTGTATGGTATTCCAATTACTTTGGGTTTTGTACCAACACATGTATTGGGCATCCACAAATCCTGAAGTGACATAAACTACCTTTATGTCCTCTTCATAACTCTAAGGTGCTTCTAAAACACTTTTTGAGGGAACCATGTTCAAAATATACACAGAAACTTCTACTGCATGTCCCCAAAAAAAGTTAGGGAACTAAGCATAACTCATCATCGAATGAATAATGTCCAACAAAGTTCTATTTCTTCTTTCCGCTACCCCATTTTGTTGAAGTGCACCAGGTGTTATGAGTTAAGACTGAATTCCATGTTCTATCAAATAGTCCTGGAATTTTAAGTCCATATACTCGTCACCTCGATCTGATTGAAATGTTTTAATCTTTTTACCTAATTGGTTCTCAACCTCTGCCTTATATTCCTTGAATTTTTTAAGGGTTTCATACTAATGATGCATTAAGTAAAAATAGCCATATCTGGAATAATCATCAATAAAACTGATGAAATATTCATATATTCCTCGTACTTTAACATTCATCGGACCACAAAGGTCTAAATGTATAAGTACTAAAGGTTCTTTGGCTCTAAGACCATTTCCCGTAAAAAGAGCTTTTGGTCATTTTACCCTCAAGATAGGATTCACATGGTGGTAGAGAGTTGTCTTCTAACTAATTTAGAAGTCCACTCTTAACCAATCTCTCAATCCTATTGAGATTAATGTGATCCAATCTTAATAGCCAAAGATAGCATTAGGAGAATTTTTTTCGTTTCTTATGTTGAGTTTCTTTTGTTTTAAACATCTCTATATGCAAAACAGCTTTTATCTCAGTTGGTTTTAACACATATAAATTGTTTTCCAGTTTTGCATACATATTTTAATACCTTTTGAAATAATGAACACTTAATTATATTCAAAAGAGATTTCGTACTTTTCCTCTAGCAAACATGAGATAGATATCAAATTCCTCCTCATGGAAGAAATGTAATAAACATTTACAAGTAAAATGAATCTATCTTCAATAAATAACTTCATATCTCCCACTGCTTTAGTTGAGACAATCTCATCGGTCTCTACCTTAAAGGTTGTTTCGCCTTCTGTAAGCTGCCTCCAAGAACTAGTTTCCTGAGCGAAAGCGCAAATATGATTAGTGGCACTTGAATCTAATATCCAGGTTAATTTATCATTTTTCACTAAACATGTCTCAATGACAAGTAAATCATATTTACTTTGTTGTACTTTCTTAGCATCCTTATCTATGGCATTTTTGTTTATTACTTTTAACATATCCAGAACTTGTTCATTAAAAGAGGTTTTATCCTTTATATCATGGTTATAAACATTTTCAAGAATATCATTGCTAACCAATAGTCTAAACAATGTCTGTAACTAATCAATGATTTCTTTAGTAGAAACCATGTTCTTGATTTTTTAAACTAGTATATCGGATATATTTGCTAAGATATGGATTCAGGCCTTTTCATTTGCCTTAATCCATCTGGCATATGCATTCCAAACTCTTTGGTTTGTAGATGAGCTGGAAGATGGAGGACATTCCTCTGTTAAAAAAAAATTTAAATCATCGTCTGCTAGTATTATGTTTATATTTGATGTTGAAAAATTAAGACCGTTAAACTTGTCGAAAGCGAATACTTTAGAAGAATTCGACATACTAAAAATATAAACAAATTCTAATCAGTAAATTACTTTTAAATCCAAATAAATTTTAGCAAAGTAATAATGTACCCGAATTTTATTATTTATTTACAACGATACTTTAGTGAGTCAGAGTAGATGCTACTGAGGGGTAGTCAAATACTCCTTCACCGAAACAATACATTCTTGACTAAATACTAATTCCAGAATAACTCTTATTTCTATAGTCATTTAGTTACCATTTTTGGTCAAGAACTTACTAACACTTAGTAACTCTGGTAAGCGTAACCCTCCATTTTCAGACCTCAGAGATTAGCCCTAACGATGCTACCGAATTGAAAATTCAAGGTTGGGAATATATCTAAGAAATCTTATCCATTTTTGGAGTTTGAGTTGTTCCGAATCCCATGTTACAACCCTCCAAGGGGATAGCTGCCATAAAACGACTAGCTTATATTGCCTAAAAAGAACAAGCAAATGCAACATAGGAATCTCACGGTCCAAACTAATGGAAGAGACTATAGGAAATGTTGACACGCATCCTTCGTCCACTTACTATGAACTACTTCCCCTATTCACTTTGTTATTGACCCAAGAAAACACTTTCCAAATGGAGGTCACTCCTAGAGTGACACGAAGTCGAGCATGAATCTCACGATGTGAATTCTTAGGGACATGAGAGCTAAAAACGACATATCATATATGTTATTAATCTCCCATTAAAGTGTTTATTTAGGCATATTTGGGCTAATAAAACAACCTAAGTCTAGGTTATTTTCCAAGTATAATGTTTATATTTGGATTTAACCTAAAATGTCCAGGTGATAAACCAATTTTAAAACCTCACATCGCTCACGCATGCTCATAAAATCGGGTTGACAATGCTCAAGAACCAGCTAAAATGCCCAGGTAGCAGGTGTTCCGCAAACTATCAACTCAAGTATCTCTAGTCTTAGACAGGATTTTAGCCCAGGTGAGTTTGTAACCAAAGTTTTATAAGATAACGACCTATTTTAACTATTTAAAACAAGTTGTATTTGTTAACCCTAGGTGGGCATGCATTTTATCTGGGTTATGGATTTTAAATATCTAAACCATTTGATAACAATTTATAAAACTGTATACATGTTTTTCATCCATAACAAACACCAAACATTTCAATCATTTAATATAACTATTTATTTTAAAAGTATGAAACCCTAAATCATGAATTATAACAAATTATAACATACTTTTAATGCATGATACATGCTTCCTATGGTGGGATTTTAAATCTACATGGCATATTATATGCCCATACAAGATTTATTTAGTTATAACATACATTCATAATGCATAAATAATTAAATACACAATGATATAGACCAGTTTTGGCATCCTAAGCAACCAGTTTTGGTATCCTAAGTAATCAATCAACCTAAATTATTATAATAATAAATAGAAAAAGGCTTGAACTGCCATTGGACCGCACGAACTAACCTGAACTAGACCTGAACCATCTGAACTGGACCTCTAAGGCTCCAAAAAGGGATGAATCGGTCCAATCGAACCGCTTAGATTTTCGATTGGCATGCATGCATTTTGGGAAGGCTGAAGCACAATGTTGCAATGCTTTGAGGTGTTTCTGCTTTTTGTTGGACTATCTAAAGAGCAGTACAATACTGCGAGGCAATAGCTTCAAAAACGCTTTTTTGCTACTAAGCTTGCTTCCTTCTTTCTTCAATTACAACCTAATTACAACTCTATTGGCTCTAACAAATTTACAGATACTTAATCACACAGGCTTATAAAAAAAGAGCCAATTATAATAACTAACACTGAATTGAAGAGAAATCTAATGCTAAATCTAAAATTATCCGTATCAACACCAATTTTCATACAGCCTAAGAAAATCACCCACCAAGCTAAAATTAACGTGAATTGAGTGCTTAAATCATACTCTGATACTAGTTAATGGTGTTGGCATTCAACGTGCAGAAGAAATTAGAATCTTAAGCACTCTAATTATATTAGTTTTAGCAGACAAGCAAGCATATTCATATAAAGGAAATAAAGTTTCAGAAGTTTACTTTTCAAGAACTCTTTAAATCTTCAAAATTCAGCTCGAATTTCCTCTCCAACAAGTTGTAGACCACCACTTGATCTTCCCTACTATCCTCTAGCACCATAGATTAGATTGTGTGATCAAAAGTGAGCTGTAATTAAAGGAAAAATTTGGAGAGAAATTGGTTTTTGGTGTTAAAGGGTTAAAGAAGCCAAAATTTCAGAACTTCATCAATTGCATGTCCTCTTTTCAGTTGAAGATAATTTGATCTTTATCAAATTTAGCATGCCACCCAATTTCACCATAGATTGACACCAAAACCCATTATCCATTTGGGTGGAGATGTTGGTGGATTAATTGGGAAAACCCCACTTAGTCAATTTTTCAAATTTTTAATCAATTTTTTGAATTTTTTGAATTTAAATTTCAAAACTTAAATTAAAACAAAAAAAAATGATTTTATTATTTGAATTTTCATAAAATTCAAATTTTCAATTTTAAATAAAATTAATTCAAACAATCAATTTTAAATAAAATTTATTTAAATAATTAGTTAAACAATTTAATTAATTGAATTAATTTAATATCAAATATTAAATTAATTAAACACCGATTCCTCAATCATGAATCCCTATTCATGTAATTAATATTTAAATCAAATTTAAATATTATTCAATTCTCTAATTTCGTTTAATTTGATAATTAAACGTATAATTATAGAGTATATAATTACTGATTCCCTTAATTCAAATTTGAATGTTTCAAATTTACTCATCACGCTATTCTAAGGTTTAATCTGTTGGTCATCTAGTAGGGGGACTTAATGGACCTATAGATCATGGGCTCTAACGATCCGAGATTAACTGACTAAACTTTTTAACCTAAATAACCAACATCCGTTAACTACCGGGTCAATCTACTAAAATCTAGTAGTTGCACTCCCCTCACTGTAGATATATTTTTTGTCCACTCGATATAACCATAATTAGTAAGTCAACCCTTCACTGGTTGTTCGTAATAACGGTTGGGTCAAAAGTTCTTTTACCCCCGAGATTACATCTTGTCTCTTAAGTTCTACTAATAATCTAATGAACAATTGTTTGTGATCCAATCATCAAAATAAGTCCCTCTTGGGCCAATGAAAGGAAAACCTCTCTACTATCCCTAAAAGTGGGTAGAAGTGAATCCCATCTTTCACCCTATGTCCTTAGCTATCTACCTAGTCTTGCCCCTAAAATGGGAGCCTTATTGAGCCGACGTTGTTGAGTCAACCCTCACCCATACAAATCTAAGGATAATCCTGAATAAACAGGAGTTCCTAATTAGCTCAAGATTAAGGTCAAGTTACCTAGGTCATCGCTTTAAAATAGTTAGTCTTAAACAGTAAACAACGTTATAAGGTAAGAATGACTTATTTCTCGATCTGGTCTTATATAAACTCTTTTCATAGGATGCCTCCACTTGCATGTCTCCACATGAACGATTCAGGATCACATTGTTTGTACTAAATACAAAGTGGATCGCATCCGATAGTGTTTCCAGAATAAGGTACCCAATCTTATTCGTATACTATAGACCGTTTTAGCTATCTACTCGAACTTGATCCACTCTTATGTCACCACTTAAAGTTCAAATACTTATGTAATAGCCATGGATCTTAGTTTATTGGAATTAGTTCTTACAAGTGCAACTTATATATTCAATAACAGTTTTATTGAATAAACCTCAATAACTACTTTATTGCAAATAGAATATGTTTTGATTTTACAAACGGTGAGTTTTAGGACATATAACTCAACATGTGTCTTACCGCATGTTATGCGTACTCCATATGAATCTATTTTTTTATACAAATATAAAGTATAATAAGTCATCTCTACAAATTGCATTTCTATTGTAAAATACACTTGTACTTGCCTTCCACGTCAACTTCTTCCTTAACTGTCAAATTAACTTCAATATCATTAGTAATCTCCTTGTGATTAGGACTAGATTCTAAATTGGGTTGACTCGTTATATCTACTTCAAGACGAGTCTTATTTATTTATCTTTTTCAAATCTAATTTTCGTTCAATTACTTATCTAGTGTTTACTTTTTCACTTCGGTAAAATTTAAATTAGTTGCAATCTATTGAAATTTTAACTAGTTTTTTTTTTCTTTTAAAAAGGCTAATTTTTTTTTTAAAATCCTATTTTTCTATGACCAAATCACATTAGTAACCACCATAGAAAATCCAACAAGTATATCTTCTTGTAAATCTATTGCATACCAAATGGTCTAAGACATTTCTATTCATCCATATTGTATTCACACATTTTTTTGCACGGGCACAAAATTTTTTCTATTTTGACATCCTTCGTGCAAACAAAATTTTTTCTATTTTGACATCCTTTCTCGAAAGAAAAAATTTTAAAATTATTCACTCCATCTAAATATTCTTTACTAACTCTTGATTTTTCTATCCAATTCTTGTCCATCAAAACTAAACGAGTGATCTAAAATAATTCCAATTAAAAAAAAAAAAAAAAAAAAAAAAAAAATCAAAATTATTGTCGTGTTGAGTACATTTCTCATGAACAGTTTACAACAAATATATGATAAAAGGTAACACATATAAAACATAAACGATACGAAGTAATATAAATAGTTACAATAACCCATACAAAATAATATAATTAGTTACAAACTAATTAAGGCCAAAAGATTTCTAAAAAATGTTAACAAGCCAATAAAACTTAGTTAATTAGCTCCAATTTATGAATAACACTAGCGATGCTACAAAATTTCAACAATTTTGTACATGCCTAAAAAACATGACATAATTGTTAAATAAACAAGCTCACCTTTCTACTTAGAGTTGTACTGTAATCTTTCAATATTTAGTAGAGAAATAAATCATTTTTTTAATATTTTGTGAAAGATTTTGATTGTATTATACAAATGTATCCAAATAATTAAAAGTGGAAAAAACAATCTATAACAACCTTCAATCATTTCATTTTATTTTATTTCTAACAGCAATGAAATGTATCAAAATAATTGGAAGTGAACAAAAGCGCACAAGGGAGATCCATTTCACATAGTTTCAACTACACAAACTTTGAAAGAAATTATGAGAGAAACTTGTAAAAAATCAATGAACATAAAATATAAGAATAGCGCCATGTTGAGTACATTTATTGCAATTAGTAAAAAAAAAAATCCACTCTTATGGCATCTTTAAAATCATAATATTATAATATATATATATATATATTATAATATATATTATATCATATCAAAATAATATAATATAATATATGATATATTAATAAAATTGTTATGCAAATGTTAGTATATATAAAAATAAGATCATTTTGTGGAAAATTGCACAAACTATATCCCTTAACTATGGAACGGTTATAATTACACTATTAAACTTACAATTTTTTATCAATCACCCCTTGAGCTATGTGATTTGTAACAATGATCCCCAAATTTTGAATTGGATCAATTAGCTCCTTTTAGTTGTTAATTATTGCAATCAATCTCATATGTTATTATTGATATCGATATATTTGTAAAATTAAATTTCATCCAAAATGTTACTTTAAAAAACAAAACAAGTTTAAAGGTATAAATGTAACAAACCTCAAAGTCCAAGAGTGATTTATGCAATTTTTCAATGTTTTAATTTTATTATAATGGTTTATACCATTTCAAATACTTCATGTGTTATTGTTTATTTTTAGCTTTTAAATTTTCTATTTAAGTTACTTTGCATATAAAACCTTTTTAATGATTAATATTCATTTTTATTAATAACTTAATAAATACATTCATAAAATTGGCTAAGACCGTTGAATGAACACCAACTCGTAGCGGAAGGGAACAGGATCCATAAGCACTCTAATTGATTAATTTTGGCATAAAAGAAACATGCTAAAACAAAGTATAATGGGTTTCATGACATACCTTGGCTGAACCATCGAAATCTCTATTTTCAGATGCAAAAATCCTCCAAATGCTTATGTAGACCACCACAAGATCTTCCCTACTATCCTCTTGGTACTCTAGATCAAATTGTGGGACTCAAAATAAGCTGGAATCAAAGGGAGTATGGAGAAAGTTCACTAAATCAACCCATTGAAGAATACCTTTTTCATGTGAATTTTTCAGCAAAAATTCAATCTGTTTATCATCCATTCTTCACTCTAATCTCTTCAATATATTGCAGACTATCATGCAAAGAGATGTGTTGCATGGGATGCAGCTCATGCTTGGAGTAAATCAAGGAAGAGGTGGTGGGTTCCTAGTGAGTAAGTTGAAGATGAACTTGAAAAACCCATTTTTCAAGTTTGTGTAATTTTTCAATTTTCAAAAATTCAAAATTGATTTTAAAATCATATTTTATTTCTAAAATCAAAATTTATTAATTTTACAAATTAATTTCATAAATTAATTTTCTAATACAATTAATAAAAAAATTATTTAAATAATTTAAATAATTCTAATTAATTTAATATCTAATATTAAATTAATTTTTACAAATTCATCTTCATATATTTAAACATATTTAAATATATTTTCTCCAATTCCATTTGATTCTAATTTGAACGTTTCAAATTAACTTATCACACTGCTCTAGAGCTAATCCATTTTCGAGCTAGTAAGGGACCTCATGGACCTACAGATCATGGACTCAACGATCCAAGATTAATCGGCTAAACTCATTAGACCGATCAAACCCCCATTCGTTAACTAATGGGTCACTTCACTAAAGCCCATAGTTGAACTCCCCTCACTGTAGATATATTATGTCCACTCGATATAACCATGTTTAGTAAGTTAACCCTTCATAGGTTGTTCGTAATAACGGCTGGATCAAATCTCTGTTTTACCCCTGAAATTACCTCTTGTTCCTTAAGTCCCTACTGATCCCCTAATGAATAATTTTTTTGTGATCAAATCACAAAACCAAGTCACTCTCATGCCAAATGAGAGGGCGAGATCCCTTGTTCAAGCCCCAGAATCAGCACTTAAGGGAACAACCTCTCTACTATCCCTAAAGCGGGTAGGAGTGAATTCCCTCTTGCACCCTATGTCCCCAGCTATCTATCCAGTCTTACCCCTGAAATGGCAATCATACTGAGCCGGCGCTGTTGAACCAACCCTCACCTATGCAAATCTAAGGACAATCCCAGATAAACAGGAGTTCATAGTTAACTCATGATTAAGGTCAAGTTACCTAGGTCATCACTTTGAAATAGTCAGTCTTAAACAGTAAACAACATTATAAAGTAAGAGTGACTCATTTCGTGATCCGATCTTGTATAAACTCTTTTGCACAAGGTCACCCCCACTCCTCATGTCCAACATGAACGAATTAGGATCACTTCATTTGTAGCACTTTCAACTCCTTGTAACAACTACAGAGCAGGTCGTATCCAATAGTGTTATCAGAATAAGGTACTCAACCTTATCTATATACTATATATCATTTTGACTATTTACTCGAACCTGATCCACCTTTATGTCTCCATATAAAGTTCAAGTACTCATCCAATAGTCAAGGGACTTTTAGGTTTATTGGATTTCTATTCAAGCAATAGATCTATTCAATAACACCTTTATTGAATCTTCAGAATGAGCTCCATTGTTTACAAACTACGAGTTTTAGGACATAAAACCCAACAAAGACTTAATATATATTGTATTGGATTTGTATATTTGCCTATTTTATTTATTAATTTAGGGTTTAAATTGATACAATTCTTAAAATTTAAGGGTATAAATTGATATTTTCCCTAGTTATTATGTTTAAAAGTTAAGATGTGACTATTTTTTTTTTCCTTTTAAAGAAAAACAAATAACAAAATGAATGGTAGAATAATGGGGAAGTTGCATGAATATTTATTTTACAATAAATATTAGAGTTTATGTAATAAAATAAAAGTATTTGCAAATATAGAATTTTTATATTAAAGATTTAGCCTAGAAAAAAGAAAAGACTAAAATGGACATGGGCCCATATAAAATAAATTTCATATCAATCCTTCATCTTCTTTCAGAAAACGCAAAAAACACTTCCAACCCTTTCGAGTGCCGATAGTGCCGTCTCCTTCTGATTTCAACCTTTCGATTTCGACAGTGCCGTCTTCTTCCGCTTTGACGGTGTCGTCTTCTTCCCCATCGATTTCGCTCCAAACTTCAAAAAGTACGTTGTTCTTCTTCGTTTATTTGTTTCTTCTTTTTCCTTTGTTCATCTTTTCATCACTGATAGCAAGAATTCGAAAACGTAGAGCTTCGTTCTTCTTCCATTGACAATTTATACAAGAAGATAAATAGTTATTTCAAATTAGGGCTACATGCATTCTTCATCTTTTTTTAGGTGTTTCATTCAGTGTTTTATTATGCAATTTGGTCACAATGTAGTCAACACGGTGTAGTCGTCACACGTAGTCATCATAGACTAATAGTCATCAAAATATTGATTATGTGAAGATTATTTGTAATGTTGATTGTGATTTGCTAGTTTTTCGAGGAATATGTTGATAGTTTATTGTTGACTGTGTTTGATTGCTAATTATTTGAAGATTAGTACTGTGTTTCGTTGTGATTTGTTGATGTTTCAGTGAATATTATGCTAATTTAGTTATTTATTGTTGTTTAACTGAAGTTATCATCGATGCTTTAGGGAATATGTTGATAGTTCATTGATAGTTTATTGATGGATTTATCTATCAATAAACTATCATTAATGGATGCTATCATTCATGCTAATTTAGTTCCCTGTACTGTGATTTGATGATTGTTTATTCATAGGAAAGGTATCTGTCACTATTATTGCTATCAATGATATGAATGTAATGGTTCTACATGATTATTTTTTGGATAGAAGTTATCACTGATGCTTTAGGGAACATGATTGTTTTTAGGATAGAAGTTATCATTGATACTTTAGGGAATATGTTGACAACTATCACTGATGAATGTTGTCATTGATGCTAATTTAGTTCCCTGTGCTGTGATTTGATGATTGTTTATTCATAGGAAAAGTATCGATCACTATTATTGCTATCGATGATATGAATGTAATAGTTCCACATGATTGTTTTTAGGATAGAAGTTATCACTGATGCTTTAGGAAACATGTTGACAACTATCACTGATGGATGCTATCATTGATGCTAATTTACTTCCCTGTGTTGTGATTTGATGATTGTTTATTCATAGGAAAAGTATCTATCACTATTTTTGCTATCAATGATATGAATGTAATGGATCTACATGATTGTTTTTAGGATAGAAGTTATCACTGATGCTTTGGGGAATATGTTGACAACTATCATTGATGGATGTTATCATTGATAACATGTTATCAGTGATAGAAGCTATCACTGATAGTTTTTGTTTTCACTGATATTTTTTGTTTTCACTGATAGCTTGAAAATATTTAATCAGGTAGGGATAGTATCACTTACATTTTCGTTTATATTTTAGTTTTCATTAACATTCCATTAGTTCACCTAGTTGATTACATTTCGTTGACTGTTTCATTTTTATATTTCGTTGACTATCACTGATGGATGCTATCATTGATGCTAATTTAATTCCCTGTACTGTGATTTGATGATTGTTTATTCATAGGAAAAGTATCTATCACTATTATTGCTATCAATAATATGAATGTAATGGTTCCACATGATTGTTTTTAGGATAGAAGTTATCACTGATGCTTTAGGGAATATGTTGATAACTATCACTGATAGATGCTATCATTGATGCTAATTTAGTTCCCTATACTATGATTTGATGATTGTTTATTCATAGGAAAAGTATCTATCACTATTATTGCTATCAATGATATGAATGTAATAATTCCACATGTTTTTTTTTTAGATAAATGGAGAAAGGAAATAGAAAAACATTGGAAGGACCAACATCTGGGAAAAAACACAAGAAGATCAAGGTCACAATCTAATGATATTTTATAAATTTATATAGATTTGTGGTTGCTTTTTTCTTATATTTATGTTATTGTTATATATACAGAAAAATATATTAATTGTTCCAGAAAGTGAATGGACAAATCCATTAAAAGTCAGCTCCTTCATAAGTTTAGATGTCCTCTCTAACATAGAAAAATTAGATGAACCATCACTCCAACTGTTTAGAGAAGGTCCTTTTGGGCACTTATTAGATATGAAAATGAAAAGGGTTCCCAACCAACTCATATCATACCTTATTAGAAGGCAATGCACAACTACCAAGCAAAATATATTGGCCTTTAATTTAGAAGGACATATTTCAGAATTTGGCCTCAAGGAGTTTTGTTTAGTAATAGGTTTAAATTGTGATGATTACCCTATAGATGGTATCTATAGTGAACAGGAATCAATGGACAACACAATTAGGAACTTCTTTTTCAAGACAAATACAAAAATTATAAGAAGAGAGCTCCAACCTACTTTTAATTTGTTAGGTTCTAATGCCAACATACCTATTGATATAAAGGTCAAACTTGCACACTTGTATTTTCTAGAAAGCTTTCTAATTCCTACACAAGGACATAACAAAGTAAGTTGGAAGCATCTAAAAATGTTGGATGATGAAAAAAGGTTTAGATCTTATCCATGGGGCAGGGTTTCCTTTGAACTAACTATAGAGTTTTTTAAGAAGGTTGTCATCAATAAGCCATCTTCCATTTTCCTCCAAGGATTTCCACTAGCTTTGGTATATTGGGGTTTTGAAATTATACCAAGATTATCCAACCCCACTATTGGATTTGCATGAAGAATAAAAAGTATGGAGCCAGACTTACTCAATGGGAGTCTCAAGAACCTAATGATTGGCAACACATCAATAACAATATTTTCAAAGCCACTGGTGTAAGTCTTTTATCACTGTTATATCCTTTATTTATATATATTATTAGCATGCTATCAAATGATAGAAACTATAACTGATGTTTCAGCTTTTATGACATAGAAGATACCTGTCACACCCCCTCTCAAGCCTTAAACCCCCAAGACCGGGAAGGGAGCGTAAGAGTGATTATAACCCTTCTAAGACTATATTTGTACTAAATATTGTTTTCTCTATTTATTATGATTACAATGGGTTTACAACATTTACCTATTTATCTATACATGTAATCAATAGGTTCTCATTATCCCACCTATTAATCTATACAACCAATTAAAAGGTTACAATACTCCACCTATTTATCTATATATGTAATTTAATCCTCTTTTCGATTATTTTAACACATGATCTAAGTCATGCCTCGAGAGTTTATCGAGCTTTTAGTTGATGGTGGTGGGTGGTGGACTCTTTGTTGAACGCTCCGCTCCGCTACCTGGGGGAGGGGGTTAGGAAAACAATTTGAAGAGTGTGAACTACTAAGCCCAGTGAGTGGTTCTTTTTAAGATGAAAATCATTTTGAAAATCATCATTTTGGAAAACCAATCACACGTTGGCACTCACATTGAACTCAAGTGCAATCAATAGCATAATCACGCAGCTACTAATTTGTATTCCAACATCAACACATAGCAAGCATATTCTATCATCAAACAATACAATCACCTATAGAAACCTTCCTATGACCCCAATTTCCGCCAATGTGCACATCGACCATTTTATTTATCCCACTAGCAATGCTTAGGTACTTGACCATATTTCCCACCGGTCGTCACCGACTATTACTTCCCGCCGACCGAAGCCGACCATTATTTTCTGCCGACCGAAGCCGACCATTATTTCCTGCCAAGCACCTTTTGTTAAGCATGCTAACCACATCCTGGGCATAATCGCAGTTTCCATAGTCACACACAATAATATCATGGCTTCACAGTATTTATGATGCACTTCTCTTTTAACTTAAGTAAATATTCACAATGGACTCTACTGTAATGCTTTCGAGAGATGATGGCAAACCCTATAATTCATAGGATAGCAAATTCTAACATCTCAAGACTGTGATGTTCAGGTTATACAACTATAATATTCACATTACGTACTGATTTATCAAAGAAACAGTGTAACAAAGAAGTATAACATCCACAGTACATCAAGCTACTCACTATACTTTCTGACTAACAAAGCACGTACTATTCACCAAATATACTGACTTTACCCAACTATCATACTAACAAGTGATGCTCTGGAGTGACATAACATTTACCACGCATACTAACCTAGCAAAATTATCATGCTAGTAGGGATGGTATTTTCTCATGCAACATAATACACACAGCATCTACTGAGTTACTAAAAGCAATGTAACACTGACAACATATGTTAACTATAAAGCTATAACACTCACAGTAAGCTTTCCCTCTTAGAAGGAAATTTGGGCAGCACCTCCCTCGAGCTTCTCTCTTTTAAACTCACAGAACTACCTCACTCTCTCCACACGACTATTACTACTGGAATTTGCTTGAGAATGAGTTTAATTCTTCAGCCAAAGCCCCCTATTTATAGTCTTTTTCAACTCTGACAACACATCCTACGAGTGGCCTCTTTTAAATTACTGGGGTTAACTGAGCTTTTGAGTTGTCTAATTTTAAGTTTGCCAACCAAAATTACTCTTATGGCATGTAATCTTGGCCGTGCATTTTAATCCCTAAGTTTATGCATGAAATCTCCTTTTGCCACCTAAATTGCTTAATTTTTGACTTAATTATCAAAAATACAAAGATCGCATTACATTCCTTAAAACATAGCATTCTGTCTAAATCTCGCTCTCTCCGCTCTCGCTCTCTCTAACTTTCTCACTCATTTGGCTCTCGACAGTGTCGCTCTCTCCATGTTTCTCGCTAAGGATCTCACTTTCTTCAGCCTTCTTGCTCATTTGGCTCTCGGTAGTGTCGTTCTCTCCATGTTTCTCGCTAAGGATCTCGCTCTCTCCAGCCTTCTCACTAGCTTGGATCTCGGCAGTGTCGCTCTCTCCCATTCTCTTACTCAAATCTCGCTCTCGCTCAAATCTCACTCTCTCTATTCTCTCCAACTTCCTCCAATCTTGCTAGTGGGTTATCCTCACTGCTTGCGACACGTGGATTCCACTTTTCTTTTTAATTTTTATCTTACCCCATACACTGATAATTAATTTTCACCTCCAAATCTCCCAATGAACAGTCTCCGTACAAAAGGTATCCATATTCTTCCCACCTTCAAATTATTAATTTCAACCTCACAAGCCTTCCAATGAACAATTTCCAAACGAAAAGTTATCTAATTTCCCTTGTCCCCCGAATTCGCTAGCTTCCAACTCCCTTATTAATCTTCCCCGATTCTGCCCACTTATTCATAACTATATATGCTATTGTTGGATAACTATTAATAAATTTCTTAATTTATCAAATTTTCCCCCAAACTCCACCCAACTTCCTCTTAATTTAATTTATATTTTTCATTATGTTTTCCTTTATTTTCAGTATTTTATTTTTCCCTTCTTTCTGAATTAAGGTTAGGGTTTTACAATACCACTATCAGTGATAGCTTCTATCAGTCATTTGGAACTATTGTGATATCTTCTATCACTGATAGCATGTTATTGTAGATAGAAGCAATCAGTGATTGTTTCTATAAATTAGTTGTATCACTAACATCTTTATTAAACTTTCAGTTTACTGTTACTTCATTTGTTCCAACTGAACAAGAATTGCAATCCAACTATTATGCCTATTTTGCAGAGCTGGAAACCAGGGAGATGGATATTGAAAAAGAAAAAGAAGGAAGAAGGAAAACAAATGTCATCGGGAGAAGAATTGCATCATTACAAGAGGCAATTGAAGAATTAAAAAGGGGACAAGAAGATATTAAGAAGGACATCAATGAAAAGCACAAGGAGATTCTTGATATATTAGGCCACATAAAAGAATCTATCAGTGATAAACTTCCACAAAAAGAAAAGCAATCTCAAGAATCTCTTGAGAAGAACAAAGCGCCATCATCAAGTTTGGAGCTTTTAGATGCAAGTTTGGAAGTTCTAGAGGTAAAACTTATGATTTTCTTTTGTAAAGAAGTACAATAACAAAAATGATATATGCATACAGGCTGAAGTTGACACTAATAAGGACAAGGAGGCTCAAGATGATCAAGAGAATGACCAGCAAGAACAGTTGCATGATGATCCTGAAGATGAAGAGGAAGATCAAGAAGAAAAAGATAAAGAAGATATGAGGAAAAAGAATGTAAGTATTGATTGATTGATAATCTTAATCATAACATTAGCATGCTATCAGTGATATCTGAAATCACTGATAACCAACTATCAATGATAACACGCTATCATTGATAGTTTGTTATCAGTGATAGTATAAATAATAGGAAGCTTTATTTACTTGACTGATACTGGTAGCATATTGATGTCATGTTATATTTGATTCCATGATTTCAGGTGATTGAAAAGACTCTTAAAAAGAGTCCAAAAAAATATCGACCAAAGGTTGTCATCGGAAATATAGAGGACAACAAGAGACCAAAACGACAAGCAAAACCAACCAAGAAAATTTTGGAGAATGCAAAGAAACAAAAGAAAGACAAAAAGAAGGTCTCTACAAATGTGTCTACCAAGGTGTCTCCAAGCAAAGCTACAAGGCAGTCTCCAAGCTGGAATGACAACGCTCCAAGCTTTGATCTCAAAATATCACAACTTTGATTGACAATAGATAGACTTGTTTATTGACAATAGACTTCTGTTTGACAATAGTTTGGAAAATTTTGACAATATACAGTGATTGTTATGATTTTGGAAAGTACATTGTTATTTTACAAGATCAATGATAGTTAGATTGAATCAATATGAATCCTTCATAAATGTGATTGATATAGTTGCGACTTTCAATTTATTTTAGGGGCTGTTTGGTTGGAGGGAAAAGAGGGCGGTCGTATAGTATAAATATGACTGATTCATAAATGTGATTGATATAGTTGCAACTTTGTATAGTATTTTGTTACTCAATGATCGTGTAGCAGAGCTAAGCGATCATTTAGCCGAGTTCAGCGATCGTGTAGCATTTGGTACACAATCGTGTAGCATTTAGTAGGCGATCGTATAGCATTGGGTAGGCGTTGTATAGCATTTTGTTACTCAGCGATCGTATAGCATTTTGTTATTCAATGTTGTACAACAGATCTAAGCGATCGTGTAGCATTTGGTAGGCGATCGTATAGCATTGGGTAGGCGATCGTATAGCATTTTGTTACTCAGCGTTGTGTAGCAGATCTAAGAGATCGTGTAGCATTTGGTAAGCGATCGTCTAGCATTGGGTAAGCGATCGTATAGCATTTTGTTACTCATCGTTGTGTAGCAGATCTAAGCGATTGTGTAGCATTTGGTAAGCAATCATGTAGCATTGGGTAGGCGATGTATAGCATTTTGTTACTCAATATTGTGTAGCAAATCTAAGCGATCTTGTAGCATTTGGTAAGTGATCGCGTCGCATTGGGTAGGCGATCGTATAGCATTTTGTTACTCATAATTGTGTAGCAGATCTAAGCGATCGTGTAGCATTTGGTAGGCGATCGTGTAGCATTGGGTAGGCGATCATATAGCATTTTATTACTCAGCATTGTGCAGCAGATCTAAGCGATCGTGTGGCATTTGGTAGGCGATCGTGTAGCATTGGGTACGCGATCATATAGCATTTGTTACTCAGCGTTGTGTAGCAGATCTAAGCAATCGTGTAGCATTTGGTAAGCGATCGTATAGCATTGGGTAGGCGATCGTATAGCATTGGGTAGGCGATCGTATAGCACTGGGTAGGCGATTGTATAGCATTTTGTTACTCAGCGTTGTGTAGCAGATCTAAGCGATCGTATAGCATTTAGTAGGCGATCATGTAGCATTGGGTATGCGATCGTATAGCATTTTGTTACTCAGCGTTGTGCAGCAGATCTAAAAGATCGTGTAGCATTTGGTAGGCAATCGTGCAGCATTGGGTAGGTGATCATATAGCATTTTGTTACTCAGCATTGTGCAGCAGATCTAAGCGATCGTGTGGCATTTGGTAGGCGATCGTCTAGCATTGGGTATGCGATCGTATAGCATTTTGTTACTCAGTGTTGTGTACCAGATCTAACTGATCGTGTAGCATTTGGTAATCAATCGTCTAGCATTGGGTAGGCGATCGAATAGCATTTGGTAAGCAATCGTCTAGCATTGGGTAGGCGATCATATAGCATTTTGTTACTCAGTGTTTTATAGCAGATCTAAGCGATTTTGTAGCATTTGGTAAGCGATCGTCTAGCATTGGGTAGACGAACGTATAGCATTTTATTACTCAGCGTTGTGTAGCAGATCTAAGCGATCGTGTAGCATTTGGTAGGCGATCGTCTAGCATTAGGTAGATGATCGTATAGCATTTTGTTACTCAGCGTTGTGTAACAGATCTAAGCGATCGTGTAGCATTTGGTAGGCGATCGTGTAGCATTTGGTAGGCGATCGACTAGCATTAGGTAGGCGATCGTGTAGCATTGGGTAGGCGATCGTATAGCATTGGGTAGACGATCATATAGCATCGAGTAGGCGATCGTATAGCATTTTGTTACTTAGCATTGTGTAGCCAAGCTCAGCGACCGTGTAGCATTTGGTAGGCGATCGTCTAGCATTGGGTAGGCGGTCGTATAGCATTTTGTAAACGATCGTTTAGACTAATTAAGTGATCATCTAGTCTCTAGGTCGGTTCTTCAACAGGTTATTCAGTGTTCTTCAACAGGGTTGTTGCGTTGATCAAACTTTAAACACAAGCTGTACAGCTTCTATCACTGATAGTATGGTATCAGTAATGCTATACGATCGTGTAGCATTTGGTTGGCGATTCTATCAGTGATAGAATCTATCATTGATGGATTTTCTGCAATAATGCTTATCTACTATCAGTGATAGAATCCATCACTTCATTGAATTAATTGCTGACAGAAGCTATTACAGATAGTTGATATCATTTCTTTTAATTGTTGTGGCTAAAGGAAAACGAAAGCTTCATAAATAAAAGCATCTGACTAAAGAATGGATATAGCAACAATAAAGTCTGTTCCACTAACAAACAAAACATTAGTAACAAGGTCTCTAATATATTTATGACAAACATCAATAACAAATTGTCTTACTATCTAATAGTTAAATTGATTACAACAAGCAACAACTACAGTCTAATTGACAAATTGGTGAAAAATATCGGTTGTCTCACTATCATTGATAAATTGATGACAAACATCAATTACAAAACAAGCTTCTTCATTACAAACATCAATTACAAATCAAGCTTCTTCATTAAACAACAGGTGGAAATTTGCATGTCCTACAATTATGGCCACGACGATGACATCGACTGCACTTCGAGCTCCTTTTCTTTTCACCAATTGATAATATTCTTTGTTTACGTGGTCGTCCAACCGGACGTTTAACTATTGGAGGTAATACATTCACACCAACATCAATAGATCTCCAATCAGAATGATTTCCAATAGGATAAACTGATCCTTTATAGGTTGATAACAATGTACTGCAAAAATAGTAGTCCAACACAAAAGTATATATATCTAAATTTAGCCCACAAATAACAGCACAAGCATGAGCACATGGAATCTCCACCAAATCCCAAACACGACAACTGCATGATTTATAGGCCAAATTTACCAAAAAGTGATTGTCCCCATCAATTACTTTATATTCTTCATTGTTAATAGGATCAACCTAAAAAAATAAAACAGTCAACAGAATGTAATCAACTAGGTGAACTAATGAAATGTCAACGAAAACTAAAATATAAACAAAAATGTAAGTGATACTATCCCTACCTGATTAAATATTTTCAAGCTATCAGTGAAAACAAAAACTATCAGTGATAGCTTCTATCACTGATAATATGTTATCAATGATAGAAGCTACCACTGATAACATGTTATTAATGATATTTTCTAATAGTTAAGATATTTGTACCTTGAAGCTTCTTGACTGGTTGTGTTGCTCTCGCAACTCAAACTCTGCCCAACTAGTCAAAACAATCTTCATGGATAATGTTGATTGACCTTTTTCATAAAACCAATTTTGAAGTATTTCTCTAATATAATCAAGTAATGATGCAACGGGGAACTCCCTAGGCTCTTTCAAAATATTATTCAAGCACTCTGAAATATTAGTAGTCATCAAATTATACATTCTTCTCCTAGAATGTGCATGTGCCCACTTCTCAAAACCAACTTTATTGAGATATTCCCGAATTGTAGGATATATTGATTCCATCCATTTCATATAAAACTCGAACTTATCAATTGTATAAGCTTTTGCACAACTATAGTATATGTCATCAATTAAAGAATCCTTATAAATCAACTTCATATTTTGCAAAAGGTGTCATAGACAAACACAATACTCAACATTTGGAAAAACATTCATAACACCTTTCGGAATGCTAAAATGCCGATCAGAAATAATGACTAATCCTTCTCGTTCACCAAAACTTTTCTTTAAATTCTCAAAAAACCATCTCTAGGATGCATCAGTTTCAGAGCCAACAATACTAAAAGCAAGAGAAAAAATCTGATTGTTACCATCAATTGTTGAAGCCATCAAAAGAGTCCTAGCATATTTACATTTCAAGAACGTCCCATCAACTGATATATTAGGCCTACAATGCTTCCAAACCTCAATTGATGCTCCAATAGCCATATAACAATACTTAAAATGCTCATTTATGTCAGCTTCATAGGCAGCAAATGTACCTAAAAGAATAAAATAAACAATTAAGCCAAATTACAAAAGGTATATATTTGATTGATGCCTACCACCAATAGTTTTATCACTGGTTGCAGTCCATCATCAATAGCTTCCATTATTTTCATGCTATCATTGATGGAAGATATCAGTGATAGAAGCTATCATTGATAGATCATATAATAAGTCAGAAACAAGAAACCTGGATTCTTTTCTTCTAACTTCATCAAAATCTTTGGAATCAAAGCATATGATTCACGTGCATCGCCTTTCAAAGATTTCATTATTTGCTCTTTTGCCCTCCATGATTTATAATAGCTAATAGTTACTCCAAATTCCTTACAGACTTTATTCACAATATCACTAGGAGTTGAGGTATGAGAAGAACTAAATCTAAAATCATTTCTCAAATATTCAGCTATTAAGGACGAAGAAGCTTGCCTATGACAAGTTTGAATACTTTTTATAGAACAATCATAAATATCGATAAACTTCCTAAGCATCCACAACACTCTGCTTGTAACGGGATGCCCTCACATACCACTGACAACCATCTTGAACACATCGAAACACAATTGCTCTTGAATTTGACGTTATAGTCTTAAATTCAAAATTCTTCTTAACCGCTATCAAGTAAAAACAATTTGATAAAATCTCTTTACTAGCAAACACATCTTTTTCTTTCAAATCACGAGCAATATGTATATCCATAATCACTTGGAAATCACCATCATCAATTATAGGTTTAGAAGAAGGAACAGTAGACAAATAATTCTCAGCTCCACTAGAAACAACATTAGAAGACTTCCAAACATGAACTACTGGCATGAGCAACCAAAGGATGTCGTGTATTGTGTTCCTTAACTAAAGCCAAAAACCAAGCTATATCCTTATCTTCACGAATTTAAATTACATTTTGAACCTCATTCATAACAAAATCTAATAAAACTGAAAGTTCTATAGAAGAAGTAGACACATCCAAACAAATCTCCTTAACTATTAAACCCATAAAATCTTCAAAAACCATTATATCATCTACTAAAACTCCGGTAGATTTGTAATTCACATAACAGTGTTTTTCATTCCATATTCCACTATGAAAAACAGCTATTGGAATAACCATGTTTTAAAATTTCTGCAATAGGTTCTAATAGCTATCAAAAGCGAATATAAATCTATCAATATCATTGATACCAATCTAAAACTAGGCATGTCTTTCAATGGATATCAATAAAAATTAATGAACAAATAAAAAATTATAGCAATCACACATTCTATCAGTGATAGACATTATCAATGAGAGCCATTGATATCTTCCAATACACTGATAGACATTATCAATGACAAACACAAAACCAATGTAGCTGTAATATCAAACCTAAAAATATCAAACATCAAAATACACTAATATGTTTATAGAAAGAATATATAGTATCAAATGAAACAGTGAAGAATGCAAGCCCTAACTTAATTAATCAATCAAAACTCAAAATATCAACGCAATGAACAAAGCAAAATTTCATGAAAGCACACAAACTCTGCTCACAATCCATTATGTTACAGTGAGCTAAAGAAATCATTAGGTTCTTAAGAAAAAAAGAAAGAAAAGACTAAATGACCAGAAAACTATTTAGGAAAAATTGAAAAACATAATCGAAAAAACAAGAACGAACGCTAAAAGAAAAAAAAAACTCCCAATCAAATATGAAATCGAAAAAAGAAAACGAACTCACGAATCGGAATTGATCGAAATATCACGGAATTTCACGAATTGGAATTGATCGAAGTATCACGGAGCTTCACGAATGGGATTTCATGGAGACTGATTCATCGATATTTCACCATGAAAGAAAAATGAAAGAACAGCAAAAAGTATCACGGAACTTCATTGATTTGATTTCATGGAGACGATAGATAATAATCACTGTGAAAGAAGAAGGTCACGAACGGCAATGTTCAAAGGAGGTGAGGATCGTGAAAAAAAGAAAGTTAATAAAGGAAAAGAGAGGGTAAATTTGGAATTCTGAAAAAAAGAAAGGTTGATCGGTCAATACTTGCTATAATGGCAAATATTAAAAATATGGTATATATAATCACATTTTTTCCCATTTGTATTATTCGATACAAATTTCTGAAAGTTTAAATACCAATTTTTTTTCTAATATATCAAAAGACTAAAAAGAGATTTGAATTAATTATTTTTTCAAAAATGTAATTCTGTTGGAAAAGAATTGTTTTTTCCTTTTAGAAGGAAAAAAAAAAACTTAACATAAGTTTGACATTTTCTAACTGGATGCTAAAATTACATCTAATATTAGACATCACACATGAGTTATACAAAAGTAGATTTGATAAATATGTAAAAAATATTGCAGCATATTCACATATGCTACGAAATAATGCTACAATGTATTATATTGTAATAATTAATTCATATGTTGCAAATATTGTGCTGTAATAGATATATTTCAACCGTTTAGAAATATGTCTTTTGACAATTGTTGCTATTTCTTTTAAAATTTCATTCGTTCATCACTTTATTTCTATATATTGTGGTCAAAATTGTTGCATTAGCAATACACTATTGCTACAATATCCAAAATGTTGCAATATCACTATCGCAATATACTTTATTATAGCAGTTATTACAAATATTGGGAATTAAATGTCACATTAGACATTCTATAGTGGTTTATATATATGTCTTTAGAGATAAATGTTGCGACTGTATATAAATTCCAACTATATATAAATGTTGCGAATGTATATGTATGAAAACACATATCAACTGCAATAGTTAATTGATGTGTAGCTAAAAATCGCTACATTAGGATAAATCCTTGCAACAAATGTACAATCTCTGCAAAAAGAACTACATCAATAGCTAATGTTTTTTTGTAGTGACATCTAAAGTACTACTCTACTTAAACTTTTATGGGCTCTTTGAGATGCTGAGTTGAGTTATGAAGTTTGGAGTTAATATGCCTAGCTATAGAGTTAAGATATCTGTGGAGTTATGAAATCTATGTTTGGGATGTAGAGTTGAGTTATTAAGTCAAGAGTATTTGGTGCAGTTTTTTGTAACCTAAAAATGTTTGGTATGCGATATCACCTAAAATGTACTATCTTACTCAACTTAACTTGAGTTTATTATGTGCTTTAATATGTTTAATTGATGATTTTATAGGTATCATGCGTCAAAAGATAGAATCGAGCATTAGGGAAAAAACCCTGCTTAAAATGATCATTTAAAGCTCTAATGATGCAAATAGGTCAAAATAGGAGAAAAAAATTGTAGATGCCTCTCTACTTCACGTTGTGTCGCGTTTACAAAATGCAATAAAAGAGACAGTCTCGCAATGTCAATTGTTCACACGAGATTTTCGGATAAATTAATTTCGTGGAGTTGAACTTATGTTTATGTTAATTTGATACGATGTGGTCTGATCTCTAGTACTTGATTCTCTTATTCTCTCTCAGTTGAATGCATACGCTTGACTTGAGGAAGTGGAGCGCGGGATGTTCTTGAAGTTTGAAGTCTTGGGAGAATCTTTGTATCTTCATAACTTGAGCTTCAAGGAGTGGTTCAGTCTTTAGGAGTCCATGAGTCTTCTGATTGTAGAGAATTCCCTATAGGTTCTTTGAAGTGTAGAATTACTAACACTTGTAAATGAGGAGAGCTTCTCTATTTATAGAGTTCACGGGTACGCTTTATAGGCTTGAGCTTGGTTGGTCCATGGACCTAACCCCTGGACATATCAAATTGGATCAAATTATTTGATTCAATCCAATGAAAACACGCGGCATCATCGGGATTCGCCAATTTATGTCTTCAATCTCAGTTTAGGACACCTATCAATTTTTAATTAGTCCTAAATTAGATCATTTGTAAAATTGTCATTAATTTAATAAATGATGTGACAATTTGGGATTGGTCCAAATTTTTTCCCTCAACACCAACATATTTAAGAAAATTTTGCATGTTTGGAAAGTGCATAGCGCTATAGCATTATCAAGACTTTTATAAATATGTTTTTTAAGTTAGGGTTGGTATACAATTTTCTAAGTTCTAAGCTAAGTTTTGGCCTTTTTGGCCAAAAACCATGAGATTTTTTGTATTTGATTTGTAAGGAAGAATTTGACATCAAGATTCAAGATTCGCCAGTTAGGCCTTAAACATCTATTTAGAGGTTTGTTGGACATTTTGTTTGTAGATTTAGTGAGATTTTGATGGAATGTTTATGGTTTCTCTTATTTTTATTGTTTTATACTCTTTTCTTGAATTTCTAGGATAAGCATACTAAGTAGATTAAATTGACCACTTAATAACATAACCTGTATGTTTGTTCGCCCACGCTATGCATGTCATAGATTTATTCGTAATCTTAATGATGACATGTCTAATTTGAGTGTTAAATAGGTCGAGTTATATTTATGGATCCAATCTGTGGCATTACCAAGGTCCCTAATAATGAATGGATAACAAGATCTAAGAAATTGAAAAACATTAGGCTCAACTTGATTAGTTTAATCTAATGTCTTAATCAATTAAAGAGCTTAATATGATTAATCTAAGAGTTGAATTTCTACTAAGGGAATCTGATCGACATTACTAGATCAATCGATTAGGCTTATTAATTAGACTACCTAATTCCTATGATAAATCAATAAACTAATTCATAAACAACACAATGGTCTCTTAATCGGCGAAGTTCATCTCGTATTATCATTTTTTCGCTCATTAAATTATTTTATTTTCTGCACTTTACTTTTACGCAAATTTAGTTTTCCTATCAATTCAAACAAAAACCAGCCTCCCTCTCTTTTATTGCTTTTTCATAGACAAATTTACTTTAGAGAGATTTTTATAGTCTTCCTGTGGCGACTTGATTTTGTTAGTAATACTACCCAATAGTAGAAGTTCTTGCTCGATATACAAAATGTATTTGATCGATTGAAAGTCTCGACAACTTTCAGTCCATCAGTATGTCTCTAAATGTATAATTTTGTCGAATAAGTTATTTTATTCAATTTTAAAAAGTATTTAATAGGATTTTAAACATTTAATTTTGTGCTTAAAATATATCAATGAACTTTAATTAAGATGTTAAATGGATTCTAGAACGTTTAAATTTTGTCAACTATGCTCTTAATATATACAACTTAAAATAAACTTGATGAATCCTAGAATCAAGAATATTAACTTTCAAATTTATGTCTAATATATTGCTTTGTGACTTTCTTGAATGTTTAATAGGTCAAGAACCTATCAAATATTCAAGGACCTATTAGATATGAAATCAAAAGTTTAGAGATTTATTAGATAATTTTTATAGTTCAAAGATTTTTTTTAAAAAAATCCATTTTCAAAACGTTAGGGACTTATTAGAAACTTTCTTGTTATGGATGGATTCTGGAATCAAAAGTAAAACTATAAAAAAAAGAACAAAAGAAGAATGAAAGAGCGAGTTTAAGAAAGAATCAGAAATGGTCAGCATCGGCCTTGACTAAGGCTAAGCCCCTAATAAAAGCCCAAAGACCAAAGGTCCAGCATAGCAAGACCTAAAAAGGTTGAAACCCTAGCGTGCCTAGCAAGGATGTTGGGTTGGACGACCATGGCTCAAGAGAAATCCACATGTAACCTACCCACCCAATCAGAAATCCTAATCAGATAAGGAATAGGAAAAGAGTCGGAGCCATGAATAAGACAAGGAGAGGCCGGCATAAGACAAGTAAGTTTTGAACTTTAAGTTGAATAATTTGAGCTTTCGATCTTCCTGACTTAGGCATTGGACTATGTGTGACCTACACCACACAATGTACAGATTTTTCTTTCGCTGCAAGTGAGCTCTCTTCTCCGAAATATAAATTTACCATTGAGGTCAATCTAAGGTCAATCAATTTTTCTTGACCAAATTTTGGCATTAACATTTCTAAACTCCATGGGCCAATTTGACACGTTAGCATTGAACTTTAGGTTACTTTTTTAAAAATAAAAATTCAAAAATCGAATGCCAACAAGTTTTTTTTTTATTTTTAAAATTAGGCTTGGATTTTGAGAACAACAACGTTAAAGGTTGATATAACAAAAACAAAGAAACTCATATGTGAAAGTAGCATACTTGTAAGTTTAATTTTAACAAAACCAAAAAATCAAGGTCCCGTTTGGTAACTATTTTGTTTTTTGTTTTTTGTTTTTAGTTTTTGAAAATTAAGTTTATTTCCTCCCAATTTCTTACCATGACTTGCGTATAATGGTTGAATTCTTAGCCAAATTATTTATTAAAAAAAAATAAAAGCTATTTTTTTAGTTTTAAAAATTTAGCTTGGCTTTTTAAACCCTTGGTAAAAGGTAGAAAATAAAGGAAAAAATTTAGAAGTGAAAGTAATTTCTATAGACTTAATTTTCAAAAATAAAACCTCAAAAACCAAATCGTTACTAGATGCGACCTAAATAGTTATTATTGTTTTTAATGATTTGTTTTTATTTTTTGATTTTGGTTAGGAATTCAAGTGTTTACTAAAAAAGGAATAAAATCTATTTTAAATAAATTGTGAGAATATAAACCTAATTTTTAAAAACTCAAAAAAAAAAAAAAAAAAAAAAAGGTAAATCAAATGGGGCATAACCACTAAAATAATCCAATCTTTATGAGCCAATTTCACATGCATATAACTCACGAATTTGAAACAGTATTTGATTAAATGATTTTAGTGGTTTTTTTTTTCATTTTGTGAGTTATTTTTTTAAACAGTATTTGAATTATAATGTTTACATGTTTTTGTTAGGGAAAAAAATATAGCTAAGTATCTAATCTTACAAGTATGACTTAATAAATCATTTGATCAACAAAACTAAGTTATTTAGCCAAGTATGGAAGTTGACTCATAAGGTCAACTATAAAGGTTAAAAAGATCAATTCACAAGATCCATGAATTAAAAGATCAATAAACACTGTGAAGGTCGATCCATAGGATCAGCCATTGAAGTTTGACGACAGCATGCAAGTCAACCAACAAACTATATCCAAGTGTTTGTGTCTATCAGGCCAACTACATGTCCTTGGATTCGCCAATGAGATTATTTATAATGATTAGATTAAGTCGGTAAGGATCAAATTAGTTATCTGAGGGTTTAATAGTCAAGTGACCATGAATCATTGTCAAGAAGGCTCAAAACATTTGAGGTATGCTGAAAATACTGAGTTTCCATTCTCACAATGAGTGAGACTCCTCTTACGATGATATATTTCTTCAAGTTAATAAACTCTCTTCCCTGATAAATCTTAGGATCCCCTTAAGGTGGAGAACTCCTCCGAAACTGAATCTTAGGTTCCTCCTTAAAACTGAGAATCCCTTCTCTGGCAGCAATGACTTAGGCTCCACTTAAGCCTTTGATAATCTTCAATGTGTTGCACTCAACGGATGAATAACTTGCACAGCGGAATAGTAAGCAACAAGCAAGAATACAACTGCACAACAATGGTTGTAGAACATAACATATCTTGCTTGATTAACAAAAGTAGTAGACCTAAATGTTCAACCAAAATCTCCTTAAATAATTGAATCCAAGAAAGGAAACAAATCCCCATTTGGAATAGGAAGATCGCGTGTCAAAACAGAAAATATCAGATGAAATAAGACCGCCGGATATTTCCAGATAGGAAAAGTATTTTGTAGAAAAATACTCTGATGTGATAAACAAATGTTAAGACTTTATCTGAGACAGCTACAAAAACCACTACCTTAGAAAAATCATAAAGCCAACTAAACAAATCTCCGACGACTAGTATTAACAATACAATCTAAATCTGCGTCACTAAAAGATTTTGTCAATGTGTGGTGTGTCCTTATGTTCCACTAAATATTAATAATTTGTAGCAGCATACTGCATAAAATTTTCTAAAATAAGGCAAAATTGTCAACCCTTTTGGTAAGGTCCCTCTCTCTTCCCCCTTCCGTTTTCCCTCACTCCCTTTTGGTGTCTCTCCTCAAATCATTGGTCATTAGTCCCTCTCAACATTTGTCTCTTCCTTATCGGTCGTGAAGCCCGACGTCTCTAAGGTACGATTTGATTGTAATTATTTTTTAGCCAAATTATTTTATTTTAACTATTTTCCTAAAAGATATATCTTTGATTATAAATATTTTTCTAAAAGTATGCTATATCGAGTTAATATTTGGTTCTATATTTTGTATAAATTATTTAAGTTTAATTTAAATTATTTTTAAATGGTTAATGTTTGTTTTCAAAAATAGTTTTACAATCATCAAATTACTAAAAAAAAATACTACATTTGAGATTTCAAAAAAATAGAGGCAGAGAAAATTATATAGTGAGAAATAAAAGTTTAAAAGAGAGAAAAAAAATAGAGATAATGAAAATTTTCAATTTTTCAAAGAGAAAAAAAAAATGTTAGAGGCAGAGGAGAAACTTAATAGAAACAGCAAAATTTCAAAGATGTGGAAATAAAGTTACAAATAATGACAAAAAAATGTGGAGAATAACTTTAAAGAGAGAGGGAAAAAAAACTTAAGTGAGGGACAAAAAATTTCAAGAGAAAAAAAGTTGGAGAAATAGATAGGGGTGTATGATCGACCTATTGTATATGAATGATAATTATAAGAGTAGATATAACCAAAAGATCCCATGAGACTAGTTCCAATTTAAATTCATAAAATCAATATAACCAAAAATAACTAATTGTAAATAAATAGTGATTAGGTTGAATGTTGATTAAAAACAATAAATGAAAAGTGATGAACATGGATATAATTATGTTCATCCAAAAAAGTACTATGCCTTCGACAATGTGACTGCATCATACCTAGACAATGACTTAGTCATGGATAGAAAACTTCTTCCATTCGGTCTTGTGTCAAGTTCTTTTAGGAGTCTAAGTAGCTAATGCCTATATTTCTATGGTTAGTTGAATCTTAGATTAATTTCATGCTATTTTTTTTATCTTATGGTGTACCTTATTTCTAAGGCTACATGACAATTCTATTTCTAGGCTCTTATTCTCATATTCCTTTGTGAAATCAGTTTATATCCTAACCTTCTCAGCATCAAGACTCCACTAGAATGCTAAAACTAAGTTGCCAATTCAACTCAACAATTTTTATCCATAAACTCAACAAAGAAATTGCACAAGTTAAAGAGGTATGAAGCATAGGCAGCATTACACAAACCATAAAACCCTAGAGTATTCACATAAATGATCCCCTTAGAGGATATAGCTCATTATTGAGAACAAATGAATGGATTTCATTAGATCATATACCATGATTAAAAGATAAATATTCAAAAGAATAAATGATGAAAATGGAAAAGTGCAAAGAAAAACTAAAGAAAAATGTTGGATAATACAATTGAAGAATTCCTTGAAGTAATCTCTCACTCTTCTAATCTCTCCCTATCTCTCCCTAGGGTGGATTTTCCTTTTTCAAAGATGAGTCCTCTCACTACAAACGTTCTCATAGGGTAGGAATGACCTAGAGCTAATGTTCTTCAGAGGAACTTTCCTTCTAGAAGTTTTTTTTTACTGTGAGGGTGAGATCTCGTCCAAGGGTGGTTAAATTTCTTCAATGATCATCAAGTGAAGCTCTAATGCCGTTATATAGAGCATGTTGGTCGAAGAGGGGTCGATTTCCACATTGAAGAATGATTGAGAACTGGGCAAATAGCAACTATGAACGACCGAGCACAATTTTGAAAATTAGGATTTTAATGCAGGCACATCATGTTTTAGCAATGCGGGCGCATTAACAGCAAAATTTGTGAAACAGTAAAAAAAATCATTGTAAAAACTCATAAAATCCATCTAAACTAGTAAAAAAACATAATTTAGACAATTAACTGACCTTTACTTAACCATTTTATCCATTTAAGACCAAATATGGGGTAAATAACATGCAATAGACTATTTTCACTAAGAAAAAGTATAAAAATAAATACAAAAAAAACATGCATTTCAAGTCGTGTATCAATGTACATGGGTTTGGTTGGGTTGTGAGGGTTTTTTGGTCAAACTAAAAAATTCGGGTTGGTTGGATTGACAACTCAAAAGATCCAAATTAGGTCTCCAACCTAACCCTTAGAATTCGGGTTGAGTTCGGTTAGGTTGTCGGTTTATTATTATTTTTTTTATCAATTTAAAATACTTAAATCTATCTACAACACAAATCTAATAATTAAAATCTCATAAAACTCAAATGTTAAAACCACATATCAACGATATATATTACAAACTTTAAACAAAGTCAAGCATTCCTAAAAGAAAAACATTAAAAATTCACAAATTTATCAATTCTAATATAAACTTTTTTTATTAATATATATATATATATATATATATATATAATTTGAATTGGATTGGGTTAACCCAACAAAAAAATTATTCAACCCGAGACTCAACATAACCCGACAAAATAGAAAAAAATTTAACCCAACCCAACCCAAAAATAAAACTAACTCAGCAAATCCTTACCGTTTGGATTGGATAGTTTAGATTGTTTAGGTTATTTGTTCATTTGAATACTCATAGAAATAAAATTAAAAAAAAAAAAAAAAAAAAAAAAAAAAAAAAAAGAGAGAGAGAGAGAGAGAAAAAAAACTAAAGAGTTAAAAACCATGGGAGAGCGAAAACATGAGAAAAGTTAGATTTTTAAAAAATAGAATAAAGTTATAGATACACATTAATTATAAAAACCTTATACATAGAAAACTAGGGAAATGATAAAAATTAGAGAGAAACAAAGAAAAAATGGACAAAAAATTATTAAAAAAAATAGGCTAAAAAATTGAAATAGAAAGAAAAATTTTTAATATGAAATAATAGTATTTTTAAAAATAAAACTACGGACAATTACCTAACAAAAAAATCACATGAAATCATCTCCTGAGTGATTAATAGGGAATCACTTTTAAGTGATTTTTGATACTTTTGAATAATTGTCAAACATCACATTTTAGGAAAAAAATGATCTTAGGCACATGCCCTTAAATTTTTGTAAGACGTGTTTCTGGTATGTTCTACATATATTATAAAAGGTGAGCTTTATGAACCTAGGCATATAAGATACATTATGATTGTAACCTGTGCTTATGTAGAAGCCATAATAAATGAACAAGCACAATGACCAGATATGTTAGGTACCTTTTTCTTTTTCTTTTCTTTTCCTTTTATTTCCCTTTTATTTTTTTTATTTTATTTATTTATTTATTTATGTTTATATTTTATTTTATTATTTTTTACAAATTTTAATCTAAAGACCTAAAAGAGAAACTCTCTTATCTTTGGTGGATTTATAATTCCAATATTTTAAAAGAGTGAACAATTTTTTTTTTACTACATATCAAATACCTTAAAAGTATAGAACCTCATCCTAGGTTTTTCTAAGCTTTTTAATGCAAAACATTAGCAATTTGGAGCGTTTTAAAGCAAATTTAAATGTTGGATAGAATCAAACACTATAGATTTATAGTAGTTTGATGATAAAGACCTACCTTATTTGTAAAGGTCTTAAAAGCCCATGTAAGTTAATATTGTTAGAGATCAGATTAACACATACAATTTACAATACACCTGAATTGAACTTGAGATATTACCCCAAAGCAGTTTCAACCTATCTTATCCAAGAAAGAGAAATTGTTGGACCTAACCTAAAAACTAAAAATTTTACAAAAATGGCATGCTTTCTAAAAGTAAAAACTTGTTTTATATATATATTTGAGGGGTAAAATTATCTTTACACACTTAATTAGAAAAACATCAGATGCTCAAAAAAACTTCTCTCCTTTTCTCATCTATTTTTTCTTTCTATCTTCTTCTCTCCCCCTCTCTCATTTCAACCTTTTATTTTCAACTTCGACCCACGTATTTTAAAATTGGTAATAATTTAGTCCTTCAGTTAAAACTTTCATTAGCTCATCATCTTTGAGATTTGTCAATATTTACAGTAACTTGTATTGATTTTGGCTAAGTTAGGTCGGACAGGGTGAAAGCAAAACCTATTTCTACCAACTCTTTTCAAACCAAATGGTTACTTTTGTGCAAGGTTTAGAAAACCAAGAGTGATTTTATGTACCTAGTACAATATCTCATACCAGCTAAACGTCCACTTATATATATATATATATATATAAATCTTAATTAATACAACTCAAGTTTTATTCAATAAAATTATTAATTTAAAATCTTAATTGATACAACCCAATAAAATCCGGACAATAATGCCCTAAATTTTATAGAAAATATGCTCACTGTATCTTGAGTACACAAAAATTAATTATTATTATTATTATTATTATTATTATTTAACCAAACATAAATCAAACTAACAGCAGACTAATTTACACAATTTATTGAAAATATAGGGACTCAATTTGGACGTTGAAAACCCAAGATAACACAAATCAAAATGGAATTTTAACCTAGTTTTTCTTTACCCAAACTGAATTGGGCAAAATTGATCCGTATTAGAAAATGCAAATTCAAAATTTTGGTTAAATAAATATTATATTCTCCCACCTAGATTTCATGAGATTGTGAGAAACATGGGTGATTTGATTAAACTGAATTTGTTGGTCTTACTCAAATATGACAAAAAAATAACAGCAATCTAAGTCTGTCAAAGAAAAACAAAATTGCTAAACTGCATTAGTTCGAATAAAAATAGAGCATCACACAGTCAACACCAGTAACAAAAACAGGGAGAGACTCCGGCGACATAGAGACGCACTTGTTCCTTGAATGCAATGTCTGAATTGATAAATTTAATCCTCTTCCTCTCCCTCATTCTCGGCAATGTTGAAGTACCTGAGTTCGTAAACATTCCTGTCCTTGTTGGCAGCAATCACTCGCAGCCAATCCCGCACGTTGTGTTTCTTCAGGTATTTCTTTGTCAAGTACTTCAAATACCTAACCAGACAGACACAAGTTAAATCAGTCGATTCATTTCCCTTACCTGAAGTAATTTTTAGAAGAAAGAGTTCAGTGAAGATCACAAAGGCCTAAGGAAGTCTTTGGGACAAGGAGTGGAGATATTATGTCTAGAGAGTTGTTAAGTCCAAAGAATTGTTTAGTTTGGAGCTCACAATGTAAGAATTTATTGAGTTGTCTAATAGATGTTTTCAGCTGTGGATCCGGTTTAAGGTTGGGCCAAAACAAGGTGTAGAGAGTTAACAACTCAGCCTAAATGACTAATGACTAATGTTAAATGTTCAAAGAGAAAATGAATAAACTAATACGATTCAGATATTAAATTTCTACAACCATACATCACCGATGAGTAAAATAGGCTGTGTGATTAGTGAACTACTATATATTTCTATCATAAAGAAGTACCTATATCTTCACCTGTTGGAAGAAAAATATAGTTCAAATCAGAAACCATGACATAAATCTATCAACCGGTCCACGTCAATCAACTCAATGCACAGTGTCAATTCTACGACAAAATCAGTTTATTTTACGACCAAGTTGATTCCTAGGGAACAGGAAGAAGGGAAATGAGCTAAATAACGAAATCAATACCAAACCATAAATCATTAGAACCGTGAGCTCACATTAATACATTGTCAAAAATGCACATATATTAAGCTGGATAATTGACTCTAAAGAACAAATTACTCGCACAATATTCTATTTCTATTAGTGCCTCACATTCACAAACAAAGCTATGCAATGAGCACTTTAAGTAAACATAACAAGAGCGTAGAGCTGTGTTTCTGATACAAGAGTGGACGGGAACTACCAACCAATTTTCCAATATGAATAGCCTATTCTGTCCCACAGTCCACAAATATAATAAAATAAAACTGCCTATAAATTTCATAATCAGAACTCTCAAAGCGTGTAAGGGTAAATCAAAGTAGTCATCATGTCAACTACAGGAATTCCATTTGGAATTCAGTACTCAATCGAGTTCGTTACCAAGAACAAAAATCAAACATAACAAGTCTAATATTATAATCGATTACTCGGCCCACATGTGCACCCTCATTCTACAAATGGAATTCAGTGCATTCGAACAAGCATCAAACATAAGAAGCCAAATTTTACCCTTACCATAACAAATTTAAAATACCCCAGGCAAATTCCAAATGCATCATATTGATTTACCTCACAAGAACACAGATTTTGTAAACATTCAGGACACTAACAAGTAACAAATCTTCAATCTAGTGAGCCGTTTTTATATTTTCAACTCGCACCGCAATACAAACTTCATATACAAAACCCACATTCAAAATACAACTTCTGAGCCGCAAAATTGATTCAGAAGAAGCCATTGATTTAAAAGGGGGAAAATGTATACCTCTTGGAGAAGTTACTGTCAGAAGTGACGGTAATTTTACTCTTCTCGCGTGTAACAGAGACGGCATCACCAAGAGCTCCAGCCTTGCCTCCGACTTTAATCCTCTCAAGAAGAAACTTCTCCAACGAAGCAATGTCCATAATCTTATCTTCCACCGGCTTCGAACAGTCGATTGTGAAGGTTACTCCCTTCTTCTTCCCCTTGGGACCGGCTGCACCTCCTCGACTCATTTTCGATCAAAAATTTCTCTACAGAGAGAGAGAAAAAGCAATGTATTGAAGTATAGAAACGAGCATCGGATCAAGATATCAATATATTAGCGAGGAAGAGAGAATACCAGTTGCTGAAGAGAAGTTGAGGATTTGGAAATCGACGGCCGCCCAGTGAAGCCCTAAACGAGCTAGGGTTTATATTATATAGGAACAACAGACTGGGCCACTGATGGACTTGGGCTTCAAAGTTCATACAGAAAATGTATATGGGCCGTTGAAGTTTACCCATTTAAAATTGGGAATTTGGAGTGGATGGTTAGAACTACATGTATTCCATTTTAATATATAACTGATCACATAATAAACACAGTCATGTTTTGTGGACTTTACTTAAGTGTCTTTTTATCTTAATGAGGTAAAGATCTGTCCTATTGACGTAGGTGTCATTTATTTCCTATTATGAGGTAATGTTACACTTTCATGGTGCACTCACTTGTAAAATGGGTGGAGAATGAGTTTTCCCCTTCGATACTTTTTTTGCCTACCTTGTGTAGTTTGTTTTGCTCGTGTCTATTAACTTTTGTTTTGTAACGAATTTGTTGTTTGTATTTTTTCCTCTAAAAAGAAAAAAAAAATCCTTTGTGATAACTTTTTAATATAACATTAGCAAATATAGGATTGCGTCTCTTTAAATGACACACTAACAACAACAATAAAGAAATGTCATTGTTACATTGCCGTATTGAGTTATGTCTCTTCAAGAAACATTTTTATTGGGGATTTTAAATTGGAACATAACTAACGTAGTAAATTGATACACTATTCAAGTTTGAAGTTTAAATTAGTAGTGTATTAAAAAAAAAAGGTGAAAGCCAATTCTTCTGATCATAACTAAACGAACTGACGTCAATTGGCTGAAGAACATCTCGATCGGTGTCAATTTTTCTCTATGTGAAATTAACTAGTCGATCGATCGGAATGGTCAATAAAAGAGTTTTCAAGCAACGCACTAATATGAACATAGAAAAAAAATGAAGCATGTGATTGAGTTGACACGTGTCGTTGCATATTGCACGTGTAGTCACATTTTTTAGTAGTAATGACTTATTTTAAATAATTAATTAAGATATATGTGTGCATGTGTGTGTATATATACATCTTTTTCTTTTATCTTTTTTTCTCATTTCACCGAGAAAGTTTCCCAACCTTCTTTTCTTATATCTCTTCTCCTTTTTCAGCTCAAACTAAACCAAGCTTGTTAGTCTTCTTTTTCTCTTTATCCTTCTCCTTATCTCATGACACCAAACTCTAGTCTTATAAGTTGTACCCTTATCTCTTATTCGTTTATTTTTGTATCTCTCATTATCCTTTAATGTGTTCCTTCGCATCTCTTATATTTCTCCCTAATCGTATCATTCAGCTCACTTTATCAACACCATCCCAGAACCAACAAAATCAATCGATTGATAATGTATTCAATTGGTCAATTTCACGAAGCATGTCAAGACTGAACACCACTACCATAATTGATAGATTGGTCTTCGACATTAGTTTTTCTGCAAAACCAACACTGCAGACCGATGAACATGTTGGGATTAGTGCCTAAATATCATGGATCTCGTAGTTTGTAATATTGTATAAACGAACTGTTTAATTAATAAAATAAAGAGTTATTTTATCTGTGCATAACTCAATCCAATAAACTTGAACAGTATGTGGTAAATATATAAGTGGATCATGTTCAAGCAATAACCTAAAAGGTATGTCGTATATGGACAAGATTGGTTATCTTATCCTGGTGACACTATGGATATGACTCACTTTGTAAATGTTACAAGAGTTGTAAGTATTATAAACAATGTGAATCAAATCATTCATGTGGAGACATGCGAGTGGGGGTATCCCATACAAAGAGTTTGTATAAGATCAGACCACAAAATGATTAATCTTTATTTATAACACCGTTGATTGAAGAGATTGACATTTCATAGTATGACCATAGATAACTCTATCTTAATCATAAGTAAGTCATGGACTCCTGTCTATGTGGGCAGTCCTTTGATTTGTATGCATGAGAGCGGCCATAGTTGCCGACTCAATAAGCTTACCATTTTGAGAACTTGTCCAAGTATGGAGCTGGGAACATAGTTACACAATATGGAGTTCATTCCTTCCTATTTTAAGTACGTAGATGAATTGCTTCCTTATGAGCTAGTTTCAAGTCTTGAACAATGAGGCCTCATCTTCTAATTGACCTGAAAGATATTTGATTTATAGTTGGACTACAAAGTGATTGTTTATTAGAGAGATCACTGGTACTTAAGGAGTAAAAGGTAATTGCAGGGGTAAAATGGTAATTTGACCCAACTATAATTACGAGCAATTCATAAAGGGTCGACTTACTTGGTTATATCCATGGACACAAAAATATATCTCCAGTACAAAGAGTGTGATTGTGGGTCTTTGGTGGATGAACCACAGTTAATGAATGTTGATTAGCATAATTAAAGAGTTTAATTATTTAATCTTGGATCATTGGAGCTTATAATTTGTAGGTCCATTAAGTCCCATGCTAGTTCACTAAGGGTATAACAAGGTAAAGGGATCAAATCTCACAGCTGAAGCGCTATGAACGCCTTGCATCCCGCAATTCGATTTTTACACAAACAAATTAAGTATACTAAAACAGAATATAAACATGTAATATAGCATGCTTTAGGGAAAAATATTAGAACCATTCTTACCTTTGTAGATTCCCAAGCTTCACGAACAATCCTCTTTAAGTTCCAATGAATAGCTCCTTCAACGATCTTGATCACGAATGATTTCTTGAACAAACTCGAATACTACCACAAGAGTAATCTCGTTATTCTTTAGGATTCCAATAGAGGGATAGATGGTATCTAACTATTGGGAGAGGAATAGGAGAAAAGCGTTTTGAAGAGTAGAGATGATTCTCTTTGTGGCTTAGGAAAAATTTTGCACAATAACACTTGTGTATTGTGTATTTTAGTCTTTGCGTCCCCAAAGGGGCCATAGGGAGGTCTTTATTAAAGAAGAGCCCAGTCATTTTCCTCATCCTTTTTATATTTCCCTTTTCCACAAAAAAAAAATAATTAAATAAGTGGCCCAGTTAATTAAATAACACTTATTTAATTAATTAACACGATTAAATAACACTTGTTTAATTTAATTTGCACGTTAATTAAATAAATCCTATTCAAATATTACTTTCTAATTTAATTTGAATTATAGATCATATCCATAATCAATTATATATTGATCATATTAATATATGGTTTCCTCAAATTAATTTAAACAATTCAAAGCATCCCTCTTAAATATCCTCTAGTGAGCTAACAAGGGGACCTAGTGGACTTGTGGATCAGACAGATTAACGATATGAGATTAATTGACTAAACTCATTAACCAAGTTAATCAATATTCATTAACTGTGGGTACACTCCACTAAAGACCTACAGTTGCACTCTTCTCACTACAGATATATTTATGTGTTTATGGATATTGACCAATAACAACAAGTCAGTTCTTCACAAGTGTTCGTAACTCCAACTAGGTCAAATTACCGTTTTACCCTTGGGTTACCTATGATTCCTTAAGTACCAGTGCTCCTCTAATGAATAACCTGTTTATGGTCCAACCAATAAACAGAAACCACTCTTGGGCTAATGAGAAGGTAGGGCTCTTTGTTCAAGTCTTGGAGACACCACTTGAGGGAACACTCATTTACTTCCCTTTAAGGCGGGAATGAGTGAATTTCATCTTGTATTCTAATGTTTCCAACTTTTCACTCGGTCTTGTCCCTAAAATAGTAGGCATATTGAGTCGACGAACTAGCCACCCTCACCCATACAAATCAAAGGACAATCCCTCGTGAATAGAGGTTCATAATATACTTAGGATTAAGACTAAGTTGTCTAGGTCGTCTTATTAAAATATGAACCTAACGAGTTAATGATGTTACATTTAGTGGTTACTATTTTGCAGTCCGGTCATATGTAAACTCATTGCATAATATACTCCCACTTGCATGTCAACTACACAAACATGTTGGATCATTGTGTTTGTATCAAATACAAAGTGAGTTGTATCCATAGTGTTATCAGGATAAGGTACCCAACCATATCCCTATACTATAGACCCTCAAGGTTGTATCTTGAACATTGTGTTGGAAATTGTTTCCCAAATCTCCTTCTAATCTCGTAGTTTATAAACTCTGTATAAACATATTGTTATTAATAAAATAAGTATTATTTTATAAGAATATATTCAATCCAATAAACTAAGATCTGAGGTTATTTTATGTAAATTTAAACAAGTATGTAGAAACATACAGGTGAATCTTGTTTAAATAATAACTTAAATGGTTTGTAGTAGATGGATAAGGTTGGGTATCTTATCCTGGTGACACTACGGATGCGGCCCGCTTTGTAAGTGTTACAAATGTTATAAAATGCTATAAATGATTTGGTCCTGATCATTCATGTGGAGACATGCGAGCAGAGATATCCTATACAAAGAGTTTGTATAGACCGGACCACGAAATGATTAGTCTCTTTATATAACACCATTGATAATAGAGACTTACATTTCACTAGGATGACCATAGGTGACATGACTCAAATCCTGTGTGAGTTGTGAACTTTTGCCCATGAACGTGGTCCTTTGATTTATATAGGTGAGAGTGGCCAGATTGCCAACTCAACAAACCTACCATTTTGGGGATTCGTTGTATTAAGGAGCTAAAAACTCGGCTACACAAGACGAAATTCACTCCTTCCCCGATGTAGGAGTAAGTAGATAAATTGCTCCCTTAAGGGTTGATTCCGAGTCTTGAACATAGTGGTCACACCCTCTCTTGGCCAAAGAGGACTCAATCATAGTGGGACTATGACTTATTGTTCATTAGAGGAAGCAGTGGTACTTAATGAGTTAGATGTAACCAGGGGCAAAACGGTATTTGGCCTAGATGTATTTACGAGCAATTTGTGAAGGATCATCGCACTATTGATTGGCTATATCCAATGGACACATTAAATATATTTATAGTGTGAATAGTGCAACTATTGATCTTTAGTGGAGTGCCCGACAGTTAGTGGATGGTGGATTATTTAATTAAAGAGTTTAATTAATAATTCACGTACCATTGGAGCTTCAAGCTACAGGTCCATAAGGTCCCCTTGGTAGCTCAAAAGGATTATGTTGAGAATCAGTTTTTTTGGTTAATTTGAATTGTTCAAATTAATAAAAGGGAATTTAATTATATATGATATAATGTATTTGATACATTAATTAGAAGAATAAATATTTGAATGATATTCAAATAGTTGTTAATTTAATATAAATTTGATTTATATTAAATGCCATCAAATAGAGAAAAAGAACTATAGTTTATATTGTATGTGATGCAATATTAAAACTATAGGTTATAAATATAATATGATAAGTTGGTTATCATATTTATTTATATTATTTATTATTTTGAATAATAATCTTTTTTCTCAAAAACTATCTTAGTGGGTGGTTATGAAAATTTTATGGCAATTGGAATAAGAGGAAAAACTGTTTTTTTCTTTTCTTCTAAGATTTCCAAGAAATCAAAATTACAAAGAGAACTCAAAGAGAGACTATGTGATAATCTACACGACAAAAAGAGGGCATATATGATAGGCTCTTTGTTTATGCGATAAAAGAGAGGTTATGCAATAGTCTACACAATTGGAAGACTTTTGTTATGCGATAGCCTAAATGATTGAAGCAGTTCCTATGCGATAGTGCTTCTTCGATCGTCTTCCTCCTCCAAACTCACAAATATCCTCTCAACCAAAATAGTCAAAGCCCACCCCTCCTGGGTTCTCACCCCGAGCATATTAAAGAATCTGAGTGGTAGTGTTCTCTTCCCATTTGGTTCATGATTCACTTGAAGAAGGTCTTCAAGTTCTTGTTGTTATTTGATCGAGAAGTTCGTGACCGTTCGAGGGATACGAGAAGAAGTGTTCTTCAAAGGTGATTTCCCTTGAACTATGTATTTTATTCGAAAAGCGTGTTATAATTTACTTTAATTGCATAATCTGATTATTGTACTATAAATTTATACTTCAATAGAAATGGAATTTGGACGATCCGCTTCCGCTCAAGGAACTCCTTATGTACAGTTTCTTTTCAATTAGTATTAGAACCAGGTTTATGTTATGATTTCCAAATTCCATTTACTGTATTGAAATTCGTTTACAATTTCTGGTGGGTCTTAAGTTTTTGTAATGCATTTAAGTATTAAACATTTGTGGATGTTGTTGATGGATGTTTCGAGATAGTTGTCTCTGTTTAATGCTTTCGTATTACTTTTACAAAAGTTAATTTGTAAGGGCCCCTGCGTTTTTGGGCATAATTGCTTCTAATCGAGTCATATTCTTTTAAGTTTTTGAGTCGTTCGTGAAGAAGCTTCTGATGCAAAGAGTTACAATTCGCTTCAATGGAGAAGACGAAAGGTTGGTCGCATCGTGTAGCTCAAGCTAGACGATCGTTTAAATCTGGCTATGCATTCGTGTAGAAATGTTCTACTCGATCGTGTAGCATTTGCTAAACGATCGCATAGTTAAGGCTACATGATCATGTAAAGAGTTTATTGGACCGTGTTGCGTTGGCTACATGATCGCATAGACACTCGGGTGTAAATGATCGCGCAGTATTTTGATACTCGACGCAAGGCATGCATGTGAAACGATCGTGTAGGCTATCATGCTCATCGCATAGTCATTAGCTACACGATCGCATGGTATACGATACTCGACGCTTGCTACTCGATCGTGTAGACTATCAAGCTCATCGCATAGTCGTTAGCTACACAATCGCATGACATGTGTTACTCAAAGCACGTTACACGATTGCATGGACTTTCATGCTCATCTCATAGTCCTAACCCATGCGATCATTGCTACACGATCGTTTACACTCGACAATCAAAGGATTTGCTACATGATCAAGTGACAAGGCTTCAAGGCGGGCGATTCAATACCCAGTTCACCTGTTCAAACCCATTGACTCCAACTTTTGTAATAGTTTAGCATTTTTTTCAGTTTTGAGACAAATTATCCCAGTCCATCAACTTTTATTAAATGTGCATGTGATGTATATTTGTATTATATGCCATAATGTATGTCATATAGTTTTAAAATCCACCATAGGTTATGCATTTTTCATGCATCATTTTTATATTATAAGAGTTATAATCTATTAGTATGCATGATTTAAATTACATAAAGCATACTCATGCATCATATAATATAAGAATTATAGTATATGTATGCATGCATTATAGCATATCCCTGCATAATTTATATTATAAGTATTATAATATAAGGTTGAATGGATGTATGGTATGTATGCTATAGCATAGTTCATTACTTAGTTATATAAAAGCTATATATTAGTAATGAATGAATATTGCATGAAGCATGACATTACCTTAGGTTAATTTATTGTTGTTATAAATAACTCATGTATGTCTTGCTTGCAATGTCGGTTTTAATATATTTCATTTAGTTTATAAGTGTTATAAATAAATAATATTAGAAATTAAAATTAATAACCAAGAGTTGCATGTAAACTTAGGTAAAGTCATTTTTTAAAATAGTTTTAAAATATGATTAAGATAGACCTAAGCTCACAAATTTGTAATGAGATTAGAAATTAGATTAATTTTTTAAATTGGTTTAATAGGATTAAATTGATTTCAATAAAAGATTAAATTTTTAGAAAATATGTCTATAGGGGATCTTTTGTCTAAGGCGGGTTCTGGCTTGGTTGGAGTATTTAAGTTGACGGAAATAGAATACCCCTATCTGGAAAAGTGAATTAGATAGATTTGTTACAAGCATGCAATTGTTGATTAATATTTGTTAAAGTGTTTAATGAATGTTAATAAAAATTGTTTAACTTTCCAAAGGAAATGTTACTTTTGGGCAAACATAAACAATCACTTAGTAAAAATAATTAGCCGTATTTTTCCTAAGTAAATTAAACCCTAGGTTGTTAAAATACTCAGTGGGAGGAAAAAATATATATGATATGTCATTTTTTTTACTCACGTTTCTCCCTTAATATTTACAATGTGAGATTCATGCTTGGCCTCGTGACACCCTGGGAGCACCCCCTTCGGATAGTGTTTGCATGGGTAAATATCAAGGTGAGTGGAGAGAGTATTTATAGTAAATGGGATAAGGATGTGTGTTAACATGTTATGCGGTCTCTTTCATTAGTTTGCACCATGAGACCTTATTGCACGACCTCGAGGCGCCCTCAAAGCGTCCCCCTTCAGATGGTTTGTGCAGTTGGTCAATATCAAGGCGAACTCCATAAATGGATAGGGTCGCTTTAATTTTTGCCCCAATCGATTTTTCCCTTCTGTTGGTTAATTGCAGTGAAACTCTAGGATCTAAAATGAAGGGTCACACTTACAGGAAATTATTGAGCAAGTTAATGTTCTTCACTAAATCAATGATGACTGATCATTATAGGAATAAGAGTTATTCTGGTGTAATGATTAGTTAAGAGTGTCTCAATTTAGTGAATGGAGAAATTTACTACCCTTCGGTGGCTTTTGTCCTAAATCACTAAAGTGTCATTGCAAAACTAGATGTAATATGGGGTTTATTTAGATTTTGCTAAACTTGATTGGATTTGTTTTAAAAAAGTTATGCTAAAATCTAAAGTAGATCAATATGTTTGTTTTTCAGCAAAATGCCAAACATTGATTTTCCGTTAGTTGTCTTTTCTACTTTGACCGGTTTTAATTACATGACGTGGAAAGAATCTTAAAACATTTTTCGTGGTAAACGATCTCGAAGTTGTCATGTTTGATGATTGTCCTCAAGTCCCAACCCTTGATACACCACGAAATGTTCGTAATGCGTATGAGGTGTGGATGAAGGCTAATTTGAAGGCTCGACTTCTGATGCATTGGCCAAAAGATTTGAGAACATGGTCATTGCACGTGAGATCATAGAATCGTTGCAAAAATTGTTTGAACATAAGTTCTCACTATTCAAGCAAATTGAGATTGATGACAATGAAACCAGTGGTGTTAGTTCCCAAGATAATCTCCAATCCATATTGAATGTCAAAGGACTAACAAAGAAATCAATTGTTGTTGACTCTGATGAAGTTCATCGACGAGGACTGTCCTCTGAAATGAAACTTAGAGTTTATAATATGGGTTCTGATATTAATCCCACTACTCTCTAGAAAATGAAGAATTTCAAAGACGATAAATATGATTTATTTGTCTTAGAGACGTACTTAGTAGAGAATGATGATTCTACCTGGATAATTTATTCATGGGCTACTAACCACTTGTGTTCTTCCCATCAAGGATTTAGTTCCTAGAAGTAGTTGGAAACTGAAGAGTTGACTCTTAGAGTCGGTACTGGTGAGGTCGTTTCAGCTATTGCTATAGACATGCTTAAGATATTTTTTGATAAGAAACGGTATCTGTTATGGATAATGTTTATGTAGTTCCTTATATCAAGAGGAATTTAATTTCAGTTTCTTGTCTAATTGAACAAAATTATTCTATTTCCTTCTCTGAGAATAAAGTGTTTGTTTTTAAGAATGGAATGGAGATAGGTTTTGGTTCAATGGAAAATAACTTGTATGTACTAAGGTCGTTGGTCATAAAAGTCGTGCTCAATACTGAAATGTTCAAAATAGCAATAACTGTAAAAAGACCGAGAGTTTCTCCTAAAGAAAATGCCCATCTTTGGCATCTAGCATCAAAGGTTAGGTCACATCAATCTCAATAGAATTGAGAAGTTGGTGAAAAGTGAACTTCTAAATGGTTTAAAAGAAAACTCTTTGTCGGTATGTGAATCATGCCTTGAAGGTAAAATCATGTCTTGGAGGCAAAATGACCAAACGACCTTTTACTCGAAAAGGTTATAGAGCCAAGGAAACCTTGGAGCTTATACATTCATACCTCTATGGTCCGATGAATGTAAGAGTATGAGGTGGGTATGAATATTTCATCTATTTCATAGATGATTATTCTAGATTTGAGTATCTATATATACCTAATGCAACATAAGTTTGAAGCTCTTGAAAAGTTTATGGAGTACAAGACTGAGGTTGAAAACTTGTTAGGTAAGAAGATAAAAATACTAAGATTTGATCGTGGTGGAGTGCATATGGACTTCGGATTCCAAAACTATATGATAAAACATGGAATCACGTCTCAATTCTCAGCTCCAAGTACACCTCAACAGAATGGTGTATCAGAAAGGAGAAACTGAATTCTGTTGAATATGGTCTGGTCTATAATGAGTTATGCTCGTCTTCCAGACTCGTTTTGGGATATGCAGTGGAGACTGCAGTTTACATTTTGAACAATGTTCCCTCAAAAAGTGTTTTTGAAACACCTTTTGAGTTAGGGAAAGGTCGTAAAAGTAGTTTATGCTACTTCAGGATTTTAGGATGTCCAACTCACGTGCTTATGGAAAACCCCAAAAAGTTGGAACCTCGTTAAAAAATATGCCTATTTGTTGGTTACCCCCAAAGAAATGAGAGGTGGATACTTCTATGATTCAAGTGAGAATAAAGTGTTAGTATCGAAAAACGCTACTTTCTTGGAAGAAGACCACATTAGGGATCATAAGCCACGAAGTCAATTTGTTTTAAATGAGATTTCTAATGAAATTGCCGAGACTTCAACAAGAGTTGTTGAATAGGTTGATAGATCAACAAGAGTTGTTGATGTTAGTTCATCTAGTCAACCATATCAAGAGTTGAGATTGCCTCGACGTAGTGGGAGGGTTGTGAACCCACCTGTATGCTACATGGGTTTAATAGAAGCCCAAAACATCATATCTGATGATGGAGTTGATGATCCATTGTCTTATAAACAAGCAATAGAAGACGTTGACAAAGATGAATGGATTGAAGCCATGAATCTAAAAATGGAGTCTATGTACTTCAATTCTATCTAGGAGCTTGTAGATCAACCTGATGGGGTAAAACCTATGAGTTTCAAATGGATTTACAAGAGAAAAATAGGTGTAGATGGAAAGGTACAGACCTTTGAAGCTCAACTTGTGGCAAAGGGTTATACCCAGGTTGAGGGAGTGGACTATGAAGAAACTTTCTCACCTGTTGTCATGTTAAAGTGTATCAGGATTCTCCTGTCCATAGCCACATATTATGACTATAAGATATGACAAATGGACATCAATACTGTCTTTTTGAATGGTAATCTTGAGGAGACCATCTACATGATTCAACCAAAACAATTCATTGAACAAGATCAAGAGCAAAAGATTTGTAAGTTTTATCGAACTATTTATGAACTGAAACAAGCATTTAAATCTTGGAATATAAGATTTGATATTATGATCAAATCTTATGGCTTTGATCATAATGTTTATGAGCCTTGTGTTTACAAGAAAATCATCAACATCTCGGTAGCTTTTCTTATGTTATATATGAAGGATCTCTTTTACAAGAGAACCATTGAGCGGAAGCAAGATCGTTCCAAACTCATTGTGAAAGAATCAAGCATTTCCAAACATAAAGAACAATTATGCATCATATAGTAAATTACAGCATGCTCTCAATTAAAACAAAGGGAATCGAGTATCGTACCTTTGAAGAACTCTTGTTTAAGTATTCCTTTGATCTACCCTAGTCAGGCATCCCAACAAACTCAATCACGAGCACAACGCAACGAACAACCAGTGAATTCCACGAACTATCAGATCCTCGAACCTAATCGAGTAAAACTCGATCCTCGACCTGCGAATAGTAACACTCGACACTACCACTCGGTTGCCTTGGTATTCTCGGTGTGAGAATCCAGGAGGTGCGGGCTCTGTGTGAATTTGGTAGAGGGAAGGAGTATGTATACAATCGAGTTAAACGATCGAGTAAGTGGGAGAAAGACTTAAGTCTATCGTATAGACACTCGGTACTCGATCATCTAGTAAACGAGATGCAGTCGTCTAGCAAACTCGCTCGTCACTCACTCTCTCAAAAACTATCGTATAACTTTTCTTTTCCTTCGATCGAATGGTTTGTGCTCATAGAAAATGAAGACAATTTTCACTTTTATTCTTCAATTATTAAAACTAAAATAAACTTCCCATTAAAACACGGGTAAAGGAGAGAATAACCAACCAACAATTATCTAATAATTGTTTTTATTATAAATAAATATAATAACTAATTTATCATATTATATTTATAGCCTATAGTTTTAATATCACATCATATGTAATATTTAAACCATAGTTCTTTTCTTCTTTATTTAATATAAATCATATTTATATTAATTCCTCCAATTAATGTATCTAATACATCAAATCAATTATATCACATATAATTGAAATAATATAATTATATCATATATAATCAAATTCCCTCTTGTTAATTTGAACACTTCAAACTAACCCAAAAACTTATTCTCAACTTGAATCCATTGAGCTACCAAGGGGACCTTATGGATCTGTAGCTTGAAGCTCTAACAGTATATGAATAACTGACTAAACTCTTTAATCACAATATCAACCATCCGTTAACTGTTGGACATTCTACTAAAGACCGACAACTGTACTCTTTGCACTACAGATATATTTCTGTGTCCATTGGATATAACCAATCAACAGTACGATAACCCTTCACAAATCGATCGTAAATACAGCTGGCCAATTTACCCTTTTTGCCCCTATAGTTACATCTAACTCTTTGTGTACCACTGAATCCTCTAATGAACAATACATCATATTCCTATTATGAGTAAACACTTCTCAGGCCATGAGAAGGTGTGGCGCCATATTATTCAAGCCTTGGAATCAGCTCTTAAGGGAGCAATTTATCTACTTACCCCTACTTCGGGGAAGGAGTGAATTTTGTCTTGTGTAGCCGAGTTCCCAACTCCCAAATCAGAAAAGTCCTTAAAGTGGTAGGTTTGAGTTGATAATCTCGCCACTCGCACCCATGCAAATCAAAGGATTGCCCTCATAGGTAGGAGTTTCTAATTCACTCAGGATTAAGGTCATGTTATCTATGGCTAAGATCCCTGGTTATCGTTGTAACTTAAGCATGTATTTGGAGACATACAAGTGGATCATGCCTTAAGTGATAACCTAAATGGTATGTAGTATATAGATAAAGGAGGGAAACCTTATCCTTGTGATACTACGGATACAACCCGCTTTATAGATGCGACAAATGTTGTAAAGTGCTACAGATGGTCTGATCCTGATCATCCATGTGGAGACATGCGAGCGGGGGTATCCTATACAAAGGCAAAACTCGTACACTGGTAAAGAATTTTCTTCAAACTCACTTAGAAGTCCATTCTTTATCAATCTCTCAATCTTATTGAGATTGATGTGCCATAAACGAAGATGTCAAAGATGGGCATTTTCTTTTGGAGAAATAGGTCGACGTTTTGTTTGAGTTACAGTAGTTTTAAACAACTATATGTTATGGAGGGAATTAATGGCTAACAGCCTTAGCACATATAAATTAGATTCTAGATTTGTTGTACAAATAATAACACCATATTTATGAATAAACGCTTTATCCATATTAAAACTAATAGTGTATTTACATTGCAGCAAACACTTTACAAAAATAAGGTTTCTCTTAAGTTCGGGAACAATATATACATCATTCAAAAATAGAAACCTATTCTGTAAAGCTAACTGGAGTCCTCTCACTGCCACAACTGAGACGACGTGCCCGGTGCCTACTCGAATCGTCATCTCATTACCCTTCGACTGTCGCCAGGATCTAATCCCCTGAAAAGAAGAACAAACGTGGTTAGTGGCATTTGAATCAATTATCCAGGCAAAATCATCATTCTCCACTAAACGAGTTTCAAGTACAAGTAAATCATATTTACCTTCTGCCTTGGCCTTAGCCTTGGCGGCCTTCTTCTCTTTTAGATAGCGAGGATAGTTCCTGTTCCAGTGTCCATCCTGATTGCAGTGGAAACACTTTTTCTTTTCAACCGGTGGACGCCTCCTTGAGGCCACAAGTGGTGGGTTAGCAGGCGTCTTCTTTTTTCTCTTACCACCCTTCTTCTTCTTCCCCTTTGCAGAGTTAGAAATAGAAGGTGTAGACTTCGTCCCTAAGGTCGAACCTCTATGGAACGTCCTGGAGGATGAAGCAACATTTGCCTCACCCTTCTTCCTCTCCTTACTTTCTAGTAAAGATTGGTAGGTCTGCAACTCGTTGAGGAGAGTTGTAAGGTTATATTTCGTTTTGTTTTAGAATCACATTGCTAACAAAGTGCAGGAAGCTCTCCGACAATGAATGCAAGATAATGCTAACCTAGCTACCCTCATCGATGATAGACCCATTCAACTCCACCACATTGAAGTGGACCATTATGTTAAGCACATGTTCATGAATAGAGGTGTCTTCTTCCATTTTGGAGTTGAATATATATATTTAAGAGTCTCATGCATAAGCTATTCAGACAATTGTCCAAACATCCCTCGCAGGGACTCCATGATCTCACGCGTTGAGATCGTAGGCTCATGTTTCTTGGCCAAGACTTCAGAAAGACTTGCCAAGATGTAGGCTCGGGTCTCCTCATTTGCCCGTATCCATCGCCCGTATGCCTCTCGAACATTTCGAGCGGCATTTGGAGCTGGAATAGAAGGACAGACCTCCGTAAGAGTGAACATGAGATCCTCGATGATTAAGATCATCATGATCATGTGTTTCCATGTCGAAAAAATTGTCGCCAGTTAATTTTTCGGCGCTTAACAAAGCTAACGTGATTGTTGCCATTTTGAAAAAGTTGTTGTTGAAAATACGAACAAAACTTTATTAGATTTTGCTAAACCGCATTTAACCAATTAGTCTTGAAAAACGATTTCAAGTACTCTAAGTTAAAGACTTCTATTTTGAAATGATGCCCTAGTGAGGCAGAACAAATGTCACCGGTGGGGTGATCAGATGCCTCTTCGCTGGGATGAGACATTCTCAACCATTAGACAGAACCAACTCTTGGAACTGAACCTAACAGCCACCATTTTTCGATCCAAAACTGTTAACATTTAACAATTCCGTGTAAATGTGACCCCTCGCTTTCGGTGCCAGAGTTTCGCCCTAATGAGCCCACTATAGGGAAGAAGTAGATTAGGACAAGTGACTAAGTTACTTTATCCTCTTACAGGAGATCAAATAAAGAAATGCGCAAAACTACCATCTTTTAGGGGGACACTCCCAGGGTGCCTCGAGGCGATGCGAAGTAACTTTATTCAATCTAACGAGGGAGACCGAGGGATATGTTGTCGCACTTCCCACTCCCACTTACTATGAACATTCTCTCCATCCACCTTGATATTGACCAACCCAAACACCATCCGTTAAGGGGACACGCCAAAGGTGCCTCGAGGTCGAGGGTAAATCTCACAGTGTGGACTATTTAGGAGAAACGTGAAAGATTTAAGTGAAGCATCTTATGCCCCAAAGACCTCCCACTGAATGTTCTACCTGGGGGTTCATTAACCTAGACAATCTGGCTACTGATTTTAGTCTAAGTCGTCTTTTTAATTCCCGCTCATAAACAATGTTTGTTTATGAAATATGAACAAGTTCAAGTAGTCATATTTAAACACTTTAATGGATTGTCCTAAATTTGCATGCATGCATCAAATCTATCTAATTCATCTTTCCAGGTAAGTTCCCAGGTAGGGGTATTATGTTTCCGTCAACTTAAATACCCTAGCCTAGATAGTACCCGCCTTAGACAAAAGGTCCCTTATAGATAGATTTGCTATACTTTAACCTTTTATTAGTCAATTTAATCCTATTAAACTGATGAAAAAGATTAAAGCCTTAGGGTTGCTAATCATATTAGAACCGTGATATTAGGTCTATGTTATCCAAGTTTTAAACATTTTAAAACATGAATTAAACCTAAGTGAGCATGCATGTCTTTCTTATTTCTTTTAGTTCTAATTTCTCTTTTAACTTTTAAAAAGAAACAACTAAAAAAATATTACGCACAACAAGGTGTTTATAACATTTATAAAGTAACCTATGTGTCATACTTCATGAAATGTCCGATTATTACTATACATAACTTTTATATATACGTATAATAACCAAGTGAACATGCTTTCCATTCACCCTTATACTATAACAATTATAATATAAAGATGATGCATGTCAATGCTTTTTATGCATGCATAAATATAACTCTTATATTATATGATGCATGAGCATGCTCTTACATAATTAAATCATGCTTCTCTAAATTATAACATTTACAATAAAGAGATGATGCATGACCAATGCATAACCTAAGGTAGGATTTACTATATGTGCATACCATATGACATATAAAAACCATAATTACATGTATTAAACTAAGGATTAATGGATTGAGATGAACCTTCACAAAAAATCGGAATGAAATAACCCTATCTATTACATTTTCCAACAAGCGAACCAGTTCACAGGCGAACCGGGTCTTGAACTGCCAGGAGGACTCCATCGTGTAGTAAACGCCGAAGGTAGACGATCGCCCAGCGTGCACTAGACAATAGGCGCAAAAGCTAAACAATCACTTAGACGAATATGAGGCTGGGAAGCCTGATCGTCTAGGTGATCGCTTAATGCGGCGAAAGGTAAATGATTTACCGTGTATTGCTAAGCGATCATTTAGTCAGTTACTAAGCGATGAAGCTTGCTGAGCTAAACGATCGTCTAGTGCGCGCGTGCATTAAACGATATGTGAACATCCCATCGTTTACACGACCCGATACTCAACGATCGCTTACCTTATCGTCTACACGACCCGATCAACCCTTGATCGTCTTCTTCCTCGAAGAACTGCAACCCTTGCTCCAATATTCTTCACAAATGGCTCAAGACTCAAACAAACTTTGAATTACAGACACGATAATGATTATTAATGCCCAAAAACGCAGGGGCCTTTACAAACAACTGAAAATATAAAAAAATTAAATCAAATTGAGGCTAACATCCATGTAAACATCCATTAATCCGTACATCCATAACAATTTAACGATTAAACAGAGCAGGCATGCACCCACCAAGAATGTATGTAATTTGTTGCAACAATGAAATTGGAATATCAGAACCTGGCTCTGATACCAATTGAAGGAACTCTTGACGAAGAGCATCCATGAGCGCATTCGAATCTTTCCGATTTCATCATGACCGAAATACAACACATACATTCCAACAGACAGTTATGCAAATTAACACTAATTAACGACATGCTTCGAATAATAAAATACAAAGGAAAGAGTTCTCATACCAATTGAAGACTTTCTTCAAACGTCAAACTTAAAAGCAACGAAAGAAGCTCTACTCGAACTCTATCGCCCAACAAACTAGTCGGCTACAGCAGCACGATCATCTACACGAACGGCAGCTACACGAACAAGAAAGCAGTGGGGACGACACCACCAATTGGAGCCCTTGGTATTCTCGGAGTGAGAATCCAAAGTGTGGTCTTTGGTGAATTTGGTAGAGGTCGGAGAAAAGACAGGTCATGTAAACGATAAGCAAGTGGGAGAGAAAGAGTTATCGTATAACAAGGATGCTTATCATTTAGAAGAAGCTATATGATCGTGTAGGTTTTACTAAGTAATCGTTTAATAAATGGTAGACAATCGTTTAGAAAACGCGACACGTTATGTGATCGTTTAGGAAAGCTAAGCGATCGTTTAGGGATAGGCATGCGATCGTTTAGGCGTTGGTGTGTGATTGTTTAGACGATGATCAACTATCGTATAGGCTCTCAAACTAGACGATCGTTACGTTTTCACACCGATTGCGAATTTTTTCGAACTTTTTGCAAAATGAACAAATTTTCATTCTATTCTTCAATAACTGGCTTTGGATTCTCCCATTAACGTACGACCGAGGAAAGGTTTTCGATCAATTATCATATAATTAACCAATTTAATAATAAATGAATATAATCATATTATATTCTATCCTATAGTTTGATATCACAAATCTACTACAGTAATTTCTCATCCACTTGATATAAATCATATTTATATCTAATTTCCTCTAAAATAATGTATCTCATACACTTAGTCAATTATATCATATATAATTAACCAGTCCAATTATATCATATATAATCGAACTCTCTCTTGTCAATTTGAACATTTCAAACTGACCTAGACACTGATTCTCGACTTTATCCAAGCTATCCAGAGGACCTAATGGACTTGTAGCTCAAAGCTCCAACAGTACGTGAATAGCTGACTAAACTTTTTAGCCATGAGATCCACCATCCATTAACTATCAAACATTCTACTAAAGACCAACAATTGAACTCTTTTTACCACAGATATATTTTTATGTCCATCGGATATAACTAATCATGAGTACGATGACCCTTCATAAATGCTCGTAAGTACAGTTGGGCCAATTTACTATTTTGCCCCTGTAGTTACATCTCACTCCTTAAATACCACTAATTCCTCTAATGAACAATACAACATAATCCAACTATGTGTGAACACCTCTCGGGCCAAGAGAAGGTGTGTGGCGCCATATCGTTCAAGCCCTGGAATCAGCCCTTAAGGGAGCTATCTATCTACTTATCCCTGCCTCGGGGAAGGAGTGAATTCGATCTTGTGTAGCTGAGTTCTCAACTCCCAAATCAGAAGAATCCCCAAAATGGTACATTTGAATCGGTGACCTAGCCACTCACACCCATATAAATCAAATGACCGCTCTCAATGGCAGGAGTCCCCAACTTACTCAAGATTGAGGACATGTTACCTATGGTCATTCTAGTGAAGTGAAGTCTTTGTCATGAACAGTGTTATGAGACGTTAACACTTCGTGATCAGGTCTTATACAAACTTTTTGTATAGAATGCCCCTGCTTACATGTCCCCTATACGAATGATCAGGATCAGACCATCTGTGACTAGTCACAACATTTGTGACCATTCCACAAAGCAGGTCGCATCCATAGCGTTATCAGGATAAGGTTTCCCTTCTATATCCATATACTACAGACCATTTTGGTTATCACTCAAGACATGATCCACTTGTATGTCACCACATATATGCTTAAGTTACATACAGATAACCAGGGATTTTATGTTTATTGGTTTATGATAAAGCAAATAAAACATACAACTGAGCAAAAAACAAGATGTGAAGTAAATATCATATATTATACAACACAAGCGTTTGTACAAACTATTTACACACTACATGACACGAGACTTTAAGGTATCAACCCCAACACGTGTCACCCTGGGAGTGACCTCCATACAAAAAGTGGATGTATGAGTCAATAACAAGGTAAACGGGGGAAGCAGTTTATAGTAAGTGGGTGAAGGAAATGTGTCAACATATCTTGCGGTCTCTTCCGTTAGTTTGGACCGTGAGATTCCTATGTTGCGCCTGTTGGTTAGCTTTAAGCAGTCATTTGCTAGTTATTTAACGATGGATATCCCCACGAAGGGTTGTAACATAGGATTCGAAACAACTCAAGCTTCAGAGATGGATAAGATTTCTTAGGTCCATTTCCAACCTTGACTCTTCACTTCGGTAGCATAGTTAGGGCCGACCTCTGGCATCTAAAAATGGAGGGTTACACTTACAAAATTATTAAATGTTGATAATTTCTGACCAAAATCGGTACCTAAATGACTATTGGAATATGAGTTATTCTGGAGATAGTATTTAGTCAATAATGTCTTGCTGTAGTATTGTTGCAAAAGAATAATCTTGGGTACATTGTTAATTTGCTAAAACTTGATTAGATTTAAAAGTAATTCACTTATAGAATTTGTTTATAATTTCAGAATGACAAGTTCGATAATAAAATTGTTAGCATCGGATAAACTAATTGAGGATAATTATGTAGCCTGGAAATCAAATTTGAACATATTTATCCTAAAGTGGGTATGTTTGAATCTATATGACATACAATATGTAATATGAATTCAAAGATTAATTTAAACATCCATCTGATGCATAATTAAATTAGTTTAAACAGAAAAAATGGGATCAATTTTGGAATTCTAATGCAAAATTAATTCATTAAATTAATATAGCTATTATATTAATTAAATAATACAAAGGGAATTAGGTAAAAAACAACTGCAGCTAAACCGTCCTCGCGTGCGCCGCCAACACTCCGTCAAAACTCAGAGCGTTGAAATGCTATGACTATTTTGCATTGCGTCTGCCTCTCAGCGTTGTAATATTGCGATAGCAGCGTTCCGACACTAAGCGACATAATGTTATTGTTCACATTGTTTTCGGCTCCAAACTTCCCCAAACACTTCTGTTTCTTCCTGATCTCTTCAGCAATCATTGCTCTTTCCATTGACATGGACTTATAGACTCGAATCAAGAATTAAATTGCCCAAAAAATACAATGAGCCCTTACCATTTAATCAAATTAAAAGTAATCTACGTGCCAAAATCGAAAACATCCAATCTTGCAAACCGACATTCAAACATTCCAAATGCATAATAATAAACAGACCTCTAAATTGAATTTGTTTCGAAAAATACGAAGAACGTGGATGCAATAAATTGGCTCTGACACCAATTGAAAGGATCAAATCCTACAGTAGAAGCGTTGTTAACGCCTTCCATCTTGCAGTTCAATTTTTACATAAACAAAATAAGTATACTAAAACAGAATATAAACATGTAATATAACATGCTTTAGGGAAAAAGATTAGAACCATTCTTACCTTTGTAGATTCCTAAGCTTCATGAACAATTATCATTAAGTTCCAATGAATGGCTCCTCGAACGATCTTAATCACGAACGATTTCTTTAACAATCTTGAACACTACCACAACAGTAATCGTTATTTCCTAGGATTCCGATAAAAGGATAGGTGGTATCCAACTATTGGCAAAGTGAGAGAATAAAAGGGTTTTTGAGAGTATAGAGGATTCTCTTTGTAGCTTAGGGAAAATTTTGCACAATAACACTTATGTGTTGTGTATTGTCAGTATATGTGTCTCCCAAAGGATTCATAGGGAGTTCTTTATATAGAGAAGAGCCAAACCCTTTTCCTAATCCCTTTTCTATTTCCCTTTTCCAGAATTAATTAATTAGCACAATTAAATAACATTTATTTAAATTAATTTGCACATTAATTAAATAATTATTTATACATTAAATTAAATTTAATGTATATATATTTAATTATCATAAACATCGTATGTATATGTGTGATACCTCTCTATTAATTAATTATTGTGAATCTAATTCACTTGAATTAATTAATTAAATATTGTTCAGATATTACTCTCTAATTTAATTTGAATTATAAATCATATTCATAGTCAATTATATATTAACCACATTAGTATATGGTTTCCTCAAATTAATTTGAACAATTCAAACCATTCCTCTTAAAATATCCTCTAGTGAGCTAACAAAGGGACCTGTAGATTAGAAACTCCAACGATATGAGATTAATTGGCTAAACTCATTAAACAAGTTAATCAATATTCGTTAACTGTAGGTACATTCCACTAAAGACCCACAACTGCACTCCTCCTACTATAGATATATTTTTGTGTCCAAGATATAGACCAATAATAACAAGTTAGTTCTTCACGAGTGTTCGTAACTCCAACTGGTCAAATTACCGTTTTACCCTTGGGTTACCTCTAATTCCTTAAGTACCAGTTCTCCTCTAATGTACAGCTTGTTTATGGTCCAACTAATAAGTAGAAACCTCTATCGGGCCAGTGAGAGGGTATGACCCTTTGTTCAAGTCTTGGATACATCACTTAAGGGAACATTCATCTACTTACCCTTAAGGCGGGAATAAGTGAATTCCATCTTGTATGTTCCCAACTCCGCACTCGATCTTGTCCTCAAAATGGTAGACATATTGGATTGGCGAATTGGTCATCCTCACCTAGAGATGTCCACAAGGCGGGACGGGGACAGGGAAGGCTTCCCCGTCCCCATCCCCGTGGGAAAAATCCCCCCCCCCCCCCCCCCCTTTTTTTTTAATATATTCATTTTTAGCAATTTTGTTTATTCTCAACTAAATAAAATTATATATATTAAATGAGTTATTTCCAATAAACTTTTCATTAAAAGAAAATAGTATACAAATTCATTATAAAAATAATACTATTTTATGTGTAAAAATATAATTTAATCCTACAATTTCTAAAAGTTAAATTTTAAATCTTACAATATCATAATCAAGCTTTCCATTTAAATACTACAACATTTATGGCATAAGGTAGAAAGTCTTAAATGTTAAATCAATTTAGAAATGTATTAACGTACAAAAATGTTGAAATGAAAATTAGAAAATAACTAACTTTTCATACCACAATTTTTGTAAAAAGTATAATAATAATAATAATAATAATAATAATAATAATAATAATAATAATAATAATAATAATAATAATAATAATAATAAGTAATTATTATTATATAAATATAATTATATAATATATTAATCGGGGAGGAGGGGGAGGGGCGGGGATCCTCGTTTAGCCAACAGAAAAAAAAGTTATCCCCACTCCCTCCCCCATTCCCTGTCTAATTGGGGACTTCCCGCGAGGTAAATGGACATCCTTACCCTCACCCATACAAATCAAAGAATAATCCCTCGTGAACAGAAGTTCATAATATACTCAGACTAAGTTGCCTAGGTCATCTCATTGAAATAGAAACCTAACTAGTTAACGACGTTACATCTAGTGGTTACTATTTTGTGGTCCGGTCTTATGCAAACTCATTGCATAGGATACCCCACTCGTATGTTAACTACACGAACGCGTTGGATAATTGTGTTTGTATCAAATATAAAGTGGGTCGTATCCACAGTGTTACCAAGATAAGGTATCCAACCTTATCTCTATACTATAGACCCTTCAGATTGTATATTAAATATTGATCCTTGTATGTCTCCAAACTCATAAGGTAGCATTGAATATTAGTTTATTGGATTTATGGTTATCAAGATAAAAATAGACAAAAACACGAAGAATAACATATTATTGAATTAATATCTATAACTCATTATTGATGACGATCAATTAATAACATTTACTATCTACGAGTTTTAGAACATAAAACCCAAGACAAGGAACATTTATTTTTTTTTAAAGAATTTCAAATGTTCGAATTAAATAAAGAAATTAATTTTATTAGATATAATTAATATAATGTATATTGATAAACTATAATATAAAGTTAATTTTGAATGAGATTAAAAAAAATACGCTTTATAATATAACATAGATTTTCATTTGAATAAGATTCAAATATTAATTATGTTGAATGAGATTCATATTAAAATTATAAATTATAAGAGAGTAACATATTTGAATATGATTCAATATAATTTAATTAAATATGTGATATATAATTAATTTCATTTATTTAATTATATGTTAAACTAGATTTAATATTAAATTAAATAAATAATTAGATAACTCCCCTTAAGGGGTGATCCAACGTGTGAGGAGGAGTAACTTCTCCTCCAGCTCAAATCCTTCCCTCCCTCAAAATGATGAGATCAATGGTAGAAGAAACATACGTATTTTTGAGATATTGAAAAATTCTCTTAAAATTTATTTCAATAAATTTTAAGAACAAAGAAAAGTTCTCTGTGAGAAATTTTGTTTTTCCTTCCCTTGATTCTTTCATAATTCTCGGATCTTACCATCCATTTCTAATAAGCAAATAGCAGGTAAGATATTAATGGTAGTGTCCATTTGGTGTCCAATTCGTAATTGAAGAGATCGTGATTGCAACGAAGGTTTGGAGAAGTTCGAATAAGTAGTCTTCAAAGGTAATCCCTTTTCTCTTGATTTCTTCATTGTTGAAGCATGCTTAATTTCTCTGTATATTTGAAACGTAAGTTAAAAACACACGTGCTTTCGTTATGAGATTCAATCCCATAAGAACAATCCTACCTTAATAATATAATATGCCAAGTTTGAGGCTTAAACGGATGAAACTAAAAGTTTATGATTGAAAATTGATATAAAATATGTTTAGGTTAAAATTGATTTTTTCCCCCAAAAGGAAAATAATGAGTATCATGAGATTATTAGATTTTTTCCTAGTTGAGTTTCAACGGATACACATAAAATATAAATGGAAGAATATTATCTATATCATGAAACTCAAACTATGTCTAACTTAGGGGTATTGTGACACTCTATGTTTTAGGGCAAGATTGATTTGAATTTTTGGAGAATATATATATATATTTTTGTCGTCTGGTTAAATTGAATTTAATTGGATCAATTGGAATATTAGTTTGAGGTTTTAATTTGAGAAATTAAATTGAATAAAATTAAATAATAAATATATCTAATTTGTTAAGGTTTTTAATTAGCTCTCGAATTCATTATCTTAATCTCTATTTGATAATTATTTGATTTTTGATTTTTAGTTATTTAAAATAAACCTACAAACATCTCTTATACCTCTAGATTTCTTACTTTGTAATCTAATTTATATCTCCATTTTTTTTTAAAAAAAAAATCAAGCCAAAATTTGAAAACTAAAAAAGTTATTTTTTTAAAATTTGTTTTTGTTTTTAGAATTTGGCTAAAATTTCTATTCTTATGCTTAAAAAATATGCAAATCAGTGTAGAAAAATGGAGAAAATAAACTTAATTTTAAAAAACAAAAAAAAGAAGAAATTATTACTTAAGTGTTTTTCTAAGTAGAATGGTAAAAAAGAGTACTTCAATTGAACAAATCAACATGTAAAACATAATCTACTCGTCAAGGATGGCTTTCAGGTTAGACTTATGAAAGGTTGAGACGATGAGCATGGAAAGTTAAAATATGAGCAATAGAGTTTGACAATTGACAAGAAGGAAGCCTTGGATTGAACGGCATTGATATAAGTTGTAGGAAGAATGAATAAAAAAAACCTCAAACCTCATTAGCGTATCTAAATTTTCAGATGGTCTGGAAATTGGTTTAAGTCCAAAGTGAGAATATGCTAGCTTCAAAAGCCTCCAATCCAAGAGGTCGGAGGTTCAATCTCTCACCCCACATTTGTTGTACTCATTACAAAAAAAAAAAAAAAAAAAAAAGTTAGACAACTAGACAAAACATGACAATAGGTTATGCGAGCTCAACCAAACTAGATAAAAGAAAATGGCTTTCTATGGCAAACATAACATCACCATAGAAATCAAGAACAATTGCTCCAATACCTACATCTCACCAAGGTTTATAATGTCGATGTCGACGGAATATCGATGTCTTAATTTTACGGAAATTTTGATGGAAATATCGATTTCGATAGACATTTTTGGAAAAATTATAAAAACAAAAAAAATCAATAAATAAATTTAGATTAGTAAATAAACATTTTATGATTTCCAAATAAGTTAATATATCTATTATTTATATAATATCTATATTAGTGGCATTTTAATGATTATTTATTTTTTTATGTTTTGTGAGTTTCTCTATATTGTAATAAAAACGAACCATAAAAATACGAAAATATGGATCAAAATTTCAACATTTGCACGGAAATTTAATACTGCGATCCGAATATACCGTGCATCGCCCTCACCGACGTATCGTATCACAACGGGTGCAGTTTGGTTCGCGAGTTTAGAAACTAAATTTTGGGTTCAACCCGAACCAAACCGGTTTATATATATAAGATTCCAAGCCACGCTTAGTCGCTCTCTCTCGTTCATCTCTCTCCCGTTCATCTGCACTACCGCCGGCCGTCCTCCGTCGCGCCGCCGTTCGTTCTTTGCCGCTCTGTTATTCTCGTGAGTCATTTCCTTCTAACCTTAACTTTTTCTTTCGTTCATCATCCACGCCTCGAATTTCTAAGATTGGAGATTCGATGCAGACAATCGAGTAGAAACCTCCGACTCCGGCTAACAAAAAACCTCCGATCACAAGTCCAGCTTCATCTGCAATCCTTTCTTGTTTTCGCCCGATCTCGATTCCTAGCTTCACTCCCTCTTACTCCTGATTTTCACCAACAATCTTGGAGTTTCAGCTACGATTGCTTCCAACTATTAACCTAAAACCCATTGTTCGATTTCTCAGCTGTACATTTTCGATCTCACGACTTTTAGTTTCGTTTCTAGTTTATTTCAGCTCGTTGCTTCTGCCTATCTCGCTATGAATTGGAGATCTGACCCCATTTGGGATCATTTTCCCCGCCCCTGATCCCGCTTAATCTGATGGGGATTTTCAGTTCGAACTCTTCATTTTTTGATTCAAATGTTTTTCTTGTTTTGTTAATTGGGATCGGTAGTATAATTGTTTATAACTTGTTTTCGTAGCTACATCTCGTAAATGGCTTTGTTTATAACTTGTTTTCGTAGCTACATCTCGTAAATGGCTGGTAAAGCTCAAATTCCTACAAAAAACTCAGCGCTTATTTCTATGATTGCTGATGAGGTACGCCCAATATATTTCGCTATTGCAACAGCTTTTCTGGGTACCTTAAACTATTGAATTGAATTGTGGTTGAACAGGTGTTGATATTACGTACACATTTGATCTTTATTGTTATACGTTTTTACATTTTGGTGTTTGGTTTTATTTATATAGATAAATCATCCATTTATGTGATCTTATTGTTATGCCATATGTGATTCAAGTACCTCGTAAACCTGTGTCTTAATAAGTTTTTACATACCAATTGTAGAAGTAGGATCTTTGGCAAGCAATAAGCACTTAAATAATACAATTCGAGTGTACCATCTTCCTTCAGTCTTTTCCCTTCCCAGATGCTTTTACAAGCCCTTGGATACCTACTTCAGTGAGGACTACACAATCGTCCTGGATTCCCTCATCGCGAATTTCATGTGGGATATCCGCTGTTTTATTTTCAAATTATTTCTGAAATGAAATCAAAGAAAATACTAAATAGTAGTACGAATTATCATACGAGCCTTGTTCAACTGTGCCCACGGACCCGTAAGCCCTCTGCTTCCTCGGGTATAATTAAGCATCTAGATAAATGATAATGATAGGGTCCAACTCATTCTATTGTGTTGTGCATCATGAACTATGCATGGGTGTAGGTTGTATGTTTAAACTAAATCATCTTCATAATAGGATACGGTGGTTGGATTCCTTCTTGCTGGAGTTGGTAACGTTGACCTACGAAGAAAAACAAACTACCTTATAGTGGACTCAAGTAAGTATCCCTTTGATCCAAATTGCTTGTAACTTTGATTTTTTATTTCACTCGTAACTCTGACATCCTATAATCTATGTCATAGTGTCTAAATCCAGTGAAATTCCCCATTGTTGAAATCATTGTTATTTAACAGTCTGTTTTGAACTTTTCATAAAAAGATTTCCAGTGATACGGATGATATTCTGAATCAGCTTTCAAATATGTTTTTCTACTTTTAATAAGAAACAATTTCATGTAGAGCTATGAATTTACAAAAGAGGGGCAAAGCCCCCAATCTAAGGAGTTACATAAAGTCTCTCCATTTGGACAGAAGAAAATTATAGCTCTTAGTGGTGAAAGAGTGGAGAACATTTACACCAAGAAACAACCAAAAGAACTATAGCCTAGAAAGTTTGTGGAATAACAGATCCTTATCTTGAAGAATCTGATGTCCCTGCCCGAAAGCCGTCGACGATAATACTCTAATCTAATAAGGGCGTGAGAAAGCGAGAAGTTATGTTAAATATATGAAATTGGAAAAGCATTATGCATGACATTACTTAGGTAAATATAAATATTTATATTTATTAATGTCTTGTGTGTGCTTCTTTAATTTTCATGAATTGATTGATATAAGTGTTATATTAATAAAATTGAAAATCATTGCATTTGCATTGAGCATGACATAAACATAGTATAATATAATTGTTATACTAAAGACATGAAATGCATGTAACATGGTTTTCTAATTAATTAGAATTTGATGGTTAATTAATCAAACCATAGAAATGATTAGCCCATTACATAGTCCATTTTAGGGATTGGCGACTTACCCAAGTCACTGAACGTTCCAAAAATGGGGTACTATCGGGTCGGGTGAATTCAATAGCTAGCTTTCTCTACTTTAACACTTCGTTCACTGCTGGCTCGGAGTGAGCAATTTCAATAATCGGGTTCATTGATATTCCTGGTATAGTAGATGCTACCACACATACAATCATACTTAATTCGATGGAATTGTTTCCAATCTCCAAAAAAATCCCACTTGTTTCGAACTTGGAGGCATTCCTATTGAATACCCCCGCATTCAGGTGATACCCACCTTCACTTATTCTCCCCTGGATGCAGGAATAGCGACATGGACTAAATGTCCAATTTCTCAATTCTGACACAAGGTACTTATTAGATCTAATAAGTATTATTGAACGTAAATCAGTGCACGAGCCTATGCAAACAGGGTTAAAAGTGGATCGGGAATCTAACCCAGCGAAGAAAATGCCTACGACTAAGTCAGGCGCACCTACCTGCGAGCCATGACTGCGCTCTTTCATGATATGATGAACAAGGAAATGGGGGTCTATGTCGATGACATGATCGACAAGTCTTGGGTGGAAGAAGGTCTAGGGGGGACCGCCTTTAACATGTGAGGGGAAGACTAAGCTCAAACCATTGGAAACGGAATTGTAACTTTCTTCTTGTTATTGAGAGAGTGGTATTCTCCGCCCCTGTCAAATCTAGTCTAGGGGGAGAACTGGAAGAGAGAAGGAAAAAGAGCAAAGGATTTACAAGTCTAATGGGAGAAGAATGGCTGACCTTCTGATGGTTCCTTTCTTACCAAATAGTCCAACAGAAAGTTCTAGTGAAGTTCATCTGTAGGAGCGTTTTCTCCCTTTTGAATGGGTGTCTCCCAAGTGTAAGAGAGGAGAGAATAGGGTCATTTGGAAGAGCAGTGGACCACCCAATAATTTTGAGAATAATATCCCAAAATGACCGTTTATATGAAATAAACATTTGGCCTTGTGATTCTCAACTATTTTTGCATAGAGAGCACCATTGTGGGGAGATAGATATACAGGGCACTCAACTTTGGAGTTTGTCGTGTGTATTGATAAGTTTGTGGCTGACTTCCCAAAGGAATGTTTCAATCTTCCAAAAACATCTATCCTGTCTGTGAGTGAGATGGATAGAAGAGTAATCACTCATTAAGGCAACATACACTTCAACTTCAGCCATTTTATATTTCTTCTAAGCTTCAAGTTCCAAATATCAGACCCCTTACCTTCAACGTGAGGAAGATCATATATCAAAGGAAATCTTCTAGCAATTTTAACCTCTCCAAGCCAAATCTCATTCCAGAGTGAAACATTAGCTCCATCTCAAATTCTGTAACAACACGACCAAGGTCAAATTGTTAAACTTTAAAGTAGCCTTCCAAGGATTTTTTGCAGCAGTAACAGTGGAGAGCATCTAGCTTATTAGCCTGACGAGGCTTCCTTAATTAAGATTCTATTTGGGCAAGCTCCGATCCTGAATCACCCGTCATTTCCGAGAGATAATGATCAAGATCACTGGATAACCTCTATGCCCTAAACCTCCTCGTGTTGGGCTTTTAATTCCGACTCCAATCTTCATCCCTTTGATTAACATTTACAGGGAGTGTTGATGAGGTTTCTGACTTCCCTGTTGTTTGGTTTGTCTATTTCGCTAAATTTTGCTCTGTAAGTTTGCAACTTGAAGTTGGTCTAATATAAAGACCCAATTTCCGGAGTTGATGGACTAGCTCTTTGGAGATTGGATGATGCTCTGTATCTTCTATTTGATAACTAGGAGAAGAGGCTCTTGACTGTCTGCTCTTATTATATTATAATCTTTTCCTTTCACCAGAGTTGTCAACTGAGTAATTTGGGCTGCTTGCTCATCTTCGTCTTGTTCTGCTTGATAAATTGGAGAATTAGGCCCTTGTCTTTTACTTCTTATTATCTCTTTTCTTGCATCTGATTTGAGTTTCTTAAATTTTGGTGCCTGGAGAATCTTCAGCCAGGGTAGTGATTTACATTTCCTCCATACAAATCTTTGTTGCTTTTTCAGATTCTGTTAGCCTAAATAGGTCGGTGCTGTTTATAACCCAATCTTCCTCCCTTTGACTATCATCTAGGATTTCCGGTTGAGAATAATCTCCCTCTCAACTTGACACCCTTGAGGTTGACACCGTGCCCAATCTCTCTATTTTTCCTTTTTGTGACTTCTATTTATTTTGGGAAATATCTTCCATAGTGGAATGAATGGGCCCAGTTGTAATTTTGGACTATGACGCCCCAGTAATTGTCTTCAACTTCAATTACCACTTGCATGACATAATCCAAGGACGAGCATTTGTTATTATATTCAAATGAAACCTTCACGCGCTTCACCTAGCTTTTTGAAAGTATACGCATGCCATGAATGCAGGGACAAGTTTCTAAGTTTCAACCAACCACCGTTACATTGAACCACATCCACCCTTCCATGTACAAGATTATAAAAGGGTCCCTGTCTTCAAATTTAATCGCATAAGGGCGTATGATCATCTATCCTCTGTTCATGGTGAGGCGTCTTGCAAAATCTGAGTAAGAGAATTTGAGAAGTGCCTTATTGGGGTAATTGGGTGTGGTCTCAGGATAATTGGGCCTTATCGGGGTAGTTGGGTCTGTTATGAAAAGCTTCTAAGATCTTCTCCCATTCGTCTGTTTTGTCAGCCAGCCATTTAATGCATATAAGTCTGAGGAAAACACTGTATTCTTTTCTGTAATCTTGTTTTTCCTTCCTTTTTGCTACTTATCGAAATCTATAGTGAAGATTTAGATTTTCTTCCTATATTGCATTTTCTGTCCTGAAGGTCGTTGTGAAGTCAAGGAATGATGGTCGGAGAAAAAAGTGGGTGGGAACGGTGGTTGAAGGGTTAAGAGTGTCGATCATTCAGGTAGGTGGGATTGGTGTTGGTTTGGGGTTTGGTCAGGAGAGGAGAGAGAACAGGCATACTATTTGAATTTTTTGTCTTTTGGTGACCACAGAGTTGTTCTAAAATGCTTTAATTAGAAAGCATCACAACCACTAAAATATTTTGAGCAATTAATTCCAGCATCTTGCAGTATAGGAGGGTTGAAAGCAGCAATGCTAAGGGATTGTTTGAGTGCTGTTCTCGACCATTTTCTCTTTTTAAGGACGAAAGTTCAGTGAGAAATAGATGTCATTCTTGTTTATTCTTGTAAAAGATGCACCACTTGGGAGGACATTGAGTGATTTTCCCTTTGAACCAGATCACCCCCTTCCCTCCCCTCTTAAACTATAGGACACTTTGAGCTAAAATCAAGATTTACCTACAAAATCTCCAATGGAAGTTCGGTGAAAAACAGATGATATGCTTGTCTTGATCCACCGAGAGGCCCACCAAAGAATCTGCTGTAGTAAACCGATCTTTGTAGCAAGGATAACAGTTTTTTTAATATTAATCTTTCTAATGGAATGTATTTAAAATGTTTTCATGGACTATTGTACTGATATCTCGGAGACCGCATTTGGTTTGATGCCACGTTCCCGATAGCTCAACGATTGAACCAAAAACAATTTTTCGATGTTTGATAGGAATCTGTTCATCTTACTCAATAGGTTTACAGAGCTGCTGTTTTGTGTCATTTTGTGTGATTACATTTTTTTCCATTTTATTCAAATATGCATTTGGACTCATATTTCTGTCCTCTCTTTGTCTCAAAAGTTTGAACTGTAATGTCTCAGAGACGACTGTTAAACAAATTGAAGATGCTTTCAAAGAGTTCACTACAAGGGAGGATATTGCAATAGTGATGATTAGTCAATATGTAAGTTGTTTTTTGAAAACTCTTTCTTTCTAATGCAAGTGTCATATGACTTATTTTCTTTCTAATGCAAGTGTCATACGACTTATTTTCTATCTAATGCAAGTGTCATATGACTTGTTTTATTATTATTATTTTAACATATATATATATATATTTTGAGTTTTAGGTTGCAAACATGATCAGGTTTCTGGTAGATAGCTATAACAAGCCAATTCCTGCAATATTGGAGATTCCTTCCAAGGATCATCCATATGACCCTGCACACGATTCAGTTCTTTCACGAGTAAAGAACCTGTTTTCTACCGAATCGGTGGCATCTGGGAGGCGTTAAAATGATATTGTAACTTTTGTCCCAACTTTTTATGAACTCATCCACCTTTCTTCAAACATGCTGCTCTTGGCGTTCCCTGCTTTCTGCCTTGAATTTTATTTTGTAATGATTCTATTCATATCGATCACTCTAATAAAACTCGAAAAGTACTTGGCATCAGAGGAGCATGCGAGTGTCCAAGCACCTTAGAATGCCATCATTTTTCTTGTACCTTAATTCCTACATTTGAAACAGCAACTTGGGGCATTACATCTACATATGTCAAATATCCTCTTGGTGCATGTTTGGCAAAAACCAAACACTGTTGTAATTACTCTTCTATTTGAAGGTACTTTTGGAGATTGAAGAACTACTTGTTCTTATTGCCTTCATAAATATTTTATTAGTTTTCAATCTACATTATTTAGTGGAAATTATTGTCAGATTCTTGAATTTGTGTTTACTTTGTTGGATTTAATGTGGGTTCTGAGTTGGTGGAAATTATGAATTTTGCTGGAACTTCTTTGGTGCCCACAAATCCTGGATCCCTTTATGTTTGTCAATCTGAATTGGGATTATTATTTGTTTCCTCAACTCTTCATGGATAAGAAACTTTGTCAATTATTTAGTTCTGGTTAAGAAACTTGTCAATTATTTAGCTCTGGGTTTTAGTTTTTGAAAATTTAATCTAATTTAAATTTTTTTATTTTTTTTATTTAGAGTCCATTTGAATTGATTAGAAAAAAAGATTTTTTTTAAAAAAAATCATTTTAATTTAAACTATTTTGATAAAAATGGTTTTAAATGAACTTTAAAAGTATTTCAAAAGTTATTTTGAATGGTTGTCAAATACTTCATTTTTTTTTTTAAATGATTTATTTTCAAAATTAAACACATTCTTTACTTTCTACCAATGTTTTAAGAACCAAACCAAGTTTTGAAAAAAAAAATTAGGCTTCGTTTGGTAACAATTTCGTTTTATATTTTTTATTTTTGAAAATTATGTCTGTTTTCTCACATTTTCTTATAGTGGTTTGCATTTTCCTTGGGTAAAAAAAAAAAAGTAATTCTTAGCCAAATTTAGAAAACAAAAACGAGTTTTTAAAAACTATTTTTTTAATTTTTCAAATTTTGGCTTTATTTTTTAAAACATAGATAAAAAGTAGATAAGAAAGCAAGAAATTAAGAGGTGGAATGGTTGTTTGTAGTCTTATTTTTTTTTTTAAAAAAAATAAAAACTAAGGTCTCGTTTGGTAATGTTTTTTGTTTTTGAAAAGTAAGCATATAAGCACTACTTCCACCTTTAAATTTCTTTTTTTCTTATCTAATTTTCACCAATGGTTTAAAAAACAAAGCCAAAATTTGAAAACTAAAAAAAGTGCTTTAAAAAATTGTTTTTATTTTTAGAATTTGACTAAATATTTAATCATTGTATTTTGAAAAATATGCAAATCATTGTAAGAAATGGAAAGAAAATAAATTTAATTTTTAAAAATAAAAAAATAAAAAAGAAATGGTTACTAAATGAGGCATACATGGTTACCAAACAGGGTTTTAAAAAATTATTTTTGTTTTTACAATTTGGTAAAAATTCAACTCTTACACAAAAAGGATAAAAAAACATTATAAGAAATAGAGAGATAATAAGTTTAATTTAAAAAACCCAATTGCTTATCAAGTAGAAATTTAAAAGATGGTCTTAGCATTGACAAAAGATATATATAAAGCTAGTACAAGTTTTATTTATTGAGAAATCTCTCTTTCTATATATATGTGTGGTAATTTTAGGTGGGTTTAAGAAGGTAAAATTTATTTCTTTATCCTATTGGAAACTAAATTTTATTGAGTGAATTAAAAATACAGAAAGAGAACGAAACCTCATGCCAGTGAAATTACAAAGGGTTTTCCAATTGGCCAAAACATCTACGATTGCTAAGAAGAGAGTAATATTTCCATCAACATAAAAGCAGTTACTAACCCCATATCAAGAATTTTAAAATTCATGCAAATTTAGGATTGATATGATATAAAAATATGAAGTATATATTATGTAACAATTACAAACTAAAGTAAATATTATTAAAGAAAAGAAAACAAAAATATTATATTAAACGTGACCTCATTTATCACATACGATAGTATTTTGGTAAGAGGAAAATTAAAAATGATATCCATCTTTCAGAGAAGAAAAAACTTTCTAATTAGATTAAAAAAAATACCTCGCACGAGCTTCACGAGCTACATATTGGACTATTGTATTTTCAGCTCTAGACAACAATGACAAAAACTCACATCAGCCATTAGCGATGACACAGAACAAATAGCATCAGTGATATTTTATGCTTTCCATCAGACACTCCAAGCAACTAGTCAGAACATTAGTAACTTCCACAGCGTCTGACTCAACGATGGAAGGTAAGTATAGTGCCAAATGCATCTTCAAAATCTACTCTTTTCTTGACCTTTCTTTCTCAAATTTGGTCCAAAACCACCACAAGGCTATCAACGGATGGGAGGAAAGATGCGAGAATAGGGAGATAAAACGGATTCTTTCACATACTTGTTGGAGTTAGTGGTGTCAGGAACCCAATGGATCTCGCTCATATTTGGTGTTTCTACAAACACCATCTTGAACTCTCCTACCTTCTCTATCTTCCCTCTCTTCCCTGCCCTCAACACCAGATTGTTGTTTCGGCTGTACGAAAATATCCCATTCGTTAATCGTATAATGTCGCTTGGCTCAACGACGTCGCACTCGTCTCCCCATAGCTGGAAGTGAACTGCTGCTGTCTCGTCGGCCACCAGTGATTGGCATGCCTTGTTTTGTCCTTCCATTATTGTCATGCCTTTCTCCAAAACTATGAATTGTGTATTGACATTGTTCTGGGCTGCTGGCACCAAATCCTTGAGAGCTATCATCATTTATCTGCTTTTTTTCTACTCAAACAAGCAACCAAACAATATTCAATAAAAAAACTGGACTTAGTGATGCGATTTGAAAATGTCGTGTGATCTGAACATGTGGGCTATTGGTTCATGGAATGGAACAATCATATCACTATATGAATTCTTTTTCTAAGCTAAAAGTCTTGAGTACGATTTGATAACTAGTTGGTTTTTGAAAATTAAGTTTATATACACACTTGACACTACTTTGGCACATTTATAGTTTTATTAACTACTTTTAAGAGTGATTTAAAAAATCAATCCAAGTTTTGAAAATTTAGAAAGTAGTTTTTGTGTTTGAAATGTAGCTCAAAATTCAAATGTTTTCATAGTAAAAATGAAAATCATGGTAGAGTTAAACGGTGAGAAAATATACATAATTTTCAAAATTCAAATGGCAACCAAACAAATATAGTCTTTTGTATTTTTCATTTTGAAGATTTGTCTCATAATTTTGGATATCACCTAACAAGAATACTCAAAAACACGAAGTACAACAAAGAACATTACAAATAGAAATATATATTGCAATAACAATCCCTAACCTTTCGAGAGAGCTAGACTCTTCCACATTTCCGACAAGGAACTCACAACCAAATTCTTCACACCTTTCCTCTTAACCCACTCCCATAATTTATAACCAAATGTCCTAATAAGCTCGCTATCTAATTACTATGATGCCCCTTTTAATAATCATACTAATATTCTACTAATAATCATACTATCTCCATAACCAGAGGACTTACAGATTTTCATCTTTTATAAGGAAACATTTGAATTCATAGCCAAATTTTGACTTCTGTGTTTATGATTTAGTCTCTAATCTTTGTGTTAGGTGAGATTTTATATACATGTAGTTTTTAAAGTCTAGAAACACAATTGGAAGGACGATTATATAAAACAGTCTAAAACTAAAGCAAAAATACATGAAAGGTTCAAAAACATCACTCAGGCATTTGTACAAACAGGTGGAGGACGCTGTCCAGACGGCCATTACAAAAGCTAATTCCTTACTTCAATAGACCTTTTCCCACACAAAATGGAAAAACAATAATGAAGTTCCTTCTGTTTTTAGAGAAGGAAATTCAATTTCAAGGTATAAGAAAAATAGAAATCAAACTTTGATTCAAAACCCATTGTTATGTCAAAATTACAGTAACAAATAGAAACAGAAAAATGCATTTAAAAAAAAAAGAAGAAGAAATAGAAACTTTACCAACTGGTCAAATACTTCGACTGAATAGTCACAATTTTCCGGCAAAAGATGAGAAATTCCGGCAACAAAAGTTTCTCCAACTTGGCTTTAAAGAGTACGAAGAGTTGGAGTTTTTCCCCACTCCCCTGTCCTCAAAGAGAATGAAAATCAGTACTCACAGCCTTTCATGAAAAGATTTGGTTTTTTTTTAAATTAGAAATTCATTAGATGAAAAAAATATATATATATAGAGGCATACAAAAACTAAGTCCAACTCAAAAGAGAGAGGAATCTCTCTTTTGAAGGACTCCAACTATATAAAATGGATGAGATTTTTGAACGGATAGTCAAAAATTGTTGGCCAAAAAGAAAACTGACCCACCCCTCTAAAAATTAAGTATTTGATCTCCTCCTTACGTCATTTGTCAGGTGAAATTATCGGAAAGATCAAAAGATTTATGTTTTCAAAATTTAGGTCCAATTTCATTTGGACATCCTATTTTGGGATACTCCATATGAATTTTTCAAGATAGAACTTATATGGTATTATAAAGTTATCAAAACCAAAGAATAACAAGAGACCAAACCTCAAAAGATCCAACTAACCTGCTAAACAATGTATTATTCCGTTCCCACATGACCAAAAAGCAGCACATACACCGCCATCTTTTAGTCCATTTTTCTAAAAAGACAGATAGAGGAGAAACTCTCATTCATTATTATTTGTGCAATCATCTAATAGAGTGAACTCATTTTTGGATACAACATGATGTTCATTCATCAAAATTTAGGAATTTAACATAAAACAGTCTCAAACATCCTACCATCCTGATCTAGCACTAAGACATTCAAAAAGTAGAGCCACTTACCTTAATACCAATTCGAAAACTGTTTGGCTCTAACTTGTTCTTGGATCCACCTAGTTAAATATATATAAAAAAATTAATAACAAATTTATACTAATCTAAAAAATTTAATGTAACGTCTAGAAACCTGTCCATGCTGTTTGGGAGGGTTACTCACCAATAATCCTCGTCGTTCGAAAAGCTTTTCGATCGGTCTGAAACTGATAAGAGAATAATTCCAGAGGACCTTAGAGCGTAAAAGGAATACGAAGGCTTGGTCTAGCTCTTGTTTGTTTGTGTTTGAAAGGGAACAAAATGGGAAATTGGGTATATAGCAACTTTTGAGATTGCATTTAGAAATATGGCAAAAAGAAAAATTCTTTAGATTTTTAGCAAATTGACTAATCCTGAGATTGCCCTTAATGAGTTCTAAAATGGCCTCATCATCATTTAAATTCTTGATTTTCCGATCTAATTAGATTTAAATTTTAAATTTATGTAAATCTATTCTAGCATATCTTTTTTAGAAAAATCACAAAAATATTTGTAACAATAATTACATAAATGTAAATATTTTTAAATATTTAAATACAATGTATTTTTTTTTTTTTTTTTTTGTATTTAATTTGGTAATTGGTAGATCGGGGGAGGTAAATGAAATTTAGTATATTTTACTAAATTTATTTATTTATATATATATATATATATATATATATATTTTGCGCGCGCTCGGTAAATATAGGTAGGGATTTGGTAAGTATATTTGTTTCTGCTGTATTTTATTAGTTAAATTTTGGTAGAAATAAATCAAATCTTTTTTGAATTATTCTTCCTAGATTTTTGGGATTAGTTGAATTTTGAGATTCAGGAGTATTTTCATCTTTTGCTAATTAGTATTTTGGGTTCATAGAGATCTTCGTCTTTTTGTTAATGAGTATTTTCTATTTAAAAATTTTGATTTGCTATATTTATAATTTTGAAACCTATTTAATCTTTACATTTTGCTATTTCAAATAAGTTGTTTTTATGAAGATGATGTTAGCATGGGTGAAAGTATCTTGGATTTTTTTTTGGTACGTATAGCGTTTTCATCCGCATCTTTATGACTATTGTCCCACCCCACGAATGTATGAAATATAATCTTATAGTTACATTAGAGCACACTTAGGAATGGTCATGTCTATTGCAATCTTGTGGAATGGAGAAAGACTTTGACCGTGATAGAGATGCTAACCCTTCCTAACAAATGTGGTAGTGCGCTTTGATGTAACTTCATCTGTTTGTGAGGGGCGAGTCATTAATCAGTTCATCGGACAAAAATCTCTAGTATCTTTACATTCTTATATTTTTTATTTGTTCATCAATCTAATTTTCGCTGATCGTAATCTTTCTTCAATTTTCACCGATCTTTTCAATCAAAGATTAATTCTCTTTTATCTAATTCTATTGAAATTAAATAAAAAAAAATGATATTGCATCGCCTGAGTGGTTATTAGGAGGCATATACATTTGTTGTTCATATCCCACTGTTATGAAGAGAATCATATTATGACAGTCTTGTTAAATAATTTTTTAAAATCATACCCAATGTTCCTTTACTTTGAAGTAACGAGAAGAATAGTAAAAGAGTAATATATCATTTGGAAAATTGTGAAGTTGGCCAATTCAAACAAATATATTTTACTTTTAGGAACATCTACAACTACATAATTAACAATATTAACCAACATTTTTATATTTATTTCCACTTTGACATATACATTTTTTTAAAAAATATTCTATTGACTTTCAATTATGAATGCAATAAGAGTGCATTCAAGGATTTCCCATATAAATTTAAAAAGTATAGGTCATAGTAATTTCATTTTAAAAGTTGTCCTTTTTAAATTAAGTTGGACATGGTCCTTTAATTTTCAAGACATGAGCTTTACGATATGAATATGTTTTTGTTTCGTTACCATTAAAAAAATCAACTACTTAACTTTCTTTTCTTTTAATTTTAAACGGTTATACTAGTGTATTATTTTTATTTGTAGGCAGACCTAGACCATAAATATAAAGTATCATGATAATGACATGTTTGAACAAGAGATAAACCATAAATATAAAATATCACTATAAAGACATGTTTGAACAAGAATTACCTTCTTCCTTGTTACAACTGCTTGATAGTCACATCTAAGTCATATACCTCGTATATAAATGTGATTTAGAATATAGAAATAAATTATCAATATCTAACAATAAAGATAGTTTTTAACGAACAATCACATCTTTTGCCTTTAAAATTTCATAAATTTCTATTGTTTTTCCCCCTTTAAATTAGTTACAATCATTCAAGTCAAACTAAAAAGTTAATATCTTAGAGTTAAAAAGAAGTTTGTACTTGAGTGCAAAGTTGTGAAAATGAAATTTCTAGATAGCTGCAAATTTTAATAATAAATACTATTAGATTTGGTAGAATAGAGTTATTTAACAAGTCAGAGATCAAATACCCCTATTTAATATCTTAATTACATTTTTTTTTTACTGATGTACTAAAATAAACTTTAACGTGCACATGTTATGGACTAGTAGTTATAGTTTTACTAAAAGTGCCCATGTTTTTACAAAATTTAAAAAAATTTCATATTTTAAAAAGCTCTAATGGAAAGCTTAATCCGGAAAAGATCAAATAAAGGCAGAATAAAAGCCATAATCAAAAGAAAACTGAGACCAAATGGAACGTAACTCTTCAGAAGCCAACCAACATTTCATCAATAATACAAGAGCATTCACCTCAATGTTTACAAAGAAATTGCTTTTATGAATTGAGCAGAATAACGCCCCCCAAGTATTGATATTTGCCAAATTAGTAAAAATAAAATTAAAAAAAGAATGGAGCAGCAAGAATTCTGAGCCTCAGAATGAAACTACTTTAATACTCTCCAAAATGTATAATGAGAAGGGAAACAAACTTAGTCTTTGTGTGAGTAGTTATCAATCTGAAGGAACTTGGCATATCGATCGGCCTTCGCTCCTGATTTGTGATCATAATATTCAACAACTGCAGCGCCAGCAAGAGCAGCTAAGGTAAAAGCCTGTGCGTGTAACCTGAAAGTGATTGGAAATTAATGCAAATATAAGCCATCTAAAATGTTCTGTTATGAAAAACTTCTATACGTCTTTCCCCTAAACAAAGACCTCTGGCTTCTCCAACTTTCCAAACCAGAAAATATAGGAAAACAATGGTTTAAATGCAATTTTGGCACTCAAACTTCTGTCAAGTTTTTCAATTTGAACCCTAATATTTGATCCTTCGCGAACTTTCATCGACTTTCTACTTATGGTCGCCCATGTTCGGAATCTCAAATGTAATAGTCAAACTTCCACTAAAATGGTGTATGAAAGTAATATACACAGATAATGAAATAATGAGAAGAGCTACAATGAAGGATGGTTTAATACATGTAAATAATTCTGATCATGTAGTCAAAGATTGTGAAAAAAAAAATTGTATAAAGATGTCCTTAAATGGTTTCTCTATATAAAGAACAAGCCAAAGCTTTAATCCGAAAAGGCACCAAAAAAGCTTGTGCTGGGCAGTTCAATTAAAGGCCTTGAACTGATGGTATAAATAGAATAGTTAAAATTTCTAAGCTGATGGTGTAAATAGAATAGTTAAAATTTCTAAGCTGATGGTGTAAATAGAATAGTTAAAATTTCCAAAAAAGCTTATGTTGAGCACTTCAATGAGGCCATGATCTGTAGAAGGCCACAAAAGCACAGAAGGCAAAAGCTAAGAGTGTTTTGGTATTCATCAACAAAACAAAAGCAGATTGAGTGCTGCCTGAAAGCTGTTTCCAATTACAGTTTTCAGAATTCTAAAACGAAGATTTAAGAGCAAACACGATCAAGCAGGTGTTTGTTAAAGAGAATCCAAAATTGTTCTACTTACAAAACCATGGACTCAATTATCAAGTACATAACAAATTTAACCTTTCTCAAGCCATCCAAAACATCCATTCAAACAAAATTAAGGGGGCAATAACCTCTGATTTCTCTGAATAGCTCCAGACCATCCTCAAGATTTTAAAATCCAGCCAGATCCCCAAAAGAGGGATGGTTTTTACAGACTTCCATCGAGAAAGGCTAATTCATAAATTTATTCAAGTATAAAAAGTCCATATATAATCGGCACTAGCAGAACCCGAAAACCAGAATTAAGAAAAAAACATCAATAATCAAAACACAAAATTAGAAACTCACCTAGCGTGGATGATCTTCACGCTGGTCTTCATATTCGGTTGAGACCAATTGTACGCAATAGAACCCACAATTCCGCTAAGCCAGAGAGACCCTTCACCCCAAACAACAACAACAATTCAATCATAACCCAAAATCGTACCCCCAAAACGAAATTTCTTATGTAATAAAAAGATTAAACATAATCAATCAATGAATCAATCGGAAATCAAGAACATGAAATAGCGGAGAAGAGTGTGTGATGAGTTGATTTTTACCAACGGTGCGAAGCTTGTGCTCGGAAACCCAGTCCCTGAGAGATTCGAGTTTGCCCTTGGATTCAGCCATGGATGACGGGAACAGAAATCAGCGAAGGAAACTGAAGAGAGAGAAGAGAGAAAGTACGATGGTTTCGGAAATTAGGAGAATGGCGAATTTATAGGGAGAGATTTATGGGAGAAAGGAGGAAAAGTCGAATTTGCCAAACGCTTGAAAATCGGTGGGCGGCGGGCGGGGGAGAACAAAACCATGTTGCTCAAATAATAAACATAAAAAATTATTATTACTATTATTTTTTAGAAAAATATTTTTTTTGGTCTATGATGTTTTAAATGTCTCTATTCTCTCTCTCCCCTCTTCGTCCTTCATCTCTCTCTAGTTCTCTCAACATGAATAGAAAATTTTCAGAAAGTGACATTTTATCGTAAATATGAAAAAATCAAAATGACAACTTTTTAAAGGTATAAAGATCAAAATGATAACTTTTTAAAAATATAAATATCTAAATGAATCAAAGATAAAAGTAGAAGGACTAAAATGAATATTTTTAAAGTTTAGATACCAAAATGAATCAAAATTAAAAGTATAAAAACTAAAATAAATCATTTAAAAATATAGAGATCAAAATGAACAAGATTAAAAATATAAGAATTAAAGTAGTATTTAAACCATTATTCTTTCTTTAAAAAAATCCATTATTAACTAAAAACTTACGATTTCTTTACTGCTCCCCTGCTTTTTTTCTCATGAATTTGCAAATTTCGCTAACATGAAAATAAAAAAAAGAAAACTAATGGACCGGTCGATTATTCCCAACCAAACCGCCCGGTTTGGTCGACCCAAAAAATGAATAGGAAGGAACGGCCCCAAACGATCTTCCCCGTCGGATTCAAGCTTCAGTTCCTATAAATCAGTCTCAAATTTTCCACGCACCAGTCTCTCTATCACCATCAATTCTTTCATTACCCCTCTTCGGAAGGGTAAGATTCAAGGTTGAATTTGTAACTTTTTTCTTCCAGATCCATTTTTTAAGAAAAATTATGACCATCAGTACCCACTTCCTTGTGTATTCTAGTCAGAGTTAGAATTGAATCAACCATTCATCTTTTAATCTCTCTTTGCCTGTTGGGTTTTAGTTTGATTGTGATATTGTCTATGGAAACAACTAAACCTTTTGGATTGAATTAGTTGAAGAATGAAAAACTTGATGATTGTGTACTATTGTTATTTGGATTTTTATAGGGCAGTTATAGGATAGCCATTGCCTTTTGAACTATCCTTATTTACATGTTGTGTTTATGTCTGTTTTTTTTTTTTTTTTTTTTTCATTTTTCGTTGTAATGTTGACTGATTCAGTGAGAACAATAGAGGCAGTGAAGCTAATTTGCTTGGAGACTATTACAAATTAGAGGTCATGAATGAAAAACAACGTGGTCTACTTCTTAGGGAATCTGATCGCTTCCCACCTCCACAAGGTTGCTTTCCCCATTTCCATCTTCTTTTACAACTATTATTACTGTTCATAGCGTCTAATTCTTGTTTTTGTTTGTTTTCCATTGTTAGGAGTGAGGTTATCTTATGGAACGGCAGGTTTTAGGGAAGATGCATCGGTGCTTCTATCGACGGTGTATAGGGTGGGAATCCTAGCGGCTTTGAGAGCATTGAAAACCGGGAGAGTGATCGGGTTGATGATCACGGCCTCTCACAATAAAGTATCTGATAATGGGGTAAAAGTTGCTGACCCGAGTGGTGGAATGCTCACCCAAGAGTGGGAGCCCTTTGCCAATGCCCTTGCCAACGCGCCTTCCTCGCAAGATCTTGTTCGAGTATGGCTATCAATTACATTGCCTTGGTTTTCTTAGTTTCTTCTTATTTGGTTAACAATTGATGAGGGTGAAATTCGAGACTTGGCACATGGAGGAAGAAAGTTGGGGAGCAACTGTCTTTTTTTGTTTTTATTTTATTTTATTCATGTTTTTTTATTTTCGTTAGAGTTGTTACTCTTTCGTAGAGGAGTGAGTTTGTTATTATTTCTCATTTATTTGCGTTAACATAACTGGACATGGAACCTAAGATGTTCAATGTAATTTAATTGATAAGCAGTTAATCAATGAGTTTGCGGAGAAGGAAAATATCTTATTAGATGGATCAAAATCAGCTCATGTTCTGGTGGCAAGAGATACGAGGCCAAGTGGAGAAGTACTACTTGATGCTGCTAAACATGTATTTTCCCTTCATTTGAAATAGTAATTCATTTTGTTTCTTGTGTTGTGATCGTTTTTCCTTTACTCTTGGTTGAAATAGTGTTCATTTTGTTCACTTGAACTGTTAAACTTGATGAAGGGAATTGGCTCAATCATTTGGGTTGATGCTCGTGATATGGGAATTTTGACGACCCCACAGTTGCATTGGATGGTTCGTATACAGAATAAAGGCTTGAGAGGATCAGAACTTGATTACTTCTATGAGCTCTCAGAATCCTTCAGGTTGTTTTATTTTATTTACTTCGTTGAGAAATTGACTTATTTGGAATCCTTCGTGAAAGGACTTTTATGTTTGATAGGTGCTTGTTCAATTCAAACCCAAATAATAGTAAACTCAATGATTGGGATAACCAGTTGGTTGTTGATGGGGCTAATGGTGTTGGTGGACAGAAGTTAGAACTTTTGAAGGAAAAGTTGAATGGTCTAGCTATTGAGATTCGTAATTCAGGAAAAGGAGAAGGTGTACTCAATGAAGGAGTAGGTGCTGATTTTGTTCAGAAAGAGAAGATAGTTCCATGTAGCTTTGGTTCACAAGATGTTGGAATCAGGTTTGTCACTGCTATGTTGTTGATTAATAGAGCTTTTTATGGTTATGAAAATTTTTATGATGAAGTTGCTTGGCATCATATCACTTGAGAAATATCTTGATCTTCCCTGCACAGAAATAATCATTGGTTTTGCAAACAAATATTTAGTCAATATGGCAATCTGGTAGGTGCAAATTGAAACAATACACTTTTCCCCTCAGATTGTGTGTAATGTTTCTCACACTCCACGTTATTGACATCTTTTGAATCTTTTGAAGTTATATGGAGATAACTGTAAGCCGGTTATAGTTTGTTGATAATAGACGGGCTTCTACTTGCTTTTTAGCATTATGTCATACAGAATAGGCCCCTTTATTTTCCCATCATCATCATGTTAGGATACCGGTCACCTGCAACTATAAAATATCCCTTCTCAGAACGGAGCAATGCTCTCGATCTTTATTTATAAACTTTCTGAGAAATATTACAGCAAATGACAAAGAAATCTCCAGGAAAACAAGGAAACAGCATTACTCTCCTTCCAGCACCTTTTAGAGGGCTTGTATCCTCTCCAATAGACCTCACTCGGTCTCACAAAAATGGCCTGCCTTCCCCCATATTCCAGACCCCTTTTTATATCTAATTTGCCCCTCATGGTCCCCATTCCCCTAACAAATTTCGTGACACCTAATGCTGCCCCCCCACCCCCCACCTCTCTAACGATTTTCAGAATATTCCTTAACCTCCCAATTCCTCTCCAATTCCTTTTCTACCCTTCCGTTTATAAGTGTGTATTATTGGTGGTCTTACACATCATTATGGACCTTTGGGATAGATATCAATTTTTAGTCATAACAAGTTCAATCTATATCTTTTTATGGTTGAGAATGACACTATGATTAATCAGAGTTCGCATTGAATGCTTGAATGCTTCTAGCTTTTCAGGTGTGCTAGTTTTGATGGAGATGCTGATCGACTCGTATATTTTACTGTGCCATCAGAAAGTAGAAATAGGATCAATCTTGTTGATGGGGACAAGATATTATCTTTATTTGCTATATTCATCAAGGAACAGTTAACAATTTTGGCCGCAAGGAGCAAGACCAGCAAAATTGCCTTTCAGCCCCGCCTTGGTGTTGTGCAAACTGCTTATGCAAATGGAGCATCAACTCGATATCTTAAAGAGTTGGGACTGGAAGTAGAGTTCACTCCAACGGGAGTAAAGTACTTGCACGAGAAAGCCGCTGAATATGACATTGGGATCTATTTTGAAGCAAATGGTCATGGGACTATCTTGTTCTCAGATTACTTCCTTACCGTGTTACAACCCATTTATTGGGAGCTATCTGATATATCTGCAGGTAATATTGGTTACTGCATTTCTTATTTGGCTGAATCACTGTTGGAGGTTGTATTATGAATAATAGGGGTTGACATACTAATAATTGCTTGAGGAGTTTGTTAGGGTGGAGTGATTACGAATAGAGAGGAAGTTATGAAATTTGGGGAAGGAAACATATTGGGAATTAATTTATGTGGGAAATAGAGAGCCCACTCGTAAGCCATTTATCATTACAGTTTTCTTTTTATATTAACATACAATCAGGATCCTAACAACTATATTTTGAGTGTGAAAGCTACTTTATTATGCATTTCAGATTCGGAACCATGCAAGGCAGCCTTGAGATTACTAGCCGTCAGCCAATTGATCAACCAAGCTGTGGGAGATGCTCTGAGTGGCTTGCTTCTAGTTGAGGCTATTCTACGACACAAAAATTGGTCGATTCATAAATGGAGTGAGCTTTATCAAGACTTACCGAGTAGGCAGCTCAAGGTTTGTTTATCTGTTTCTTCGTTATGAAGCAAGTTTACTATTGTATTCCATTTTTTATTTTTGAGAGAAAAGAGGCAAAATTTACGTTGGTTAAGTAGCTTGTTATTAGTGTTCTGTTTTTAGAGCTTTCTTTTGGATGGTTTTTTAGGAGATTTATCAAGTGTTGGTTTTATTCTTGATGTAGAGTTCATCATAAATCTTCTAACGAGTATCTCTCTCTTATTTCTAAGCAATACAATTAAAATGTGAATTCACAATTTTCTCTCTGAAGGAGGTGAATTTTGCTTGTCAGGATTGAAAAGTTAAAAAAACTGTTGCTAGTGGTGAACATAAGCATTTTTATAACTTCGTATAACTTGATGTAATTCTCACGTGACCATCAGAAGATAACATTTCCTTGTTTCGACAGTGGCAGAACCAAATTTGGCAATTCTGTAATAAAAGTTTGGAGGGGCAAAAATTGGAAGGAAAACTTGATGTAAATTTTTAATTAGGGGGAAATTGTTCCCATCCTTCCTTTATCATTCTGCTATGTGTGTGACCATAACATAATTAATGGCATGGTTCGAATGATTTTTTTAGTGCTTAAAAAAGTCTTTTTAAATGATTAATAATTTTAAAGTGAAAAAAATATTAAGCACTTGAAAAGTATTTCTAAACCATCCCTAATTCAACCATTGTGGTTGGTCAGATTATAAGACTGGGAGGATGTTTGTGTGTTGCTTTTGTATGCAACTATTTGAAGAAGATTCATCTTTCAGTTCTTTGATTAGAGCATTGACTCTTTCTTCGTTAACTTTCAGGTGAAAGTTGTTGATAGAACTGCAGTCGAGACAAACAACGCAGAAACGGAGGTTGTGAAGCCACCTGGGATACAAGAAGCAATCAATTTGGAAACAGGTAATCTTTATTTGCTTAGTTAATTTTATTGCAAGTTTCAAATGACAATGCACATTTATCTTTCTCCACCCTTTTACAGTCTCGTTTTTGGTTTCCACTTTAGTTGTTTATTTAAAACTAAACAACTGGTAGGGCTGTTTTAGATCAACAGTAGGTAAAAATTTTTGAACCGACGACAGCCATGTGATTCAGATGTTTGAGCAGATCCTAGTGAGATTTCTGATTCTGTTGTGTTCTCTTTGCTTCTCTCTGGAGGTCAAACTCTAAAAGTGTTATGTAATTATTCCCCCTTTTCGGATTTTGCCATCTCCTTGCGAATTCTAGTATATTTCGTCCTTTTGAATAGGACCTGTTCCTTATATTCCATTTCAACTAAACTAGATAGATAGACTGTTTCTTTTATTAGAGATTGTTTCTTCTTTGAAATTGGACTACACGGTATCTCCTTGATCAGCTCTATATTCATTATTCTCATACCTTTTCTTCAAAAAATAGTGTCCACGATCGGCTTCATTTTTTGTTGCAGCAAAATATCCTGAAGGACGTTGTTTCATAAGACCATCAGGAACCGAGGATGTTATTCGTGTTTACGCAGAGGCATCTACGCAGGAAGCAGCGGATGATCTAGCAACCTCAGTAGCGAAACTAGTAGACCAATTCCTCGGGGCTGGCAGCTCGAAGTAAGCAGACAGATTAAGGAACGACCATTATGTGCATGATGGTTCCACTTAAATCTTTCCATGGATGCTTATAAACTTATGAACCTGAAGTTTTAGTATTTCTATAATTTAATAATTGCTGAAGTAATTCATTCTTTGAGCTTCGTCAGCAAGTGATTCTTTTTCTTTTAGATGTATGCTTTTGCATTCTCCACAAGAGAACATCGGAATTGAACAGACTTTTCAGTAGCATTTGCCTGTCTTTATGTTTCAGAACTGGGTTTAATTTCTTTCTTCAGAAAGCTTTCTTTTTTAATGCCAAATTACACAAGCATTTGAAGACCTTGTCTGAAAAGCTAAATTCAGCTTAGCTCACAATGGTAATTGGCATAGTCTTTCACCTTAGAGGTTGGAGGTTAGATCCCCCATTCCAACAGTTGAACTAAAAAAAACAATAAACAAGAACCTACATTAAAAACTTTTCACTAGCATCTTCTTTCTCATCCTTGAGAAGTTAGGTGGTTCGTTATTGATTCCTCTCTTGCTTTTGGGACTTGTTGAGCAAGTTGTTGTAGCTCAAATCGGACTTGAGCATGTTATCAAACTGCATTTATATCATTAGCACTCTGTGCCTTGGCTTTAGACTCATCAAGATATTTCTGATAAATATAGGAAACAAATCCCCAAAGAGCCAACACTAAAGCCATGGCCTTCACCCCATTCATTTTGTCATGAAAAAATATCACTGCTAAAATTGGAACCACAGGCAAAGCCAATGTGCTAATCACATTAGAGAATAGTGAAGACACTTCAAAAATCAACCCCAACAAACCAATGGAAGAGACTTGCCATGCCACTGCAGTCCAAACCAGAGTCATAACATAGGAAACTCTCCCTTTTCCATATCCCCTCATCTCATCTCTCAAGCCTCGCCATTCACCACTTCCAAAAAGTCCGACAACACAACAGCAACTCGCCACAAACGAAGGATATATTTGCATATCCAACACTGTGGAGAACGTTTCCCTCTTTATAACCTTCTCAAAACACACTTGAAGAAGACAAAGATACAACGAATAAGTAGCAGATGCACCGAGTGTGCAAAGGAACCCGATTACATACTTTCCTTTACTAGAGCAAGTCACGGTGTCAGACTCAGAATTGAATGCTAAAAGGGAAGCCGAAACCATGAGGAGGACGAGGGAATTGAGTATGTAAGGAGTAAACTTTTGAGCATTGAGAAAGAAACTAAGAACTGCATTGAAAGCCAATTGGGTTGCACAAAGAAGTGAGTAAGTAGAGACAGGAAGATAGAGAAGGCCATAAGAATACATCAAGTTGTCTCCTATCAAAAGAAGGCCAAAAGCAAAGCAAATGAAGGCAAATGTGAGAAAATTTGGCTGTTTGGAGGAAGATTTGGTGGGTTGGGAAAAAAACCAAAGGAAAGGAAGGAGAATTGGGAAACCAGCTGATTGAACCAATGTGGCCATCCATTTGCTATTCCCTCCTTTTTCATAATAAAGTCTTCCCAAGAGAGTTGCAGCAGATTGGCCACACACAAGAAAAAGAGTGTAGAAACCGATGCGACTCCACCGCGTGTACCGTTTGAGTTTTCGAGTTTTGTTTGAACTCTGCTCTCTTTGGTTACCTGATCAAAATCCATATGAGTTAACAAAAAGAATCCTTGTTTCTATTTTTTTTCCCATAACATGTGAAAAAAAAATAATAAATAAAAAAAGGATTCTACCTGTTCTATGAAGTTGAGCTTGTTCAATTGTCTCCTCCATGAAGATCTTGAGGCTTTGGGATGAACAAAGGATCTGTGTGAAGTTTAGTTGAGAAAAGAAGTGTTATAGGAAAGTGAAGGAAAATGAACTTTATAAACTTACAAACTCACAAGAAGTTCTTGGGGTTTGACTGAAATTATAGACATGATTACTCAAATGTCAAACTTTGAAGTGCTTTTATTGGCTGTGGTGATTGAAAGTCAACTAGACAAGTTTGAATTGGCCATGTTTTTGAAACTCTGATTAATGATCACATTTGAATTGAATCATGAGGAGTTGTATGAATGAGGATCACAAAAAAAAAAAAAAACAAAAAAAAAAAAGGAAAGAAAAATGAGAAAATGTCAATAATTGTAGGCTAATGGTATATGCAATAACCTCTTCAAGCTAGTAATTAAGGTAAGCAAGGCAAAAAATGGATTATATTAGGGAGAAATTGTTTCCATCCTTCATTATATTTTTCATTTTGGTGTGTATTAATACTGTTTTTCTCCATGGCTTTGTAAGGGCTTGAAAAAGTACTTTTTAAGCAAAAAAAAAAAAAAAAAAAAGAAAAAAAAAAAGAAAGAAGTTATTAATGGAGGTGTTCCGTTTTCTCACGATATCCGCTTTTAATGGGTAGAGATTCTCTGTTTAGACAGAAAAGAGGAAAAAAATTTCTGTAAGTTAAATAGAGATTCTCGTCTCTACCCTAGTCTCTACCTCGTTTACCTATTTTTAAATTTATTATAATAACTATTGTTATGCTATTATTTTTATTATTATTTACATGTTACACACCATGAATATGTTTGAATTAAATATTTTAATTTAGATTATATATATATACAAATTCGATAGATAATTTATTTCTTCTACTGGAAACTTGGGTGATTTTTCTTTAACTTTAAATTGTCCATGTAGAATTGATGATATAAAAAGAGTTTGTGAGAAATTTAATTAGGGTCGTTTTCAAATAAAAGTGAATGAGTCAACTTATTTACAAATATAGAAAAAATTCATTGTCTATCATTGATCTATCGCGGTCTATCACTGATAGACATTGATATTTTATTATATCTGAAAATATTTTTAGCAGTTTTACTATTTCAACAATTACCTATTTAATTATTGAATTAACATTTTTTAATTGTAGTTATTTAAGTTAATTGATTTTTTCTTTTAAAAAAACAAAATGTGGAAAAAAAAAACTGTTGTGGGCAAATCGTTGTAGAGATAATTGTTTTAAATAGCAAAATTGTCTAGAAATATTTTCAAATATAACAAAATTTAACAAATAGACACTTATAGATAGTGATATCTATTAGCGTCATTAACACTATATGTCTATCAATATCTAGACAATGACATTTTACTATAATTTTTAATATATATATTTATTGAGGGAGCACTACCTTCATGCTCACTTCTCTTAGAATGATCCATCTACCTAAAACTAGATACTTATTCATATTTTTTACTCATAACATATCGAGAGGTTGGAGAAATAGAAGGAAGGAGATAAAGGAGATAAAGATAGTTTAAAAAAAAAAAAATCTCGACATTTCTTGACATCTTAAGGAAATGACTATTAGAGCAAAAATACAGAAAACAAAGAGACAAGTTTTCAAAGGACTTGGCGTGAATAAAATAATCAGTAGAAAAGGAACAGAAAACGAAAATAAGAATCAGCTTATCAATGCCTCAATCCAACATATCGTATTTTAAATTAAATTGTTAGGGTAAAATACATTTATAGTCCTTGAGCTTTGGAGTTAATGTTTATTTAATCCATGAAGTTTCAAAAGCTACATTTTACTCTATGAGATTTGAAAAATAGTTATACATAGTCCTTAAACTCAAATAGATCGTTAGTTGACTAACAGAAAAACGACTTACCGACAATTCTTGATAATTTTTTCTTATGATAAAATATTGTAATGTGACATTTAATTTTCTTTCGTTCTTTTCTTTTTTCTTTTCCCACCTCGTTCATCTTCTTCTTCTGCGAACTTAGCCAGCAAATTACTTCTTGATCTAAAACAAATAATAAAGACATTGCATCATCGCAATATGGGGTCACAAATTTAATCATAGTCGTTGTGGGGAAGAATCATTACTGTCATATTTCAACAATCACAACCATGAATTTCACCCCTGAAACCCTTCTAAATTTCACAATTGTTAACTAAGAAAAGGGAAATCAAGCAAGCAATTATTCAAACCCAAATCTCTCCAATTTCACCCAATTAATTAAACATATAATCAATCAATTCTAACACTTAATCTTCACAATCAAAAGCCTTGAAAGAACATCCATGTCAGCAAAGAAAGAAAAAAGACCCAATTGGAGGAACAAGTGAAGGGAAATGTACTAAAAGAGAGTGATAGAAAAGGTAAGCAAATAGATGACAAAGAGAGGTTCTGAATTTTGAAAGGGAAAACAGGGGAATTTCAACACAATTTTATTGCATGAAATTTCTTTCACCAAAGGCAACATGTGTAATTCTTGGACAACACATAATTTTGGAGAATTTGTATGGATGATCCAAATATTAGGCAAAAAAATGTCAAATGACCTAGTTTTTAAAAAAGGATCTCGAATGGCCATTTGTTGATATCAAATTTGGGTGAAATTACCAAAATATAGTTGTGCGCACACGAAAAAACATCTCGCTCTTGATCACTCTCGATGCCGCTAAAATCATCTGTCTAATCAACACATGGCTGCCATGTTACTTTTTTGTTAGTCAACTAATGGTTTATTTGAGCTCAAGTACTATTTAGAACTATTTTCTAAACCAGGACTAAAGTGTAGTTTTTAAAATTTCAGGGGCCAAATAGGTATGGACTTCAAATCTCAAAAACCAAAAATGTATTTTACCCAATTTGTGTTTACCCTGCTGAATACATAATAGATCAACAGGAAAAAAAAAAGTGGGCTCCATTTAATTACTTTTGATGTTGTTTACTTGTGTTCTGCATTTGTATTGACACATAGACCCCACATCCAAATTTGTAATAAAATAATGCAATCTGATTGATGAATAAACAGTACTCAATTCGATTGCATCCGTCGTATCGTTATGACCATGACTACCATATTATTACTATTATTGTTGTAAAATTATCAATTTTGATATCTTTACTGTTATCATTATCGTTACTGCTTGAACATCAGAGGTAGAGGTAGAGGTAACAGTAATGGTAAATTTGACAAAATTCATAATTTTGAGTAAATATGATAAAAATCAATCCAATTACATTTGCGATTCAAACTCAATACAATTGATTCATCAATGAAATTTAATTATGATTATACAAATTTTCATTATGATTTGGTGAGTGTGCTCTAATTGTGATCAAAGTAAGAGTACCATTTGGACACGTGGTGTTGTGAAATTACCTTTTGATCAGAGGTCGGCAAGTTCTACACGGGAGGGCAAAAGAGTAAAAAGGTTACGCTAAAAAATGTAAGCATGGTACTGAAAGCACAAGATTCCATCCCAGCTTCATCTGACACTATAAAAACCTGTTTTCGCTTAACGTTCTCGATCTTTTCAGAAACTCAGAATTCTACAAGAATCATCCCCTCTGTTTTTTCTCTCTAGCCCTAAAATCATCAGGTATCAATTTTTCTCTTTTAATTTTATTTTTTTTTCATTTCAAATTGTTGTTTTCGATTCTTGATAGAATACAGAAGAAAAAAAGAAGAAAAAGAGAGAAAGATCTCGTCATCTCGCGTGTTGATTTTCTTTTTCATTTCAATTTTGTGTTAATTTTGATAGCCATGGTGATGATTGATGACTATGATTATGGCTCCATAGGTTATTCTCTTCCATCCCTTTTTAATCTATACATTGCTTTCTCTATTGTGTGATGCAATTTTTGTTAACATCTATTCTTACCCTTTTCAAGATTTTGTATTTACTGTTCACGACAAAGGAGACGATGAGCAGCAGAAACAGTCGCACCATCTATGTTGGCAATCTTCCTGGAGATATTCGTTTGAGAGAAGTAGAAGATCTGTTTTACAAGGTTTGATTTCCTCAAATTATTATTATTTGTTATATGTACTCTGAGATTTTACCGACTAATTCTAGTTTAATTGCAGTATGGACCCATTGTGGACATTGACTTGAAGATTCCACCACGGCCACCGGGCTATGCTTTTGTTGAGGTAAGATTTAAACTTGGCGCATTTGGAACTCTGGCTCTATGACCTTTAAATTGTGTTTTAGAGTTTTGGGTATTCAAAGAATCCAAGTAGTTGCACTTAGCTGTTGGTGGTCCTTATGGCAAACTCTTATTGTTTTTGTACTTTTCAGTTTGAAGATGTTCGTGATGCTGAAGATGCAATTTACGGCCGAGACGGGTATAAGTTTGACGGATGTCGATTGCGGGTACTAGTTGCTATATGTGCTTCCTTATATTATTCTCCTATGATGTCTTATCTGCATGCCTAAATATAATTTTGAATTCAGGTGGAATTTGCACATGGTGGAAGGGGACATTCCTCTTCCGTGGATCGTTATAGTCGTAGTGGGAGTAGTCGTGGTGGTGTTTCTCGACGGACCGACTATCGTGGTATGTAATTTATATACTTCTAGTGTGAAAGTCCGATTATACTATAGTGATGATATTTTGTTTGTGCAGTTTTGGTTACTGGATTACCTTCTTCTGCTTCATGGCAAGACCTGAAGGTAAGCACAATTTTTCTGTTTCTGGAAATGGCACGCTACTGTAGTAAGTTGTCTATGTCTGTGCTCGATGATAGCATCCCTGCCAATTAGAAATAACAAATAAGTATATGACACCACCCCTGCTATTAATTGATCGTTTTCTATGTGAATTTATTCAGGATCACATGCGTCGTGCTGGTGATGTCTGCTTCTCTGAAGTTTTCCGTGATCGTGGTGGTATGTCATATTAACTTATTTTTCGTTATATTTGCTCTTATATATGTCTCTATGCAAGTGTCTTTTAAACTCGTGGGATCATTGTTTTTTCTTTCAAAATGTAAGTGCATGTTTGAACTTTCGTTAGCTTCATGTGGGAGCATGCAGATTGATATTAGTATTGCAATATCAACCTCCTTATCATTCTCTCTCCCTCTTTTCTTTTTCTATCTAAGTGAAAAAAGAAGAAGATATTTTTGTTTTTAAAATACCTTCCTTTCTTAAGATGAGGTCAGCCCAGGGTCTTCTGACCAGTTCTATCTCATAAAGAATGTATATTAATGAATACAGGAGGCTGGTGAAAAGGTTCTTTAAGACATGCGAGGGACGAGGACAATAGGTCTGAAATCCTCAACTCTCTAAGTACCTGGGATAAGATGAGTAGATAATTCATGTTTGGATCAATAATTTCTCTCATAAAACTCGCTAATTACATAACTCAAATTGCCCTGTGAAGTCCAAATTAGCCATTGCACCAAGTTGTTTATGTCCTGTCATGATTTTTTATTTTTATTTTCATTTTTTAGTTTTACCTCTTGCTATTGGGATGGTAGATTGAGTTGGAGGTTCCATTCCACTTATGAGCTTAGATATGTGGATGATATTGTATACATCGAGTGTTTTCAGTCTCACTCATGTTTCAATTTTGCGTAGATTTTTAAAAACAAAAATTTATAAATCATGTTTAATGGAGCCAATAACCATTTTTTAAAGTAATTTTTTATGGAAATCTGTGCAGGGATGGCAGGAATAGTTGATTATACAAACTATGATGACATGAAATATGCTGTAAGTTGCTTTTTGGATGGCTCGACTTTTAATGTCTTTTCTGGAAGATTTGGTTCATGTTTAATGTTGACAGTCTCTGTTTTGGATTTTGCGTTCCTGTGGTAATGTACTTTAATCGTCTGTAATTTGTAATCTGGCTCATTTATGTAGATAAGAAAACTTGATGATTCTTAGTTCTTTGTTTTGGATTTTGTGTTCCTGTGGTAATGTATTTTAATTATGTCTGTAATTTGTAATCTGGCTGCAGATAAGAAAACTTGATGATTCTGAATTTCGAAATGCCTTTTCTCGAGCATATGTACGGGTATGTGGACTTGAATTTTATATATTGTGTTAAATTCTATTTTTTTAATAAAGTATTTTTTAATTTTTTTTACTTATTATTAAAAATTTGTGTAACTATTCACTCAGGTGAAGGAATATGACTCTAGACGCAGCTACTCCAGGAGCCCATCTCGAGATTCTAGACGGAGTGAGTATTCTAGAAGTCCTAGTCGTAGTCCTTATAGGGAAAGAGGCTGGAACCGAAGCAGAGGCAGAATTCGAAGTCGAAGTCTTATTCGTAGCCGTAGCCATAGCCGTAGCCATAGTGGCAGGAGCACTAGGTCTGTTTTATTATTCTTGCAAAATAAAAAGTCAGATGTCGGATCATGAAATTAAAATGATGTAATATTTTGTTTTGCAGCCTATCTCCAAGGCACAAGCACTCTCGTCGGTCACGATCAATTTCTGAACAATCCCTATCAAGGTTTGCATCATCCCGCTCCCTCCCCCCGCTCCTGAATTTTTTCCTATTGTTTTGGTGCTATTCTTTATAAATGATGTCAAGTCTAGGTTTGTGTGTTGTTCCCATCGATCAAGTTTTGGGAGAACTTGGTTTCCACATCTCCTTAATATGAATTTATTGTGTTGAAAGCTTACTAATCTGTTACATTGTGTACACTGCCTGCCTATTGCATTGGACACGTTGCTTTTGTGGTCATCACATTTCCTTTTCTTTTGCATATTTGATCAATTCTCCGTGTTATGAAAAAAAAGATACGAGGGGCTTTTTAGTATCTTTTTATTTCTTTTTTCTTCTTGAGACTATCTACACAGTTTCTGTTTTCTTGTTTTTCATCTTTTGAAATGTTTTGACGGTATATAGATTTTGGAAAAAGAAGAAATGTTATGAAGTCATCAACCATTGGTCTATACTTGTGTGCGTACATGACCCCTTTTTTTTTTTGAAAAACGTTTAAAGAATAACAAATAAGAATATGTTGCTGTATGCTGTTCTCTCTTTTTGAGTCAATAAGTGAGAAGGAATAAGAAACTTAAAAAACAAAAAACAAAAAGAACTAAAAGAACAAAGGCGACCAATTCAGCTCTAAGCCTCTAAATCATTCTAGTCATACGTGGTTCAGGAAAATCTTCTGGTAGACATTGTCTTTTATACATAGATTGTTGAATTTCGTTGTGGTTTTCAAGCATTCAAAAATAATTCAAAAAGGACTAAGGATTAACATTCTTGGAAACCCCTGGGCCCTACTTCGTCCATCATGCACCTGTGTAATTGTCATGATTTGCTTTGCAGATGTTTTTTTTAATGCTGTGGCTCCAATAAACAAACACTGTTCAACTTTGCTCCATAAGTGGTGGAAGAAAGCATAAAAAGACCCCTTTTTTAAACAAATATTTCTTTAGTTTCCTTTGAGCATGCACGGGCCTTGGGTTAACAAAATAGAGGTTTGTCGGTTTGGGCAGTCATCATTGTTTGTTTATGTTTTGCTAGATATGGGCTTTTGCGGAGTAGTTGGGACTTCGTGTTAGGGACTTGAGGGATGTGGTGCTCAATGTGCTTCTTTCAACTCTTTGGTTGTTGAGGTAATGCAGTTTTGTTGATGAGCACCCCGACAACCTCGATGCTGATATTCTTTCCCTTTTTTCGTGATTTCCCAATTGTTGCTAACACTTGTGGAAAAGCCTGTTGAGTAGAAGTTCTCTCGTGTGGTCGGTTGAGAATTACTTTTCTCTGTAACTTTGACGTACATCAATTCTACATTAGTTTGGTTTATAGTGTGAATGTTCTTCATCTACCCTCTCCCCCTGTTTTGCTCCGGACTGTTCATCTACTTGAATTCTATACTGTTCAACTGCAGTATGACTTAAGAGACAAGAGTCGGTCTTCTATACAACTTTATTGTTGAATGTGGACTCTATCATTTATAGACCCAGACTTTGCTACGAATACTTGAAAGTCTTTTGTTTCTTGTTCCCAGGTCTAGGTCAAGGTCATGGTCGAGATCAAGATCACGATCACCCGTTTCATCTGTGAGTGGGAAATTGAATATATAATATAGCCCTTCCCTTTCTCTGGATTGCTTTAGGAACCCTCCTGTTTCTCATTGTTTTGTTGATTGCAGCGTCATCGTGAAAGTAAACCTCGGAGTCGGAGCAGATCTCGGTCCAAGTCCAGAAGCATGTCCAGATCCCTTTCACCGAATGTAATATCCTGATACAGACCTTGCATATTTCTTAGAATTCAGAGGAAGTGTGGTCGAAGTTATTTTCTATTAAGGGAGTAATAACGAATACAAATGTTGTTGACATAAGCAGGTGAGATCTGATCGAAGCCGAAGCCGATCTGTTGATTCCAGGGACAAATATTCAGAATAGGACAGTGTTGTCGAATGTTGATGGCTCTCAGATGGAACAGTAAAAGCGTAGGAAAAAAAGTAGGCTATGGTATAATTTGGAGGGCTGGCTTTTACTGTATAATGTGTTACGGGTGACTTGTATTAACCCAACCCATGTTTCACTGTATTGTATGTTGACACATAACTTCGGTTGTTTCACTCGAACTTTTTCTGTTCTCTTTTGAATGAATTTGATAATTAATTGTCATAACTTGTCTGATAACTAGTTCATGGATTTCTAGTAATTATCAAAAGTCTATATTATAATTAAGTCTTTGTTCAAAGTTTGATGTGTTTATTCAGTTTGACTCATTTGTGTATGTTCTACAAAAGGTCGAGGTTATGAAATGTGTACTAGGGAATGAAATTTATATTTCGGTTGTAAAATATTAATTGTAATTGGAACATATCTTTTTCATGGAATAGAAACCAAATACTGTTTAATTACCAAATAGTCGATACAAACAAGATGATTATGTCTAAAAAATAAACGTGGGGAAAAAATTCGAACTGTTAATAGTTATGCGCATATTCTATTCACGAAGCATATTGGCAAAACCACTGGCTATTCTCATATTGGCAAAACAGATCGCTTTATCAAAGTCGCTCCTTTCTAAGATCTTAATAATTAACTTACAAATGACACTCATATTGCATATTTTGGTTTACTGCTTTGAAATTTTAGAGTTATTTTTTAACGAGATATCAAGGGTTTCTTTGAACTTTTTCCATTTTTTTCTCTCTCGTTAAACTACGGTATTTTACAACTTTCGAGAGTTTAGATACTTTTGAAACAAAATTTTAACAATTTCTTCCAAAACTATTAAGAGTGTTTTTTTAACTTTTGAAAGTTGGATTTTTTTAACACAAAGTACAATGTCTAAATGCATTTTTTTTTTTAAATTTATAATTTAATCCATTTGAAAATACATTTTCACAATAAATAGACCAAATATTGTTATTACAAATCTTTGAAATTTCAGCACCAGGATCCATCCAAAAAGAGCTCATTTCTGCTTTAAACAGGTTGAGAACCCAGAAATAACAGAACTTCAAATTGCAAATGCATAATAGTGAGTGTTCATAATACATATCTGAAGAATCCAAAACCAAAAGCTGGCCTTGCTCATAACATTACTGAAACCACCACATTTCATTGTTTACAAATAAACACTGTATTTTCAACTATCACTGCAAGAATACATTTACCAAATTTAATAATCTGATCCTCTGGAGGCTCCCAAATAAGTCCGACATCAAGTGAATTGGATGGAACAAGGATGTGACCTACAAATCTCAGCTTTCCCATCCAATCCATAATGTTATTCTATAATCTCCAGGGCAGACAAACTCAAGAAAGTCCATCATCACACTAACCAGGCAGCCTGAAACGAGCGTTTTTTTTATCGGCTGCTCACAGCATTTAGAGTCTATCGACATATCAAAGACTCAGCCATTACATATCATCTCAATCATTACATAAATTTCAGTTTCGAGTCATCATAGTGATAGTTTTTTCTTCACCGGAAAACGATAAGTAAATGATGGATGTGGTCTATGACCAGTTTTGCGACGATGTTCTCTCGGAACCGTGCCTTTGACGAAAGCTGCTGGATCTGATGCTTGGATCAGAAACACTGGCACCCTGATGAATCTCTCCCCAGCCTGGATCTCTCTCAATCTGGCTCAACCCAAAAGAAGGCAAGTGATCTCTTTCCCACGCATGAAAACGATTTGGCACGGCATTTTCCGGTTGGAAACTACGACCCGCTGATGCTGATGAGTAGAAATAGAAGCCACTGGGCTGCTCAGATGATGAGGCCATGGGTGCTTGAGAAAGCCCTCTGTGACTACTGGATCTTCTGCCACCAGAAATTGCAGGTGTGCGAATAGTTCCAGTAGTGCTAGGTTGTTGTTGATAATATGCTTGAAGAGCTTGAACTCGATCACGAGCACGTGCATTGCTGCCAGGATAGGGAGGAATCATTGAGGAAGCAACTGAGCTCCCAACCCTTGCACCGGAACTGCATGAGTCAAAAGGAGATCGTGTTCACAAGCCACCATTATTTCAAAGTTAAAGAGGATTCGCTTCAAATAAATGGTCTCTCTATTTGAGAGAAGAGCCAAGAAACCATCACTGAAGGTTTTGAGCTAATTAAAAGGTTGTACTTAGTAATATAGAAAACTAAGTCCTACTCGTACTACAAGCAAACAATAAAGTGGTACACACATAGGCAAGGACCTTTTCTTCTGAAGGTAGGGAAAGTGACTCCACAACAAGGCAGGCAACGCTGCATAGTGTTTCTTAATGCTTGACTAAGAATTTTAACAGGTAACATACAATTATGTCAAGACATACCTATGACCAACAAGGAAGGGATGCAATACACTCCCAGTTCTTGGTAGCTCAGAACCGACCCTAGTAGCAGATCTTTGGGCAACGGATGCAACTGACGGCTGATCAGCACCAGGAACACGATTGTTTGTTGTGGAAAAGGGCGGTGAATGATGCTCCCAATTTTGATAATGAAGATCCACTGCAGGAAAAGCATAAGAAGATGGTATTTCACTGGGAACAGATGGGCCATTCCAATGACCGCTGAAATTAGAAGCTTCAGAAGCACTGGAACTTGATGATGAGGGATGAATAGGTCCGAAGTAAGCAATATACGGGCAAGGATGAGTTGCAGATGATACTGCCGTATGCTCTGCGAAAATAGCATGTTGTCCCAAAAGGTCATGATCTGCATCACAACATTATTAACCCAGTCAAATTGGTTGCTTCCCCAAACTGAAGCTTAAAAATGGATCAACAATTGCTGGGGAAGGGAAGTCTTACAAGCAGTTGAGGAAAAGTCACCATCCCTGAAAAAGTTGAAAATGAAAAAGATTCAAGTCATTGAGAAGGCAAATTCTGTACTTCACAACAGTGAAAAAAAGGCAAGAGACTTCCATCATTCAAAAGGTTAACTCAAGAGAATAATTTTCTAACTTCAACAACAAAAAGTTGTGAGTTTCTGCTAGAGGCAGCACATAACAGCCTACAATGGAACTTTAGACATATATACACATGTGAATCTCCTGGTTGTCATTTTCTAAAGTTGGCAAGGAAGAGACCACCAGAGGAAGGGAAAGGCTCAAACAAAGACCAGCCAACATGTTATATGGGTACTGACCAATGCCGAGCTACTAAAGGAGTGGTCCCGATAAGTGATTCCCTCACCTACCGGTAATGAACTTTCAGGTTCAATAATTTCTTAAGTTAAGAAACCACTTATTCTACAACAATCTAGGCAACAGCTTCATGAGTCAGTTGGGAAATAGTTGGATGTTTGAGACGTTCATTCTCTCTTTTTAGTTGGTATTTGCAAGCGCCACCTTCTCTTTGCCTCTATGTTGTAAGAACAGCTGAAGCTGAGCAGAAGTTGCAGGATGAGTATCGTCCTAGCGTACTAATAAGGATAGAAGAGACTAAGTTCTTGAAAACTTGAAGGCCTTCCTGGCAAACTCTGTCTCTGAAGACTTTATGTGGCGCTGGTGAACTTCCTAAAGAGCTGTCCTTGAAGCTTCTACTGGAAGAAAGACATCCGAATAAGGAAAAGGTACTTCCAAGTTCTATCATGATGGACTATTCTTAAAGGTGGCGGTCTTGACGGTAATGCTAAAGTCCTAGATTTCCAAATTGTGTTCCCTTCAACTGGACTGGTGCATAATCAGTAATAAATTACTAAATTGTAAGAATGGGGATCATTTGTTTATTAAAGCTGCCCTTGCTCACTCGTCACTCCATGTTCAGTGGAAACTGCCTCAAAGCTTCAAATGAATCTGTTTATCCCCAGCTCAGTACAACATATTTCACTCCTTGTTACTCGTTAAAAGGGTAAGCCAATGACTTAAAATATAATGCCATTAAAGCCACTTTTTAAAACATTTTTCTTGAGCAGAATAGAACTTTTCAAGAGATTTTGGGATTGGAAGGCGTACGGGATGGTATTGTTTGGGGTGCTTCCTCGTGAAGCCCTCCCTCCTCCATCTAGAGAATTTAGTGATATTTCTTGCTCTACTATTGCTTCCAATTGGCCTTTTCCCCATAATTCCTTGGAAGTAACCGTTCGCATCAATGAAATTATAATATTTTTTATCCAAAGAAAAAGAGAAAGAGAGAGAAAAAAAGAACAGAACAGAACAAAAACTGTACTGCAGAATAGTAGTTCTGGACACAATTTATTGGAGAGCTATAAATGGGACGTCACCTACATCAAAGAAAAAAAAGCACAAATCTGATGACCAAGCACATACATTCTATTTACTAAAATCATATAACTATTCAAGCCCTCATATTGCTGAATGAGGGCAGTTTCTTTCCTCGCACCTCTTATCAGAAAGGATACCTTTTAAGGTTCCAAAACTCAAACGGGTGTCTCAGAATTTAGGAGGAGGAAGCAACATGTTTTCTCTCCCTCACACCTTAAACTGCAAAAAAGATGTCTTCAGACTCCAAACCCAAGCGATAGAGTTCTGATAGGAATCATATGACCTACTAATAAGTATTGAAGCACAATACATAACAAATTTAGAGAACAGGGATAGAACCAAGAAAGAAAACATCAACATAAAAACTGGAGCATCAATCATCCTAGATCTAAAATTAGCAAATCAAACTTACTCAAACGAAGAAGGAAGTCGAGCTAAGCTGCCAAAAGGACACCATTGAACTCCAAAGGCCTGCAGCAAACAAAATTGCAACTAAACTTTGGTGTAAAAAGCTTAATACTATGAGTAAACAAGCAGGTCATCAACCCATTTAGAATGTGAACCCATACAAGATAAATATAAATTTTTGGGCATGGGCACATAGGGGTACTCCCACAAATATATAAACATAATTTATTACAAAACCCAAGTGTTTAAAGGTGAGTTATTGCACACCGAAGTCAACATGTGTTTTATGAACATCAGCCTTGAGCACATTTCAATCAATTAAAAAAAGGGAACTATGTGAGGGTGATCAAAAAAGAAAAAAAAAAGAACAACCGATTATTGCTCACTGAGTAGACTTCATTTTGAAGAATAAAACTCGCAAACCAAAAAAGAAAAGAAAAACAATAAGTGATAAAAAAAGAGGCCGCAATTTTTGGTGATAAAAAAAAAAGAACCCAAATATGGTCTCAAAAGAAGCATTGAAGTGGGATGACACCCAAACATTCACTACCCGAGATCCCTTAATGCCCAAAAAACTCCTATTTCTTCCTAACCAAGTGCTCCACAAAATTATATATAGAAAAGATCTTGCATGTACAACCAAAACAAGGGTGTAGGAGAATTTCCTTGATCATCTTGTGACTCCCAAGAGTTCTTTTATTTTTTTAGTACAACTATGTCGGTGTGACCTTTGACACCTCGGGTCAATAATGCATGTCTTATGCCAATTGAGCTATCCTCTGGTTGGTGTGACACCAAAGAGTTGAAAACCAACGAAATCTCAAAAGTCAATTGATATCTGAGTACCACCATAACAAATGGTTTTCAAGTGCTTTTTTGTCAAAAAAGTAAAAATAAAAACACCATTTAGGACCAAATATGACACAACTAAAGATTTAAAAACGAAATCAATAGAATTAATCCTCCCAAAGGGAATAAGCAAAGAACCATTCTTTCTCCATAGTTTCCACTTTCAATTTTGGTTCAGTTCCTAACTTCCTTGACAATGTTAAAATTTTTTGCGGTAGTTGTATTGCACTAGTCTTCATAATTATAAACACTTCTTTTGATTCCCCAGATGATCTAATTTACAAAGTCTAACTAATCCCTTCTCAAAATTGGCATAGTGGTTAACACTTGAACCTAAGAAACGTTTGGATACGTGTCAGAGATGAAGAACTCATCTAGCTTGCCTGAGGTGGAATGTGCTTTAATGAAAAAAAAAAAATCCATTAATTGAAAAAAATAATAAAATAAAGTTGAAAGTTATAAATGTTCTATTGATTAGAGTAAAGACATGTGTTACAATAAAAATGGGCCAAGACTCCACACCAAAATAGATTCTCTCTTTTCACATGCTTGGTGTAATTCAATGCTACACATATTTGGTGTTGCAAGGGCATAAATGCACTTGTGAAGTTGTTAAAGCACAATGAAAGAAAAAATAAAAATTTTATTTGTTAATTGAAAAACTAGCATCACTGATTCTAGACTCATAAAATAATTCAGAAGAAAAATCTTTTGATTTTGTCTTATAAAAGGGAAAAAAAACTGGTTCACATTGTAAAAACCAATGTAATCAGGAAACTTAAAACAAAATCCTTCTTGCATATTGCAAGCAACCTAACATCAATTATCAATTTGTTGAAGAAACTGGAATGACTTCAATTAATTTCAACTATCTCAACAATCTCCCTATGAGACACTACATTTCGAGTATGCAATGCATCTAAAATTGTTGAAGAACATTTTTCAAACTGAAAGGAAACATTTTCACAATTATCACTTCCAGGTTAGTTTAACTTATTTTTCTTTACTTGATGCCCCAGTGATAGAGAATTACCATCAAAACACATAACGATGCACGTACCAACTGCCGAAAGATGATTACTTACCATTTCCGAGTAGCTTAGATCATAAAGATCTTCTTCATGTGTCCAATCATCCATACTAAATTCTGGAAATGACCTACATCCATTAGCATAAAGCCATTGACCTTTTTCAATCTTCCGGCAATTGGGGCATTGCATTGCCCCCTTAATGTTGAATGCTGAACCAATGCAATCTAAGAAAACAATAGAAACAAAATCAACCGACCAAAAACAAAAAAAAGGATTGTAGCTAAACCATCTTCTTTTCAGACAGGCCAATTGAAATAAGAAAGCACCAACTTCGAAAAAAATGAACAACAGATCTAAAATCACAAGGACCCAAAATCTAACATGAAATCCCACCAAAACTGAAGAACACAAAACACCAATCTAATCAAATCAGATGGGATAGAAAAAAGAGGGAATTCCTTTAAAAGCTGGGATTAGAAGTTAGGAACTAACCAAGATGAAATTGATGACCACATTGAAGCTTAGCCCAAGATCTATCCCCAGAATCAGCAACAACATCAAGACAGATCGAGCAGGAAACAGAACCAAAAGACTTTCCACCACCGGTGCCACAGCCTCCGTCGCCATAGTCGCCATCTTCAGCCACCGCATCTTCGTCGTTGCCCAACCCCATGTAATAAGAATCACAAATCTAAAAACCCTAATCCAGAAATCAAAGAACAAAAGGAAAAAAACCAAAGAATGGTTCCCAAAAACACCAAATTAAGTTGCAGTCAAGGAAGGGAAATTGATGAAGGAAACAAAGTGGAAAAAGGGTGAAAAGAAAAGGGTGTTCCTTAAATCAAAAGCAAGAGAAACAAGGGGGTGAACAACCAGGAGAGAATTTCTGAAGAACAAAGATGTAAGAGAGAGGAAGATGGTTTTTTTTTTTTTTTTTTTTTTTTTTTTTCTTTTTTTCCCCTTCAGACAAAGATACATAAAAAAAGGAAGAAGGATTTGGGGATGGGGAAGAGAAAAAACGAAACCCACTGTATATTTTATCTGAAATGTGGACCGTCGGATTGCTTATTGGTAAGGAGAATAATATCGCTAATCAAGCGCTGTCTAAAATTTTCGATGGACTGTGATACGAGAAAGAGAGTGGTTTCTTTTAAGGCCGTTTCTTTTTTCATTTCTCTTTTTTTTTTTTTTTTGGGAATTTTGTTAAATTTTAATTAGTTGAATTTATTCATTGTAATTGTGTGGGATAGAATTGGGTCGACTTCAACTTTCAATTTTCGACCTCATGATTTTGACCTTTAGAAACTTTTGAGAATATAGAACTTATTTTAATATATTTAAATTCGAGTAGAAATATCAATTCAAACATCATTTGAGTGTCAAGAAAATTCGTTGATGATAATTTTAGATAGGTGGAAAATCAATGACATCTTAGCCTTTTATCAAGAAAATGTTCCCTTATTTACTACTAGGCTAATCCATGATAGTTTTCAAAATGGAACTTATAATTGTACTAAGTTTCATAAATGAATCAATGTAGACTCTTATTTAAATTTTTCTTTAATAATCGTCTTCTTTTATTCTAATAGTCAATTTTGTAAAATCAAAAGTCTACACATATTTGAAAATTAATGTAGGCAGGCCCGACCTTTAGAATGTGTGGGTTGTGACTTATTATGGCCCTAAATTGAAAAGGTTACTTAAAAAAAAAGCTTCTACAATTGTTGGACTGCACGGGTAACAAACAAAATTTTCTCTTTTCATCAATTCTTACCTCTTTAGTTCTCTCTCCTCTCCAACCATGAAAAATTCTTCCAATTCCTCCCTTTGTCAATTCTCATTACTAAATTAAACACCAAACCTTTTAATTTTCTCGTTTATCTTAGAAACTAAATTATAAATCAATTATACCTAAAAAAACTTACTATGTTCAGGCCAGACCTTTAGTAAGTGTGGGTTGTGACCCATAGGACCCAAAACTTAAGAGCTCCAAATTGAAAAAGTTGGTTAATTAAACAAATAAAAAAACTTCTCTAGTTTGTTCACTTGCCTTGGAAACAAATAAACTTTTTTTCACATTTCTCACTTCATTTCTTGCCTCTCTTCAACTCAGAAAAACTCTTTCAATTCCTCTTTTGTCGATTCCAATAGTTAAATTAAAAATCAAATCTTTTAATTTTCTTAACAAGGTTCCTATCCACCTACTTCTATTTATTATATTGAAGTTTGAATTTGGAGATTGTGGGAATTTGAAGATTTTTTTTATCCAATTCGGTGGTCTTGAAAGTAAATGCTTTTCTTATGTTTTTTTTTTTTTAAAGAAAGATTAAATTTGTTGCTAAATTTAGCATCTTACTTTTTATTTTTTGGTATTAAAATTTATCAATCGCATTTTTGTCAAGGTTAATTTTTTAATTTAGGGGATAAAATGGATCACTAAGGTTCTTCAAGTTTTTGAATCTTTGATTGATTAATAACTAATGTTTCCGACATTATTTTCAAGTTCTTTTTATCCTTTTGTTTTTTATTCTCTCACTTGATTTATTTATTTAAGAATTTGACCATGGATCATATGATTATAAAATATGATTTTGGATGTGAAAAATATAAGAGAAAAAAAGAGACTAGACGAGTTAATTCAATCTCAAAGAGGAGTTATTGATAAGTTTTTGGTGGAGGAATCAAACACTCCTATTGAAAGTAATGTTGTTGTTGATGAAAATATTTTGAGCGAAAATTATGATAATTTGAATGATAATGTTGATAACGGTGTTAATTTGTATGAAAATGTGTCTAACGAAAATGAGAACTCTTCTAGTGATGTGCCCATTCAGAATACTAATCTTATTAATGATAATCATACTAGTTAGACTAAGAACAATGATGCTTTAAATGTTGAAAATGATATCGATGTTGCGAATATGGATGGTATATTTGATCCTAAAACTTGGAATGATCTTATTGCCAAAATGATTGATCTCTTAATAGCTAAAGATCCTAAAAGAGATTTGTATATAGAGAAAGATCCTAAAATAAATTTTTTAAGTATTTTTTCTACATTTGTCTACGAGTATTACAAAATGGGAAAGATGTGATGGAGAGTCGCTTGTTTACTCAAAAAAAGATTTTTTAAGGAACATGAGAATAACATGATGAATGGAAATAAACACAACTTTATTTGAAACCTCACTGTACAAAAATAAGAACTTACAAAATTGTAGGATTCATATTTTAGAAATCCAATTTGAAAGAATACAACTTGTTTTATTTGAAACCTCATCATCAAAAACCAAAAACAAAAAACTTGTAAAAGCTATTCTTTTGAACATAATGTATGGAAATTCTAAAAAATGAAGAATGTCTAATTGCATAAAATATTATTTATTTTAACACACGATAGAAAGATTTTAAAATAATAAATAACACTTAAAAGAGATTATTTTTAACCCACGATAGAAAGATCTTAATTGATAAATAATACTCAAAAGAAGTTATGTAAATGCAAAGATGCAAGTTATATAAATATTTATGCAAGATGCAATAAACTATTTTTCATATGATCACTCTTGTAAAAATGTGATAAGTGCATTTGTTAGTGCATGTTTGTCCTAACTCGGTCATAAATGAAGCAAGCATATTGAGAAGGGTAATGCAATTATCCATGAATGGCAACATATGCTTAATTTTGACTCCCAATGAGTTTGACTCTAAAGGCATGTACACGATATTTATAAGAATCCTTTACTTAATTCAACCATGATATGATATAAAAAATAAGTTTTTAGTGAAAAAAGTGAGATACGTCATGTCAATTAGTTGAATAGTGAAATACATGATTTGTAAAATCATTTCATCTTCTTCGCATGATATGTAACTATTAATTAGTAATGTGATTAATTTTTTTTTTGTCTACTCTCATCCTTCTCATTAGCAAATATTTAGCATAAACGGAATTATAAAAATATGATCATCACTAGAGGAGACATGTATGTTGTTCCTTTCCTTCAATCTTTTTTCTAAAAATAAATTTTATGAATGCTTCTATTTAAAGAAATCTTGTAAGACCATATTGGACATGGTAGGTTTCTTTGGACCATTTTAAACAATTCAAAAGAATTGATAATCTACTTAAATTGCTTCATAACCTTATGTAATAAATAGAGAATGATGAATACAAGAAAATAAAATTTGGCTTTAAAATCAAACAACAAAAGTCTCTCTTTGAATGAAAAAATAATGGGCTTCTTTGTAGAAACTCTTTTGAACAATAAGGCCTTGTTTGTATAGTATTTGGATTTTGTTTTTTGTTTTCGTAAAGTTTAACAAGTATGTGTTCGGTAGACGATCAGAACTATGTTTCTAAAAGCTGCTTTTAGACTTTGTGAACTAAACCGTGCAAATTTTGAAAACAACATTTTTATATTTTCATTGAATTCATATTTTGAATTTTAAATTTTAAAAGGAAGAATTATATTAAATAAAGATAAAAAAAATTTAGAAAAAAGAATATTTCATCTTATAAACTCAATTCATTTTTTTTAAAATATAATATATATTATGTGATGTATTATAAATTATATAATATTACAAAATAATAATTATATAAATTTTTTTTAACATAAATTATAGGGTTGTTTTCAAGTATAAGAAAATGAATAAAAAAAATTACAAATATTACAAAATTTCACTATCTATTTGGGAAATCCGTGATAGAAGATAGTAGTCTATTATGGTCTATCAGATAGACTGTGATATTTTGCTATTATTTGTAAATATTTTCAACAGTTATGTCATTTAAAATAATTTTCCTAAATTATATTAATAAACGAATCAATAATTTATTGTCAACTAAATATTAGTGGATAACTACAACTAGTTTAAATTAGAATCAAAATTTTGAAATAGCTACAAAACACATATGAAAATATGAAATATAATTTTGTTTTCATTGAATTCCTTGTATTCAAATTTATGTTTTCAAATTCCGTACCAAACATGCCTTGAGAGATTAAGTATGTTTTTCAACACTTAAATAATAGATTAAGATATGATCAAATGAATAGATCAATGAAAGTATCCCATTTTTATGGATGAAAATTTTAAGAACTTGAAATAGCTTTTCAGTAGGTTTGGTATAACAACCCTAGAGAAAAGTGAATAGAGTTTATCTGAACTAATTAAAGTTTTTTTTCTAGTATAGACCCAAATAAATAAATTAATATATATATATATATATATATATATATATATATATATATATTTGTTAATAAGTATTTTAAAAAGAATTTAATACAAATTAATTCCCATTGAATTATACCAGAAATCAACCATAACACTTTAAAGAACCCAACTTAACTCTAGTAATAAGATTGGTAATAGATATAGAAATTTTAGAACTATCAATCAAAATAAACAAACGTGAGCAATTAATTTCAAGAACAAATATTACCATTAACTTAAAGCAATAAAATATAATAATAAATTAATTACGAAATTAAATAGGAGAAAGATAGATAAATTAACCTCGAGAATTTTCTAGTGTTTGGACACAACTGGCCTATTTAAATCTCCAAGTATCTCTTGGGTATATAAATAGAAATTCCACCAACTCTTTTCATAGATTTGCTCTTTTTGCAAGTTCAAGAACAAACTCGTCAATTAACAATCAAACCATTACATTTACTCTTTTTGGGATCAGAGCAACCAATGGTATGGAAGAATTAAAGAACACACTTGACAGATTCTTTAAAAGAGTGGATTTACAAGTTTGAAGCACTCAACAAATCAATTGTTGATAATTTAGGGAACGGTTTTTGTTTTATTTTATTTATAAGACGGATGGGACTGTACATGAATTCATACGTTGACATGACTTATGCATTCGCACCCATACATCTGAGGTCATGCGTCGGAATGAGGATGCGTTAGACTAATATGCAATGACCATGCATTCCTATCACAAGTTTTCTTACGCTCGCGCCAAGTATAACGCAAACACAAGTTTCTCGGGTAATCCGAGGTCGAACACAGAGACTTGTCACTCAATAATTCTTGTGAAGCAATGCGAAAAGAAAAATAAAAAGAAGTTAAATGGATGTACACATTATTCCTACTTCTAACTAAACAAATTGAGTAGTAGAGGATTTGTGATGAGAATAAGTGGAGACACGACAACCATTAACGTATAGTAATGTTTATTATCTTAAATCGCCTAAGTAATCCCAGCTCATTGCACTAACATATTGCACACCTCTTGATGGTCAGCCGCATGACTTTATCTCTATAGTGCATGGTTGCGTCGAGCATAAGATTGTGCCTATCTTTAATAACAATGCGAACCTTGCTTTAGTGCGTTCCATCTCTTACCTTCTTAGGCAGTTAGATGCGGCTATTTAACTTATAGACAAGCAATGCAATATCCCATAGACAGGCGTTGCTACAGCGTTTCACCAAGCAAAGAGGATTAACTCACTATACTTGCACAACGCACACCTCTCGGTGGGTTGCTTCATGCGTCCTATCTCTAGGCTACACGATTAAGCATGTGATTGTCTTTGATAAATAAACGCTGAAGATAAACTATGATAGAGATGAAGATGATGAAGAAGACGCAATGAAGGAGTTAAGATTTGCATTGATCACAAAATATCTTAATAACTTAAGCTAAAATGTAATACAATACAAAGATTAGAATAGAAAGGAGGGACTCTGCGTCAAGGCTACCGGTTGTGCCATGGTTGAATGGTGGAGATGTCTCTCTCGAGCTCTATCTCCGACGAATGCTCCGATCGTCAATCGGTTTAGGTTGTGGAGATGAAGAATTCTCACTGAAAATCTCTTTCAAGCTCTCATTTGTGATCACAAACTTTTGCCTTGAGGCAGAATTTCAGATGTCTTAAAATGAAATTCCCAAGGGCTATTTATAGAGTTTGGATGCCGATAGCTATAATGATGACGGTATGGTTCACTGCTGCTTTTGTCGTGGTATGGACATTGTCACATCGCCTTATCTTGTCGATAATCTCAAGGTATGCGTCCGAGCTTAATTTAGCTGAAGTTAACAACGCGTTCTACCCATCTTGTGATCTTTTATTATGGCTATCACTCCTTGGCTGCAATCTCTATTTGGTCACCGCAAATCCCATGCATTGGACGCATGTGATTATCGCAACTTCCATGTGTTGGACGCATGATTACCGTCTGCGATTGTTTAGCTCATGCGTTTATCTTTGTAATCGCCTGGCTTCAGCGCATACGTTTGTCTTTGCGATCGCCTGGCTTCAGCGCATGCGTTTGTCTGCGATAGCTTATTTCAAACGTATGCGTTTGATTCCTGCGATAGCTACAAAAATAGACACTTTGGCATGGAGTAACACATAATATTGGGGTCAGTGAAGATTTAGGTGCTAATTGATGCAAAACTCAAATTTTCACAAATTCTAAGTATTATCACCGCGTTTTCTACTTATTAGCCCTCATGATTCTAAATAAAAGGCTTATAATAACTGGCATTTCTGCCAGTTATCATCAATCTTTATAATATAATATCTCTCTCTCAAGAACAAGATGAAATAAAGAAAATTGAAGCTTGGAGAGAGCAACAATGAAGTAAGTGAAAACCAAATTTATTGTAGAAATTTGAAGAGGAAGATGAGTTTAAATAAAAAGAGAAATAGGTGAAAACCAAATTTAGTTTAGGCCATTGGATCTTGGTAAAATTCAAATCAAAGGTGGAATTTAAAAGTAATGGTGGTGGTGGTGGTGATGATGACGATGACGATGATGTTAAGAATAATAATAATTTTTTTAAAAAAATCCCAACGGTAACTTTCTAAATTTAAATGGACTGATGTTTTTTCTTTAATAATTTAAACCCATATATATATATATATATATATATATTATAAAATTAACTTTCTTTCTAAAACCAACCCATATATCACTCCTCCATCGACTCTTCATGTCACCCTTTAATTTGTTGATGCCAAAATCTTGGTATAATATAAGTGCACAAAACTATAATATTGTGAAATGGTCAAAGAGATTGAGTATCATCCTCTAGAAATCAAATGCCCGAATTATTCTTAGCTATTCTAGAATTTTGTTGATTTTAAGGATTGGACTCTAGATGATATTTTATTTTTAAAATAAAGAAAAGTAAGTAAAGATAAAGGTTGAAATTCAAGACACAAAGATGTTCAAGAGTGTTGATTTTCTTAATTACTTCATTAAGTAATGCAAAGATTTCTATGAATTATTTTGCCAATGATATGTTTAAATCTAGAAACTATTTTCTAGATTATTATCCCTCGATAACAATCATTTTTCATGCGACTATAATTGATTACTATTTGTCTAAAGCCAAATTAAGAAGCATGATATTAAGAATAGTCATGATGAACTTTCATTACCAGCCTAACTATTTTCATGATAGATTAGATAATGATCCAATATTTAGGTTTGATTAAACATACATTCTTTTTAATTGAATATTTAATCTAGCATTCATTAATGATCAGTCAATGTAATAAGCACAATGATCGACCAAATGTGTATTAGTGACAAAATGAGATTAAATATGGTCTACGTGCAAGCATGCATTGTCGAGTAATAAATCTTAAAATATTCCAAGTGTCGAATCCCATGAGACAATATATACAATCCAATTTTTCTAAGAAAGAGTTTTTCGATATAAACCAAGTGGTAACTAATAAAATGAGTGAGTTTAGGTAATATGTAGAATATTAAAATTAGTAGAAGATGGAAGCAAAGATTTACAATCAAGTTTCAACCAATAGGCTTTACCCTTTGAGTTATGTGGCTGCATCATACCTCGACAGTGACTCAACATGGACAGAAAACTTCTCCTATTCGATCTTGTGTCAAGTTCCTTTAGGAGCTCTAAGCAGCTAATGTTTATATTTCTATGGTTAGCTGGATCTTAGATTACCTTCTTGCAATTTCTTTATCCTATGCTGTGAAGGAAATCACAAACGAAGATCTCCATGAGCAGTAGAAGTGGATCGTTCCAAATTCCATTCTGAATGAACGCAACGATTACAGTCTTAAACGGAAACATACAGATTATGCATATACAGAAATTACAGCATACTATAAGAGAATACAAGGAATAGAGTATGCGTACCTTTGAAGAACCAGTTCTTCAAATACCCCTCAACCAGTCTCCAATGCGTCCACAATAACACTCGAACGCAACGAATAGAACACAAATAGCCAATAGCTCTTCGAACTCAATTGAGTCCATCTCGATTCATAAACAGAATAAGAACATCACCACAAGTGTTACCTTGGTATTCTTGGTGTGAGAATCCAGGAGTTGTGGGCTCTATATGATCTTGGCTTGAGGAACGAAGGAGGTATGCGATCAAGTAGACGATCGAGTAAGTGAGAGATATGACACTGTCTATCGCATAGACAATGTACTCGATCATTTAGTAAACGAAAGCCTATTGCATAGGCTTTGCTACTCAACCGTGTAGTAATGATCAAAAGAGTAACTATCGTATAGTCAACTTTAAATGATCGCTTAAGCTCTCAACAACTATCAATTAGTAAAAACTATTTTTACTTGATAGCCTTTTTCCGTGAGAAATTTTCAAATGAAACAACTACTCAATTTGGAAAACAATTTTTCTTTTATCTCACAGTTACCATAAAACTTCCAATAACCTCCCACTCAATTGGTTATTAGAGAAAAAGAATTAATTATCATATAATTAATATATTATAAATAAATATGTTAACCAACTTATCATATTATATTTATAACCTATAGTTTTAATATTTCATCATATGAAACATATAAACCATAGTTCTTTTTCTATTTTATGGTACTTAATATAAATCATATTTATATTAATTCCTCCAATTAATGTATCTAATATATCACACCAATTATATCACATATAATTGAATTTTCTCTTGTTAATTTGAACACTTCAAACTAACCCAAAATCTGATTTTCAACTTGGACCCATTGAGCTACTAAGGGGACCTCATGGACCTGTAGCTAGAAGCTCCAATGGTATGTGAATAACTGATCAAACTCTTTAGTCACGAGATCCACTACCCGTTAACTACCAGGCACTCCACTAAAGGTTGACAGCTGCACTCTTCGTACTACAGATATATTTATGTGTCCATATTAACCAATCAATAGTGCAACAACCCTTCACAAATCGCTCGTAAGTGCAGTTGGGCCAATTTACTGTTTTGCCCTGTAGTTACATCTAACTCCTTAAGTACCATTGATTCCTCTAATGAATAACAAGTCATAGTCCTACTATGACTGAGTCCTCTATTCCAAAGAGAGGGTGTGGCCACTATGTTCAAGACCCTGAATCAGCCTTTAAGGGAGCAATTTATCTACTTACCCCTACTTCGGGGAATGAGTGAATTCCATCTTATGTAACTGAGTTCCTAGCTCTCCAATCAGTCGAATCCCTAAAAAGATAAGCTTGTTAAGTTGGCAATCTGGCCACTCTCACCCATACTAATCAAAGGACCACCTCATAGGCAGGAGTTCGCAAAACACTCAGGATTAAGGTCATGTCACCTATGGTCATTTTAGTGAAATGTAGGTCTTAATTATCAACGACGTTATATAAAGAGACTAATCATCTCATGCTCCGGTCATATACAAACTCTTTGTATAGGACACCCCCGCTCGCATGTCTTCACATGAATGGTTAGAATCAGACCATTTGTAGCACTTTACAACACTTGTAAATATCTACAAAGCGAGCCGTATCCATTGTGTCACCAGGATAAGGTATCCCTCCTTTATCCTTATACTACAGACCATTTAGGTTATCAGTTAAGGCATGATCCACTTGTATGTCTCACATACATGCTTAAGTTTACAAGAAATAACCACGGATCTTAGTTTATTGGATATGAGTAAATGCAAATAAAATAACTCTTATTTTATTAATAACAATATGTGCAAACTGTTTACAAACTACGAGACTCCGGGAGAATTAGGACACAAATCCTAACAATCTCCTACTTGTCCTAATGCCTCGGGAGACTAATGTACAATACATAAAACAGTACAATATACAATAAACTAGGGCATACTCTATACCCCAGTATCATTTCGCACTTGTCCTAGACAAGGTGTCGCATGTCCCGTAGACCTAAACTCTCCAGATGACCCTCGAACACTTTAGTCGTGAGAGCCTTTGTAAACGGATCAACAACGTTGTGCTCTGATGCAATCTTCATGACTATCACATCACTGCGATGCATAATCTCCCTAATCAAATGATACTTCTGTTCAATATGCTTGCCTCTGCAATGACTCCGAGGTTCCTTAGAATTTGCCACAGCCCCGCTGTTATCACAATAGAGTGTGATCGGCAAAGACATATTTGGAACAACTTCCAAATCTGTAAGGAACTTCCTAAGCCGAACAACCTCTTTAGCAGCTTTGCAAGCGGCTACATATACGGCTTCCATAGTGGAGTCCGCGATGCATCCTTGCTTGATGCTTCACCAAACTATAGTCCCTCCATTTAGAGTGAACACTGACCCTGATGTCAATTTACAAGAATCTTTATCAGTCTGAAAGTCGGAGTCTGTGTATCCTGTAAGGATCAAATCCTTATCTCCATACACGAGCATATAGTCTCTCGTTCTCCGAAGATACTTGAGAATCGGTTTGGCCGCCATCCATGATCTAATCCTGGATTGAAGTGATAACGACTGAAAATCCCTACTGTATAGCATATGTCAGGTCTAGTACATAATATTGCATACATAAGGCTTCCAATAGCCGAAGCATAGGGAATCCGTCTCATTTCCTCAACCTCTTGAGGTGTCTTAGGACACTGATGCGTTATTTTATTAAGGTGTGAAAAATATGAATGATATGTGTTGATAGATAGCGTTGTACACTCAAGTTTCCCTAGCGGAATCCAAGTGTAAATTCCTCTGAGTTTCCTGGTAAGTCCAGTGTCGAACACAGGGACTTGTGAAAATAGTTACATTGGAGATTTTTATGAAAACTTGTGGTAACCAGTGAAATAACAAGTGTTGGGTGGTTGTTGTGTTGATAAAAATAATAATAAATGTGACAGAGTTTGAAAAGAATTGGTAAACGGGAAATACGATAAATATGCGGTGAACGGGTTGAGAAGGGTTTCGGCTAACACTCCCTAGGTTGTGTTCATGTTTTGCGATCGTGCAACATGCATATAATAGTAAACCACCTCTCAGCGTGAATGCCACTGCTTCTAAGGCTAGAACACATGCGATAAATATGCGATAAGTCTACAGGGTTTACACATAAACTACTATCTCTATTTATGTGATGACAACATGACATTCACACAAATATGCGACCATATAATATCATTCCTATTCCTAGGATGCATGTGAGGCAAGTTGACAAACAGAGCTTATCTCTAAGTCCCTATCTCTTGTTTATGCAAGTCTAATCTTGCTCTTTCGAGACCAGATTCTAACCTAGCTCTCTCGAGACATTAGGTCCTTTCTTTAGATTCTCTCTCGAGTAACTCTAAAGGGGTAATTTGCACAACATAAAACAAGACAATCGCAAGCAATGAACTTCCTAGATCATGTTAGCTTAGTTCCTCTCAACCCATTCAACTAGTTTAGCTACTCATGCGTATTAAGAGAGTGAGTAGATGTAGAAATAGAACTTCCATTGAATAGATATAAGATGAAGTACAGAATAACAATGCAAGTATAGTAAAGAGCCTGGAGCAATTTTGTGCCACCAGACGTTACACTGTTCTACTCGTTCTCCAAAGATATTCTCACTTTTGCGAGAGTCAACCCGTTCTCTGCTCTTACGCCCCAAGGTTCTCTCTCGAGCCGCCTTGAACGATCTCCGACGTCACCACTTTTCTCTAGCTCCGTGGTAAAATGGAAAAGAAAACTATGAACAGAGGTGTGAACTTATAAAGTGATGTGAAGTAATCGACTACTTAACCCCTTTTCTGAAGAATGCACTTGGTATTTATAGGGCATCAAAGGTGAAAGGCGGCTTCTCTCTCCTGGTTATATAGATGGGACAACTTTAATTCCTGACTGTTGAGCCGGATAATTGTCACCGATAAAGCCGGATGTACTTTGTGACCGTTATCGGCTGTCAACTTACTTTGGATCCGACTGCCGTCAGCTTTTTGTCCCATCGATCTTAATTGTCCTTTCATCCGGATGCGCCCACCTTATTGCGGTGATTCTTCTTGGGTGAATGTTTGCGAGCAGGATCAACGGAAAGTCTTGCAGTGAAGTTGCGCTCGACCAATGTATTCCTATGATCACATTCTTTGCATTGCGTTAACGCATTATTCTGCACAAAATATAAAGATCAATTACTCTAATGCATTGGATGCGTGCGACCGCAATATTATAGAATTTATGCTTAATGGACGCAATTTAACATATTTCATCAACGCAATCTAACATTGTTTAAGGATTTAACACTATGATAACGTGCATTTATGCCCGTTATCAGACATTGTTCTTTAGACAAAATAATTTTATGCCTGAAGGGTAATAAACCTCCTCTTGGAATTCTGCATCGAGTACCTGATCAACATCTTGTCACTGTACGATTATTAATACAAGGCCAACCTCTTGTTCTTACGATCCCGAATGATTTGGATCTCTAGAATATACTGCGGCTCTCCCAAGTCTTTCATTTGGAACTGGGTGGCTAGCCACAATTTAATGTCAGTTAGAAAACCTACATCATTCCTAATAAGTAGGATATCATCCACATACAGTACCAGGAAAGCTACTGAGCTGTTGATGATTTTCTTGTAAACACAAGGCTCATTAACATTTTGATCAAAGCCAAACGATTTGATCACACTATCAAATCTAATGTTCCACGATCTAGATGCTTGTTTCAGCCCATAAATGGACCTATTAAGCTTGCAAACCTTTTACTCTTGATCTAGAATAATGAATTCTTCTGGTTGAGCCATGTAATGGTCTCCTCAAGATTACCATTCGGAAAGGTAGTCTTGACGACCATTTACCATATCTCATAATCATAAAATGTGGCTATGGACAGGAGTATCCTGATAGATTTCAACATGACAACAGGTGAGAAAATTTCCTCATAGTCCACTCCCTCGACATGGGTATAACCCTTTGCCAAGAGTCTAGTCTTAAAGGTTTGCACCTTTCCATTACATTTCGTTTTCTCTTGTAGATCCACTTACATCCTATAGGTTTTATCCCATTAGGCTGATCCACAAATTCTCAGACAGAATTGAAGTACATAGACTCTATTTCCTGATTCATGGCTTTAATCCATTCATCTTTGTCAACATCCTCCATTGCTTGCTTATAAGACAATAGATCCTCAACTCCATCATTAGAAATGATGTTCTGGGTTTCAGTCAAACCCATGTAGCGTTTTGGTGGATTCGCAACCGTCCCATTACGTCGAGGCAGTCTCAACTCTTGAGATGGTTAACTAAATGAACTGATATCAACAACTCTTGTCGACTTATCAGTCTGTTCAACAACTCTTGTTGAACCCTCAGTAGTCTCACTAGAAATCTCATGTAAAACAAGCTTGCTTCATGGTTTATGATCCCTAATGTGGTCTTCTCCCAAGAAGATACATTTGTCGACACAAACACCTTATTCTTAATTGGGTCATAGAAGTATCCACCCCTTGTTTCCCTGGGGTAGCCTACAAAGAGGCAAACTTTCGAATGCGGTTCCAATTTCTTAGGGTTAGTCACAAGCATGTGGGCCAGACATCCCCAAATCCTGAAGTGGCGTAAACTACCTTTACGACCTCTCCATAGCTCAAAAGGCATTTCAGAACACTATTTGAGAGAACGTTGTTCAAAATATAACATACAGTCTCTACTACAAATCCCTAAAACGAGTCTGGAAGATGAGCATAACTCATCATAGACCGAACTATGTCTAACAAGATTCTGTTTCTCCTTTTTGATACACTATTCTACTGAGGTATACCTGGGGTCGAGAGTTGGGACGTGATTCCATGTTCTATCATATAGTTCTGGAATTCGAGGTCCATATACTCTCCACCATGATCAGATCGTAGTGTTTTTATCTTCTTACCTAACAAGTTTTCAACTTTAGCCTTATATTCCTTGCATTTCAAGAGCGTCAGACTTATGTTGCATTAGGTATAGATACCCATATCTTGAATAATCATCTATGAAAGAGATGAAATATTCATATCCACCTCGAGCTCTAACACTTATCAGACCACTGAATGTATAAGCTGCAAGGTTTCCTTGGCTCTATAACCTTTTCCAGTAAAAGGTTGTTTGGTCATTTTGTCTTCAAGGCATGATTCACATACCGGCAAAGAGTTTTCTTCTAAACCTTTTAGAAGTCCACATTTCACCAACTTCTTAATCCTATTGAGGTTGATGTGACCTAACCTCAGATGCCAAAGATGGGCATTTTCCTTAGGAGAATCCTTTGGTCTGTTTGCAGTTGTCGTCGTTCTGAACATTTCAGTATTAAGTATGGCTTTTATGACTAACAACCTTAGTATATACAAGTTATTTTCCATTGAACCAAAACTGATCTCCATACCATTCTTGAAAATAAACACTTTACTCTAAAAAAAGGAGACGGTATAACCTTGTTCAATCAGACAAGAAACCGAGATTAAGTTCCTCTTGATATGAGGAACTACAAAAAAATTATCCAGTAACAGTTAACATTTCTTGTCCAAAAATAACTTCAACTTACCTACAACAACAACTAAAACAACCTCACTAGTACCGACTCGAAGAGTCAACTCTCCATCTTCTAATGTTTTTCAGGAATTAAATCCTTGGTAGGAAGAACTAACGTGATTAGTAGCATATAAATCAAGTATCCAGCCGGAATCATCATTCTCTACCAAACACGTCTCCAAGACAAATAATTCACATTTACTGTCTTTAGACTTCTTCCTCTTCTAGAGAGTAGTGAGATCAATATCAGAACCTAAATAAGCTCCAAGTTCCATTTCAGAGAACAATTCTCGTCGATGAACTTCATCTAAGTAAGCAACAATTGCTTTCTCTTTTAGTCTCTTGACGTTTAAGAAAGACTGGAGGTTATCCTGGGAACTGATACCACTGATTTCTTTGTCATCCATCCCTTTTTGCTCAAAAGTAAGAACTGATGTTCAAACAATTCTTGCAATGAGTCCATGATCTTACGTGCAATGACCATGTTCTTAACCTTTTTGGTTAATGCATCAGGTATGCTAGCCAAAATGTGAAGTCAGGCCAACGAGTTAGCCTTCATCCACACCTCATATGCATTACGAACATTTCGCGGTGCATCAAGGGCCGAGACTTGAGGAAACTCCTCAACCATGACAAACTTGAGGTCATTTACCACAAAATATGTTTTAAGAGACTCTTTCCAATGTATGTATTCGATCAAATTAAAAGAGGCAACTAACGGATGTCTCATGCTCCGGTCTTATACAAACTCTTTGTATAGGACACTCTCGCTCGCATGTTTCCACATGAATGGTCAGGATTAGATCATTTGTAGCACTTTACAATACTTGTAAATATCTACAAAGCGGGCCGTATCTATAATATCACCAGGATAAGATATCCCTCCTTTATCCTTATACAATAGACTATTTAGGTTATCAGTTAAGGTATGATCCACTGTATGTCTTACATACATGCTTAAGTTTACATGAAATAACCACGGATCTTAATTTATTGGATAGGAGTAAATGCAAATAAAATAACTCTTATTTTATTAATAACAATGTGTGCAAACTGTTTACAAACTATGAGACTCCAGGAGAATTAGAACACCAATCCCAACATGTTGTACCTTATTTCTAAGGCTATATGATAGTCCTATTTCTAGACTCTTAGTCCCATATTCCTATGTCAAATCAGTTTACATCTTAACCTTCTCAGGATTAAGATTTCACTAGCATGTTAAATTAAGTGATCAATTTAATATAACAAGATTACAATAAACTCGACAAAGAAAATTTAAAAGTGTTGGCAACATGATGTATTGGATAAACTCAAGCCATAAGATCTTAGGGTATCCACATTATTAAATCCCTTAGAAAATTAACTCATAATTAGATAAGAATGAATAAACTTCACTAAATCCAATGCCATGGGTTACAATGTAGCAAAACGATGGAATAATAGAAAAATGGAAATAAAAATAGCAAAGACCAAAATAGTATGATTTGAAAAAACAGTAAAATAAGGTCTTTTAATGAAGCCAACTAACTAGGGGTGCTCTCTAAGATGGATTCAATCCTTTCTTAAGGTGAATCTCACTCTACAACACTTTCTTACGGGTAGGGTTGACCTAAAGAAGCCTTTAGAGGAACTTTCGTTCTTGAAGAGATTAAAAAATAATTTCATGGATTTTCTTCAAATGAGTGGTTGATTATGATACAAGAGCCTTTCATCCTTTTATATAGATTAAAATGGTTGAGGAATGGCCGAAAATTATGTTCTGGACGTTTACACAACATTTTAGGCGTTGGAAAACAACTTAGACTGAGAAAATAATAACTAGAATGATTGGGCAAGAATCTGGAAAATTAAGATTTTTGATGTAGTTGCATCCTCCGATCGCATGAATATAGATTTCTGTAAAACAGTTAAAAATCTCAATAAAAACCCATAAAATCAGTAAAAAAAACAAGCAAAAATACACTTTAGACAATTAAAGGACCTATACTTGCTCATTTTATCTAATTTAGGGCATCCTAGGGTTAAAATATCACATAAAATGTCTTTTTACTAAAAAGTAATAAAATCGATGGTAAAAATATGCATGTTTTGACATCTATGACACAACAATATTGGAAAACATTCAAGAACACAACTTCCATAGAAAATACTAAAACATTAACTTAAATCCATAACAAAGTTCATTAACACCCTAAAACTACAACGTTTAGCTACTCATCTCATTGCTACAAATATACTCTCATACATTGCGATAGCTGTGAAAAAGTAAAGAGAATAAAGAAAAGAGGAATCACTACTATCATGAGTCATTCTATCGATGGAACACATAAAAAATTCCTTGATCTGTACCTCGGGATCTCGAATGACCTACAAATAAACCTATAACTCTCTCAACTCTATTTTGAAGATAAAACACTCTCTAATGCTCTCTAATTTTGTTTTCTTTTGGAAGGTTGGAAACCCCTAGATTTTATAGAGAAAACCTTCCAAAAATTCATTTTTTCAGAAAAGGAAAACTTTCTAAAAATACATTTTCTAGAAAAGAAAAAGTTTCCAAAAATAGATTTTTTTAGAAAAAGAAAACTTTCCAAATATATATATATATTGAGAAAAGTAAGTCTAGCATCCTTCTTTTTCAATTTGACCTTGTTTCCTTCCATACTTTGGAGATTTAGCCCATTCTCAACTTTATTGGGCAAAATTAGTCTATTCTCACTCTTTTTCACTAACAAATGACATCAACAAAGTCAAGTAAAAATTATTATAAATAAAAGGAAATAAAGCACTTTTCTAATGCTTTTCATTTGTCCACTTTGATGAATAAGCTGTCATGCATCACTCTCGAATATTCTTCATTAAGCTTGTTTAAACTCCATCTTCTTCGTTTGATCTTCGATTTGAGAGATTCGAATTGGATTAGAATCATTATTCCGAGCTCTACACTGTAGACTCTTTTTTCATTAAGCTTGTTTAAACTCTATCTCCCATACCCTTGTTTGTTTCTTTCCATTTTGCAATTAGGGCCAAGTTACAAAATTTTGCCAACAAGAACCAGAACAACCACACATCATTTAAAATTCTCACAATGAGATAACATATCAGTCATGACTCTGCCAATATTCTTCAATGGTAAGGACTTCCTGTTATTGCATGCTAACTATATAAATTGTGGCTTGTATGTGGTTGCAACAATTGATTGTGAAATTTTTAACAGCCAAAAAAGTGATTACCCACATCAATTAAGTGTAAATATTTTTCTCTATGAAAATGAGTTTGTTTATTAGGACTATTGTCATGTATGAATTGATTGCCAAACTAAGAAGGTAAAAGACATGATTGCTCTAATTAACTATGGGGTGTTTGGCTCACCAACATGAGTTGAGTTGAGTTGGTATAATATACCAACTCATTGTTTGGCCTACAAACTTTAAATGTTGGAGGAGTTGAGTTGGTATATTTTACCAACTCACCCCAACTCTTCTTTCTTCCAATATTTTCAATGGATTCACTCATTAGCCACTGTCACACTCCGAGAACCAACTTTGGGCTCCGAAAACCACCTCCAATGATAACTCCAGCGACCAACTCCGAGCTACGACAACCACCTCCGATGACAACTCCAACGACGAAATTCTGACTCCGATAACCACCTCCAATGACAGTTTTAGCGATTAACTCTAAGCTTCGACAACCTTTGCACGACCAACTCCGACAATCAATTCTGAGCTCAGACAACCACCTCCGGTGACTCAATTCCGACAACCATCTTTGTGTTATCAACTCCTATGACCAATTCCAGGCTCCAACAACAAACTCTGATGACTAATTTCGACAACCACCTCCATAGACTCTAATAACCATCTTCTACTACAAACTCCGACGAAAAACACCTTCAATGACCATCTTTGAGCGAGCAACTTCGACAACTAACTCGGGGCTTCGACAACCAACTCCGACAACCAACTCTAATACCACCTTCATTCAATTCATATTCGAGCTCCGACAGCCACCTCTGACTACAATCTTCGGCGAAAATCATCTTCGATGGTCAACTTCGATAACCACCTTCGCCTGACCAACTCCAGGATTTGAAAACCACCTTCGATGACAAACTTCGGCAACTAACTCCAATACCATCTTCATGTGGCTAACTTCAGGCTTCGAAAACCACCTTAAACTACAAACTCTAGTGAAAGCATCTTCGATAAGCAACATTGACAACCACTCCGCTTATTATAAGACTGATGACTGTTAAAGTATGTTGTAGGGTTGTGGATTATATATATATAAAAAAATATTTTGTCTACATTAAGTGCAATATTTATATGTAAAAAATTGTAAAAAATATTTTTATTTAATCGAATTCACATATCAAACGAGTGTCAAGAATATTTAGATGAAAAGTAAGTATGCAGTTGAAAAGTATGTAACATATTAAAAAAACATAAAATTAAAATTTTTTTTCTTGTAATATTTTTCAACAGGAATTAGTGAATAAGTAGAGATTTGTTCTTCAATGATTCTCCAAATTTAGAGGAATTGAAGGTGAAATATTTGAAGAAATGTGGTGACATCCATTGGCTACTACGACAATAGGAGAGATTTAATTTTAAAAAGTTCATTACCTAGTAAAAACATAGAGCAACAACCGAAAGAAGAAGAAGAAAAAGAAGAAGATGATAATGAAATTCATGGAGAAAAATTAGGAATCAAAAGTTTTGATTTCTCTTTGGTTTTTCGTTTTATTTAACCATATTTCTACAAGAAATATAATGAGTTAATTATTGTTCATTGCCTAAAAAAAAAAAAAGAAAGAAAGAAAGAAAGAAAGAAAGAAGGAAAGAAAGAAAGAAAAGTTTTAACAATTAAAAGAAAAAAATTGCAATTCATATTTTATTCAAACAAAGATAAGTAGAATTACTGGAAGAAAAAAGTTACAAAACAAAAATAGTAATCATAAAAGCATATTATTTAGAGTTCAAAAAACTGCATCAAATATCCTAGACATATGAACTCAACTCTAGACCCCAAACACAGACATATGAACTTCACAGATATATGTACTCCAAACACTTTATCTCAACTCAGTGCCCCAAACAAGCCCTATATGCTCTTGTTCGTGAATCTTCATTCTCTATAAAAAATGAAGCAATATAAATGGGTGCAAACTTTGGAATGATGTCATATTACTACTTCATATATTGTTTGTTATCATAGCTAAGAGTCTTGACTTCCATATGTTCCTCACTACCGCAAACTACTATCTTTTATTTCTTTATCTTATCTTCTAATTATTTGGTAACTCTCATACACAACACATCTGTAGAAGCAATGCGATGCACGTAGGCATACGTGGTCAAGTTATAGTAAAGCAAAACGGTCAAGAGATTGATTATCATCCTTAGGGAATCAAGTTGTTGAATTATATTTAGCTATTCAATAAGTGTGTTGATTTTATCTAAGGATTGATTTTATGACAATGGTCTTGAATTTTTTAAACGAAACAAAGCAAATAAAGATAAAGTTTAAACTCAGGAGACAAAGATGTTCTAGGGCATTAAATTTCTTACTTATTTGATTAAGTCATACAAAAGGATCCTGTGAATTATTATGTCAATGATAAGCTCAAGTCTAGAAATAATTATCAATATTATTACCTTTCAATAATAATCTATTCTCATGCAAACATAATTGATAACTAATTACACGAAACTAAATTAAGAATCATGGCATTAAGAATAGTCATGATAAACTTTCTTCAATAACCTAACTATTTGCATGAAAGGTATGACTAACGATTCAATATTATAGATCTTGCAATCTTTTATAATTGACATTCACCATGACATACATCTATGATGTGATAAAGCACAATAATATTGAAAATAATTCAAGGACAAACATCGAGAGACAAGAAATTTTTTTAAAGTTATGCTAAAACTCATGATTAATCCATCCTAACATTATTTCATGCAAATTTTATCATAGAAAGAGTGTGAGGCAAAATGGTAATTTTCGTCCAGCTGTACTTACGATGAATTTGTGAAGGGTCAACGCACTATTGATTGGATGCATTCATTAGATAAAAGGTCGATGCGGGCTCTGCACCAAAACATATTTGAAGATGGCACCGACAAACTTGAAAGAATGAGCTTCATTCCCAAAATCCTCTAGGGCACGACGTATAGAAAATACTATTGCATTAACATAAATCCATAAATAAGTTCATTAATACCCTAGAACGTTTAGCTAGCATCGATGCTACAAACGTATTCTTATACATTACAATCATCATAAACGATAGAGAAAAGTAAAGGACACAAAGAAAAACCATTCTTGAAGTAATCTCCACCATTGAAGCTTGTCAATCTTGCCTCAATTCGCACATCGAGATCTCAAATGACCTTCAAACCAACCTTTAATTTTCCTCAGTTTCTCTGAACTAAAAACTCTCTCTAAGACTCATAATTTCATGTTATGATGGAATGAATTGAGCAACCAAAACTCTAGGTATAGATAAAGAAAGAATTTGCAAAAAATACAATATTCTTTCAAAATTATTCTGACTTCGCTACACTCTATTGCAGCACTGTGATGCTGCTTGTTGTTGCACACCAACCTGCCCTTCATCTGCTGAAGCACCACATGGTGCTCTAGCTTACCATTGCTAGGTGCTGCACAATGCTAATTTTTACACCTCTTGGTCTTCAGCTCCAAGGGTAGAACTGACCTAGTGTCGCGATGTTATCTTGTTTTCAAGTAATTTGGCTTGTTTTTCCTCATATTTTCTTCCCTCCATTTGATGTGCAACTCATGATTGACTTCTTTGGGAGTATTTAGGCTCTTTTTGGCTCATTTTAACATTGAATCTTCTTCTCGAGCATAACTCTAAAATCCACCAACATAGTATTATTGGGTTTTATGTCCTCAAAATCGTGGTTTGTAAACAATAAAGTCATTCTGTAAATCAATAAAGTTGTTATTGAAGTTTGATTCAATAAAGTTGTATTGAATATATGAATTGCTTATTTCATTTAGAAATAAAACCAATAAACTAAAATATCCGTAACTATTACATGAGTGCTTGAACTTTATGTAGATATATAAGAGTGGATCAGGTTTGAGTAAATAGTCAATATGATCTATACGAATAAGATTGAGTGTCTTATTCTGGTAACACTATTGGATGCGGTCCACTTTATAGTTGTTACAAGGATTTGCAAAGTTCTACAGACGAAGTGATCCTGATTCGTACATGTAGTGACATGAGAAGTAGGGGGTGTCACGTGCAATGAGTTTGTGCAAGATCGGACTAAAAAATAAGTCACTCTTACTTTATAATGTTGTTTACTGTTTAAGACTAACTATTTCAAAACGATGACCTAGGTAACTTGATCTTAATCTTGAGCTAATTATGAACTCCTGTTTATTCGGGATTATCCTTAGATTTGCATAGGTAAGGGTTGACTCAACAGCGTTAGCTCAATATTTTGGGAATGGCCTAAACTCGTAGTTCTTAAATGTTGTAAACATATTCTGTTTATCAATAAAAAATGTTGTGGAGTTTTTATTCAATAAATTACTATTGATATTGCATTCTTCTATGAAAATCCAATAAACGAATCCATGGCTATAACATGAATACTTTAACTTTATGTGGTGACATAAAAATAGACCAAGTTTCAGTCTGTAGCCAAAATGGTCTATAAGTACACGGATGAGATCGGGTACCTCATCCTGATGACACTATTGGATGCGGTCCATTTTGTATACTGAGACAAATGATGTGATCCAAAAATCATTCATGTAGAGACATGTAAATGGGGGCATCCTGTGCAATGAGTTTGCATAAGACTGGACCTCGAAATAGTCATTTTTTTTTATAACAACCATTTACTGTTAAAACTGACTATCTCAAACTCAATGACCTAGGGTAGCTCGATCTTAATCTTGTGCTAACTATGAACTCCTGTTTATTCGAGATTATCCTTTGATCTGCATAGGTGAGAGTAGTCCAACAACACTGCTCAATAAGCCTCCCATTTTGGGGATAAGATCAGATATATAGCTAGGGACATGGCTTTGCAATATGGAACTCACTCCTACCCGATTTAGGGTTAGCAGATGGGTTGTTATCTTAAGCGTTGATGCCTTGTCTTGAACAATGGGGCCCCGCCGTCTCATGAAAGAGAGGGTTATGATTTATAAGTTAGACTATAAATCAATTGTTCAATGGAAGATCAGTGGGAGCTTAAGGAGCAAGATGTATTTACAAGGGTAAAACGGTAATCTTTGACCCAACTATAAATACGAACGACCTTGAAGGATTGACTTACCGATTATGGTTAAAATGGACATAAATATATCTACAGTGAGGAGAGTGTAACTATTGAGTTATAGTGTAATGTCTTGGTAGTTAACGAATAGTAATTAATTCGATTTAAAGAGTTTAACCAATTAATTACAAGTCATTGGAGCTCATGATCTATAGGTCCATAAGGTTCCTCTACTAGCTCGTAATTTGGATTAGTAAATTGAGTAATCTTGATAAGATTTGAAATTAGGGTTTAAAACTTGAAATATTCGAATTCAATTAGGGTTTCTATTTATTGTATTCGATACAATTGAAATGTTTAATTTTATCGAAATTAAACAAAATTGGAGAAATGATTAATATTTAAAATATGATTTAAATATTAATTGTATATTATTAATTTCATTATGATGGAATTGTTTTTTTTATTAATTTAATATTAGATATTAAATTAACAAAATTAATTAAAAGGTTTAATTAAGTATTTTTATTTAAAAATTAATTAATTGAATTAGTTTTTATAAAACTAATAAATCAAATTAAATAAGTTTAATTTAGAAATTGATTTTGGAAATCATTTTTTTGAAAAACCATTTTGAAATTCAAAACTCAAAGTGGAGATTTCCAAATATGGTGCAAGGCACCTTATTCACTACATTCCATTTTCTCCATAAAGTAGGAGCTGACCTTCATGCAAGCTTTGAATTTGCATGATGAAAGCTCTATACATTGAAGTGCTAAGTTGAATAATTGATTGATGCTTACAAGAACTTCTTGAAGAATTCTGCAGAAATCAATAACCCTAAAAACCCTCTTCATATCTTCTATATATCACGCTCAATTTAGTGTTTCCACTACACAATCTTTGCAAGAGAATAGTAGAGATGATTTTCGTGGTGGTCTACTTATAGATTGAAGCTCTTTCACGTGGAACTCAGCTGGTATGGAAGAGGATTCTTCAAAGGTATTGTATTCAGCAAACCTTCTTCTGTAATCGTTACTTTGAAGCATGTTTTAAACTCAAATTAAGTATAATTAGAGTGCTTATTGATTATGATTTTCTCCGTTGCACGCGAATCTCTAACAATTGGTATCAGAGCATGATTTAAGCACTCAATTTTTGTTAATTTGAGTTTAGTGGGTGTTCTTCATGAACTGTATAAAAATGGTGAATTAATATGATTTTTCAATGTTTTTTATATGATTTTTCAATATTTTGGCATTTGAATCTTTTCAATTATGTTGTAACTCTTGTAATTGGATCCTGTTTGATGGGTTTTAATATGTGTTTAAAGTCTGTAATTCGTTTGGAGTCATTAGAGTTACAATTAGGATGTAATTGAGGAAAGAAATGAAGAAGGTCAAAGCAGCAGAAACTAGAAATCAAATTTCTTCCAGATACTCGATGCTTGATGGTATATTCGATGGCATACTTGATGATATTTCATGAAATACTCGATGCCCGATGCCAACTCGATGGTACTCGATGCGTTTACTCGATGATATTTTATGAAATACTCGATGCTCGATGCCATACTCAATGGTAATCGATGCATTTACTCGATGATATTTCATGAAATACTCGATACTCGATGCATGATGCCTTACTCGATGGTTGTGGCATCTACTCGATGGTATTTTTGTGAAATATTTGATGTTTGATGATGCTCGATGTCATACACACTAGCATACTCATTCGAAAACCAAAAACCAAAAACCATATCAGTTTTGTGTTTAATTATTTATGCATTTGATGTACGTTATAATTAAATATTTTTTTTGTATATGCATAAAGTATGCCATGTAGAATTAAAAATCCCACCATAGGAAGTATGTTACATGCATTAAAGTATGTTATAAAATTGTTATAATATATAGTATGCATGTATAGGGTTTCAATATAAAGGTTATGTTAAAAGTTGAATGTCTTTGATGTATGTTATGGATGTTTCGCATGTCTTTTTTTGTAAGTTGTTACAAAATTGAATTAGACATTAAAATCCATAACAAAGATAAAAAGCATGCTTACTGTTGGGATTATAAAAGGAACGGTGATGGGGTTATTGCACGTAATCATGCATTGTACATGCTTAAGCTATGCGTTTATGCCCATGCGTTGGCGGTCATGCGTTGGAATGAAAATGCGTTAATCTAGTATGCAATGACCATGCGTTCCTATCACAAGTTTTCTTGCCTTCTCACCAAGTATAACGAAAATGCAAGTTTCTCGGGTAATCCGAGGTCGAACACAGGGACTTATCACTCAATAATTCTTGTAAAGTAATGCGTTTGAGGCGATGAATAAAAGTAAAAAGAAGAAGTTTAATGGATATACACACTACTCCTACTCCTAACTAAACAGATAGAGCAATAGAAGACTTGTGATGAGAATTGGTAGATACACAACAACCGTTAACGCATAATAATGTTTATTATCTTAAATCGCTCTAGTAATCCCAGCTCATCACACTAACACATCACACACCTTTCGGTGGTCAGCCGCATGACTATATCTCTATAGTGCATGGTTGCGTCGAGCATAAGATTGTGCCTATCTTTTGGGACAATGCATACTTTGCTTTAGTGCGTTCCATCTCTTACCTTCTCAAGTAGTTAGACGCAGCTAATTAACTTACAGACAAGCATTGGAACAATCCATAGACAAGCGTTGCTACAGCCTTTCACCAAGCAAAGAGGATTAACTCACTATACTCGCACAACGCACACCTCTCGGTGGGTTGCTACATGCGTCCTATCTCTAGGCTACACGATTAATTATGCAATCGCCTTTGATAAATAAACAATGAAGGTAAATGATGATAAAGATAAAGATGATGAAGAAGATGACATTGAAGGAATCAATATATGCATTGATTACAAAATGTCTTAATATCTTAAGCTAAAATGTAATACAATACAGAGGTTAGAGGAGAAATGAAAGACTCTACGTCAAGGCTGTCGGTAGTGCCATGGATGAATGGTAGAGATATCTCTCTCGAGCTCTATCTCCGGCGAAAGCTCCAGTTGTCACTCGGTCTGGTTGTGGAGATGAAGAATTCTCACTGAAAATCTCGCTCATGCTCTCATCTATGATCGCAAACTTTTGCCTTGATGCCTTGAAATGAAGGTCCAAGGGGCTATTTATAGAGTTTAAACGCCGACAACTATCATGATTGCATTATGTCTCACTGCTACCTTTGTCGTGGTATGGGCAAGGTCACATCGTCTTATCTTGTTGATACTCCCAAGGTATGTGTCCGAGCTTGATTCAGCTGAAGTATCAACGCGTTCTACCCATCTTGTGATCGTCCTTCTATTATGGTTGTCACTCCGTGGCTGCAATCTCCAATTGATCACCATATTCGCTTGATCATCGCAACTTCCATGCGATGGGCGCATTCGATCACCACAACTTCCATGCGATGGATGCATGCGATCACCGCATGCATTCGTCTATGCGATAACTTGGTTTTTAGCGCATGCATTTGTCTTTGGGGTCGCCTTGCTTCAGTGCATGCGTTTGTCTGCGATTGCTTATTTCCAATGCATGCGTTTGATTCCTGTGATAGCTACAAAAATAGATACTTTGGCACGGAGTAACGCATAATATTGGGGTCAGTGAGGATTTAGGTGCTAATCGACGCAAAACTCAATTTTTCGCAAATTCTAAGTATTATCACCGCATTTTCTACTTTTTAGCCCTCATAATTCTAAATAAAAGGCTTATAATAACTGACATTTCTGCCAGTTATCACTTACTTAGGTTAACAACTTGTTTTAATAGTTAAAATATGTCGTTATCTTATAAAATTTGGTTATAAACTCGGGGGGGGGGGGGGTACTTAAGTTGACGGTTTTCGTAACACTTCATACTTGGGGATTATGATTGAAATAACAAGAATTGATAATCAGTTTTATGAGCATGTGTGAGGGGTGTGTGGTATAAAATTAGTTTTAACCTAGACATCGTAGTTTTAAATCCAAATGTAAATGTTATACTTGGATAATTAACACATAGACTTAGGTTGTTTAAAATTAGCCGTAACAAACCTAAATTAAAGAATACCCAAGACATTTAGAACACTTCATTGGGAGATTGGCAATATATATGATATATCGTTTTTAGCTCTCACGCCCTCAAGAGTTCACACCGTGATATCCATGCTTGGTTGCGTGTCGATTTTACCTCAACTGCTCCATTTGAAATGTGTCTGCATGACTCAATAACAAGATGAATGTGGGGAGTAGTTCATAGTAAGTGGGTGAAAGAAATGTGTCAACGTATCCTACGGTCTCTTCTATTAGTTTGAACCGTTATATTCCTATGTTGCACCTACTATCATTTTCAGGCGGCTCTAGCTAGTCGTTAATAGCAACGATCCCTTCGGAGGATTGTAACATAGGATTCGGAACAACCCAAGCTCCAGAAATGAATAGGGTCTTATAGTTCCGTCTTGCACATTGTCTTCCAGTTCGGGGGCATGTTCATACCGTTTATAAGATCTGAAAATGGTGGGTCACACTTACAAAATTACTAAGTGTTAGTAAGTTCTTGACCGAAAAATGGTAGCTAAATGACTGTTGGAATATGAGTTATTTTGGAGATAGTATTTAGTCAAGAATGTCTTGATTTAGTGAAGGAATATTTGACTGCCTCAGGTTGCACTTATTCTAACTCACTATAGTATCGTTGCAAATAAATAAAGATATATAGGTACTTTATTAATTTTTGCTAAAAATTGGATTTAGATGCACTTTAATAATAGAATCTATTTATTTTTCAGCATGTCAAACTCAATTATACAACTTCTAGCTTCTGACAAATTTAACAGAGAGGGTTATTCCAACTGGAAGTCAAATTTAAACACGATATTGGTAGTTGATGATCTGAGGTTTGTGTTAACAGAGGAATGTCCTCCTATACCCAGTTCGACAGCGAACCGTAGCGTTTGGGATGCATATGATAGATGGGAGAGGGCGAATGAAAAAGCTAGGGCCTATATCATAGCGAGCATATCTGATATGCTCAACAAGAAACATGAACCATGCCCACAGCCTGTGAAATTATGGCATCATTGTAGGATATGTTCGGGCAACCGTCATCTTTTGTTTGACACGAGGCTATAAAATATGTTCTGATCCTGATCATTCATGTGGAGACATGTGAGCGAGGGTGTCCTATACAAAGGAGTTTGTATAAAACCGGACCACGAAATGTTTAGTCTCGTTATATAACGCCGTTCATGACAGAGACTTTCATTTCACTAGGATGACTATAGGTAACATGACTTTAATCCTAAGTGAGTTGGGAACTCCTACCAATGAAGGCATTCCTTTGATTTGCATGGGTGCGAGTGGCCAGATTGTGGACTCAAACCTACCACTTTGAGGATTCGTCTGATTAGGGAACTGGAAACTCAGCTACACAAGATGAAATTCACTCCTTCCTCGAAGTAGGGTAAGTAGATAGATTGCTTCCTTAAGGGCTGATTCCGGGGCTTGAACGATGTGGTGCCACATATTTTCTCATGGTTCACGAGGCGTTCACTCATAGTAGGACTTGATGTATTGTTCATTAAAGGAATCAGTGGTACTTAAGGAGTTAGATGTAACTACAAGGGCAAAATGGTAAATTGGCCCAGCTGTACTTACGAGCAATCTGTGAAGGGTTATCGTACTGTTGATTGGTTATATCCAATGGACACAGAAACATATCTATAGTGAGAAGAGTGCAACTGTCGGTCTTTAGTAGAGTACCTGGCAGTTAACAGATGATGGATTTCGTGATTAAAGAGTTTAGTCAGCTATTCATGTACCGTTGGAGCTTCAAGCTACAGGTTCATAAGGTCCCTTTGGTAGCTCAATGGATTCAAGTTGAGAATAAGTTTTTGGGTTAGTTTGAAGTGTTCAAATCAACAAGAGGGAATTTGATTATATATGATATAATTAAATTGGTTTAATTATATGTGATATAATTGATTGAATGTATGAGATACATTGTTTGGAGGAATTGATATAAATATGATTTATATTAAATAAAGGAGAAAAGCACTATGGTTTAAATATTACATATGATGTAATATTAAAATAATAGGTTATAAATATAATATGATAAGTTAGTTATTATATTTATTTATAATTAAAACAATTATGTGATAATTGTGGTTGGTTATTTTCTCCATTAACCGTGAAGGTGAAAGGCTATTTTCAGTTTTGGATAACTGAAGGATAAAATGAAAAGTGTTTTCATTTTGTTAAGAGATCGCTTCATTAGTTGATTTACTAATCGTTTTGCTCATGAGAGACTACACGATAGCCTTCAAGCGAGAGACTAAACGGTCGTGTAAAGCGACTTTTACTAAACGATCGTGTAAATGATCCAGCGATAGAGCGACACTTACTAAACGATTGTGTAAACGATCCAGCATGTTTTACTAAACGATCATGTACTAACGAGATTTTCTAAGCGATCAAGCATCTCAGTCTATGCGATAGACAGAACCTCCTCCCACTTGCTTAAGAAGAAACGTTCTTCAAAGGTATGTTTCTCATTCCATTTGTATTTCATTAAGAAAGCATGTTATAATTTTGTTAAAGATGCATAACTGTTCTGTATATTTGTGAATGCATTTAATTCTTTCGCAATGGGCTTTGAAAGATCTTGCTTCCACTCACTGTTTCTCTTGAATAAGAGATCCTTCAATTGGTATCAGAGACATGTTTTGATATTCTAAATTCATTGCTGTATAGAGTTACATTTACATTCTTGGTGGGTGTAAAGCATGTCTACATTCTGTTTAAGTATTAAATGTGTTTGTAGATGTGGATTAATGGAGTTTCTGGGATGATTGCCTCTGGTTAATACTTTCTTTTACATATTCAAAGTTAATTGTAAATGCCCCTGTGTTTTTGGGCATATTAACTTTCTATCGAGTTTGTAATTCAAAGAGTTTGAGTCAGTTCGAGTTGCTTGTGATGAACCTTCAAGGTATGGAGATGCGTATTACTTCGAGGAAGAAGAAGACCAAGAGTTGGTCAAATCGTGTAAACGATGGGGGTAAACGATCATTGAGTATGGGTTACCCATTGCAAGGTAGATGCACGTACACTAGACGATCGTGTAGGCCAGCATGCTTTATTGCATAGTCAATGGCTACACGATCGCTCGGTAAATGTTACTTAGCACTTGTTCTTCTATCGTATAGACGATCATGCTTCATAGTATAGTAGTTGTCTACACAATCGTTTAGACTTGTGTTTAATCTTGGTGCACTAAACGATCGAGTGATCTTCATGCTTCATCGCATAGTCTAAGGTACTTGATTGTTGCTACATGATCGTGGTTACTCGACCACTTTTTCTAAACGATCACAAAGGAGGCTTCGTGCGGGCGGTTCAAGACCCGGTTCGCTTGTTGAACCAATTTACTCGATGGTTTAATGTAATAGATAGATTTAATTTTCGGGTTTTTTTAGGCTAATCATCCCGATCCATTAATTTTGGTGAATGTACATGAGATATATGTTTAAATTATATGTCATATAGTATGCCATATAGTTTTTGGTCATGCATCATCTTTATATTGTAAGAGTTTTGATATTGTAGTTTGCATGATTAAATTACTTAAGAGCATGCTCATGCATCATATAATATAAGAGCTATATTTATGCATGCATTAAGCATATTTATGCATCATCTTTATATTATAAGTGTTATAGTATAAGGGTGTATGGAAGCATGTATGCTTAGTTGATTACCTATATAAAAAGTTATATATAGTAATGAATGGACATTGCATGAAACATGACACATAGGTTAAATTTATAAGAGTTCTAAATACCTAGTCTAGCTTAGCAATGTGAATGATTTTGGTTGTTTCTTTTATAAGAGTTATAATGGAAATTAGAACTAAAATCAATAAGAAAGACATGCATACAAACTTGGGCTTGAATCATGTTTTAAAAGAGTTTTAAAATTTGATGGAGATAGACCTAAGATCACGGTTCTAATGAGATTAGAAACCTAAAGTTTAATGTTTTAATCAGTTTTATAGGATTAAATTGACTAATAAAAGATTAAATATGTACCAAATCTATCAATAATAGACCTTTTGTCTAAGGTGGGTTCTGTCTAGGTTGGGGTACTTAAGCTGATGGAAATGGAACACCCCTACCTAGGAACCTACTTGGAAAGGTGAATTAGATAGATTTGTTGCATGCATGAAAATTTGATGATAGTCCGTTAAAGAGTTTAATGGGACTTGATTTGAACTTGTTTAATTATCAAAGACAAGAGTTGTTTTTGAGCAAATTAAACTCACACTTAGATACAATCAATAGCCAGATTGTCTAAGTTAATGAATCCCTAGGTAGAACATTCAGTGGGAGGCATTTGGGGTATATGATACTTCACTTAAACCTCTTCACATTTCTCCCTAATGTTCACACCGTGATATCTATCCTCAGCCTCGAGGCACCCTGGGAGTGTCCCCCTAAAGGATAGTGTTTGGGTAGGTCAATACCAAGGTGAATGAAGAGAATGTTCATAGTAAGTGGGAGAGGGATGTGTGACAACATATCCTACGGTCTTTCTCATTAGGTTGGATAACGTTTTGTGCATTGCCTCGAGGCATCCTGGGAGTGTCCCCCTAAAGGATGGCAGTTTTGCACGACTCTTTATCTGATCTCCTGTGTAGGATAAGGTCGCTTTAGTTTCTTGTCTTAATCTACTTTTTTTCTATGGTGGGCACATTAGAGCGGAACTCTAGGGCCTATGAGGGGTTACACTTATGCAGAATTGTTAAAGGTTAACGGTTTTGGACAAAAAAATGGTGATTGTTAGAGTTAGTTACAAGAGTTGGTTCTGTCTAATGGTTGAGAATGTCTCATTCCAGTAAAAGGGCACTTGTTCAACCCACCGATGACTTTTGGCCTGCCTCGTTGGAGCATCATTGCAAAATAGACTTTTTTTCACTTAGGGTACATAGGAACTATTTTGCTAAAACGAAAATTGGTGATAAAAGTGGTAATGCATAGACTTATTAAGTTTGTTCATGTTTTCTAGCAACGATAAAATGGCTACATCCACATTAGTTCTATTAAGTACCGATAAACTGACTGGCGAAAACTACGCTAGTTGGAAAAACATGATAAATACTATTTTGATCATTGATGACTCGAGGTTCATCCTTACGGAGGAATGTCCTATTCCGACTCAGACTGCCACTTGAAATGTTCGGGAGACATATGAGAAATGGACAAGGGCGAACGAGAAGGCCCCAACTTACATCTTGGCAAGTCTGAATGGCGTTTTTGCCAAGAAGCATGAGCTTATTGTTGGGATTGGTGTCCTAATTCTCCTGGAGTCTCATTGTTTGTAATGATACACATTGTTTGATGAATAAAATAACTGTTATTTCATTCTGACATTTACTCATATCAAACAAACAAAGCTCCATGGTTATTTTATGTTAACTTACGCATGTATATGTGATATACAAGTGGATCATGCCTTAAGTGATAACTTAAATAGGTCTGTAGTATAAGGATTAAAGTGGGATACCTGATCCTGGTGACACTACGGATACGACCTGCTTTGTAGAGGTTTGCAAGTTAACGGATGGTGGATCCTGTGACTAAAGAGTTTAGTCAATTATTCAAGTACCGTTTGAGCTTCGAGCTACAGGTCTATAAGGTCCCCCTGGTAGCTCGATGAATTCAGTTGAGGATCAGTTCTTTGTGTTGATTTGAAATGTTCAAATTGACAAGAGGTAATTTGATTATATATGATATGATCGGTATAATATATGAGATACATCTAATGGAGGATTAATGTAAATGAGATTTACATTAAGTACCATGGAATAGAAAAAGAGCTATGGTTTATATGTTTCATGAGATGATATATTAAAACTATAGGTTATAAATATAGTATGATAAGTTAGTTATCATTCATATTTATAATAATATTAATTTTTGGATAATTAACTCTTTTTCTCTAATAACCAATTGAGTGGGAGGTTATTGGTGGTTTTATGGTAACCGTGAGATAAAAGGGAAAAATGTTTTCTTAATTTTAGTAAGTTTTTTACAAAATTTTGTTTTGAGATTTCCTCTTTTGGAAATATTCTCACGGAAGTTGTCAAGTAAATAGGATTTACTTAGCAACAGCTTTGATAAGGTAAATGATCGTGGAGTGTTTGTAGGCGACAGACATTCAGCTAAGCAATGAGCTAAACGATCGCATAGCTTTTGCTAGACGATCGCTTAACTTTTCCTAAAAGATTGGGAATCGACCTATACGATAGGTTCTGCCATCTCTCACTTGCTCAATCGTTTACACGATTGTGTTTCCTCCGTCTTCTGCCTCAAACAAGTCCACATAGAGTCGACCTTCTGGATTCTCACAACGAGAATATCAAGGTAGTCTTCTTGGTGGTTTCATACTCATTTTGACACCATCGAGGTTCTGTGGAAGCCGTAGGTGTTGTTTGGGGTGTTTGTTACCTAGGCGATCGCTAAGTTCGAGTGCGCGGTGTTCGACAGTGTAGCGATCGTGTTGGATGAACATTCGTGGTTGTTGTGTTGCTATGATCGAGCTTTCGTGATCAAGGAGCTTGGCGATGAGTCTACAAAAATGTACAGCTTTTGTTCTTGATCTTATGTATTTCATGCTGTAATTTCTGTAATTAATGCATAACCGTATGTTTCTGTTTATGATTGTAATTGTAACATTCATATACGATTGTAATTTGGAATGATCTGTCTGCTGTACATGGAAATCCTCGTGTTCGATTTTCTTCTCCTATGGTCTCAGCACGTGAAATCATGAAGTCCCTATGGGGGATGTTTGGACAATCTTCTGGACAGTTCAAGCACGAAGCTCTGAAATGCATCTTCAACTCCAAAATGGAGAAAGGTACATCTTTTCGAGAACATGTTCTGAACATGATGGTCCACTTCAATGTGGCAGAGATGAATAGGTCACGCATCGATGAGGGTAGCCAGGTTAGCATCATTCTGCACTCGTTGCCAGATAGCTTCTTACACTTTGTCAGCAATGCTATGCTGAACAAAGTTGATTATACCCTTACAACTCTCCTCAACAAGTTGTAGACATTCCAATCCATGCTGAAAAGTAAGGAGAAGAAGGTTGGTGAGGAAAATATTGCATCTTCAAAGAAGTTCCATCGAGGTTTGACCTTAGGAATTAAGTCTGCACCTTCTACTTCTAACACTTCTAAGTGGAAGAAAAAGAAGGGTGGTAAGGGGAAGAGGAAGGCACCTGCTAACCTACAAGCTGCCGCACAGCGGGGTAGGCGACCGACACCGGTTGAAAAAGGAAAATGTTTCCATTGCAACTAGGATGGGCACTGGAAGCGGAATTGTCATCACTGGTTAAAGGAGAAGAAGAAGGCTAAGGCCAAAGCAAAACAAGGTAAATATGATTTACTAGTTTTGGAAACTTGTTTAGTGGCAAATGATGATTCTGCTTAGATTATTGACTCTGGGGCCACTAATCATGTTTGTTCTTTTTTTCAAGGGATTAGATTTTGGTGGCGGCTTGAGGCAGGTGAGATGACGATTCAAGTAGGCACCAAGCATGTTGTCTCAACTGTGGCAGTGGGAGGGCTCCAGTTGACTTTACATAATAAATTTATCATTTTGAGTGATGTGTATATTGTTCCCGAGTTGAAGCAGAACTTGATTTCTGTAAAGTATTTGATTGAATGTAAATATACTCTCCACTTTTCGGTGAATAAAGTGTTTATTCTGAAAGATGGTGTTGAGTTTTGTTCAGCAAAACTAGAAAACAATTTGTATGTGCTAAGGTCGTTAGCAACAAATTCCCTCCATAACATAGAGATGTTTAAAACTACCGTAACTCAAAATAAAAGACTTAAGGTTTCTTTTAAGGAAAATGTCCAACTCTGGCACCTTCGATTAGGGCACATCAATCTCAATAGGATTGAGAGGTAAGTGACGAATGGACTTCTAAGCGAGTTAGAGGAAAATTCTTTACTGTGTACGAGTCATGCCTTGAAGGCAAGATGATTAAAAGACCTTTTACTGGAAAAGGTTATTGAGCCAAAGAGCCTCTAGAATTAGTGCATTCAAACCTTTGTGGTCCGATGAATGTGCGAGCCAGGGGAGGCTATAAGTATTTCATCACTTTTACTGATGATTACTTCTAGTATGGGTATGTTTATTCGATGTAGTAGAAGTCTGAAGGCTTTGAAAAGTTCAAAGAGTTCAAGGCTAAAGTTGAAAACGAATTGGATAAACGAATTAAAACACTTCAATCAGATCGGAGTGGAGAGTTTTTTTATTCTGAGTTCTAGAACTATATGATAGAACATGGAATCATTTCCTAACTCTCAGCACCTGGTATACCTCAACAGAGTGGTGCGTCAGAGAGGAGAAATAGAATTTTTTCGGACATGGTTCCGCCAATGATGAGTTACGCTTCCTTACCAGACTCGTTTTGGGGTTATATCCTCAACCGTGTTCCTTCCAAGAGTGTTGCCAGATCACCTTTGGAGTTGTGGAATGGCGTAAAGCTAGTTTACATCACTTCCGCATATGGGGTTGCCCAACACATATACTTGAGGCTAATCCTAAGAAATTGGAACCATGTTCAAGGCTGTGCCTATTTGTAGGCTACCCCAAAGGCACACGAGGGGGTTACTTTTATGATCCTAAGAAAAAAAAAGTGTTTGTATCAACAAACGCTACCTTCCTTGAAGAGGATCATATGAGGGAGCACAACCCACATAGTAAAATCGAGTTGCGTGAACTTTCCAATGAATCTACTGAAGCTTCAAAAAGAGTTGTTGAAAGGCCTGCTCCATCAACAAGAGTTGTTGATGAAAGTTCATCTGGTAGGTCCTATCCACCTCAAGAGTTGAGGGAACCTCGACGTAGTGGGAGGGTTGCAAACCCACCCATTCGCTATCTGGGTTTCAGTGAAATCCTGGCTATGGTAGCCAATGGCAAGGTTGAGGATCTGTTGTCTTATCAGAAGGCAATGAAGGATGTTGATCGGGATGAATGGGTCAAAGCCATGGATCTCGAGATGGAGTCTATGTACTTCAACTCAGTATGGGATCTTGTAGATCAACTTGACAGGGTAAAACCTATAGGTTGTAAATGGATCTACAAGAGGAAATGGGGTGCTGATGGGAAGGTGCAAACCTTCAAGGCTAGATTTGTGGGAAAGGATTATACCCAGGTGGAGGGAATTGACTATGAGGAGACTTTCTCACCTGTTGCCATGTTGAAGTCTATTCGCATCCTCCTATCCATTGTCTCATAATATGATTATGAGATATGAAAAATGGATGTCAAGACTGCCTTTCTAAATGGTAATCTTGAGGAGACCATTTATATGGTGCAACTCGAGGGATTCGTAGCCCAATGTTAAGAGCAAAAAGTTTGCAAACTGAATCGGTCCATTTATGGTATGAAATAGGCGTCTCGATCTTGGAACATAAGGTTTGATACTGCGATAAAATCTTACGGCTTTGACCAAAATGTTGATGAGCCTTGTGTCTACAAAAAAATCATCAACAGTTCAGTAGTTTTCCTATGTTGTATGTAGACGATATTCTATTCATTGGGAATGATGTAGGTTTACTGACTTCAGTTAAGAACTGTCTAGTGACCCAATTCCAAATGAAAGAATTGAGAGAGGCTCAATTTGTTCTTGGTATACAAATCTTTCGGGATCAAAAGAACAAAGTGCTAGCACTGTCTTAGGCATCGTACATTGACAAGATGTTGATCAAGTACTCGATGCAGAACTCCAAAAGGGGCCTATTGCCTTTTAGGTATGGAGTTACATTGTCTAAGGAACAGTGTCCTAAGACATCTCAAGAGGTTGAGGAAATGAGATGGGTGCCCTATGCATCTTCGTTGGCAGTTTGATGTATGTGATGTTATGTACTCGACCGGACATCTGCTACGCTGTGGGGATAGTCAGTAGATATCAGTCTAATCTAGAACAGGGTCACTGGACCACCGTCAAGAACATTCTCAAGTATCTTTGGAGAACGAGGAACAACATGCTCGTGCATGGATCTAAGGATTTGATCCTTATTAGATACACGAACTCTGATTTTTAGACTTATAAGGATTCTTGGAAATCCAATTTAGGGTCAGTGTTCACTCTTAACGGAGGGGCTGTCGTCTGGCAAAGCACTAAGCAAGTGTTCATCGCTGACTCCACGATGGAGGCCGAGTATGTAGTGGTTTGTGAAGCTGCTATGAAGGTCGTTTGGCTCAGAAAGTTCCTGACTGATCTGGAAGTTGTTCCAGACATGTTTAGGCCCATCACTCTTTATTGTGATAATAGTGGTGCTGTGGCGAACTCCAGGGAGCCTAGGAGTCATAAGTGTAACAAACATATAGAGCGGAAGTATCATCTCATCTGCGAGGTTGTGCATCGAAGGGGCGTGATAGTCACGAAGATCACTTTGGAGCACAACATTGCTGACCCGTTTACAAAGGCTCTTACGGCTACAGTTTTTTAGGGTCACCTACAGAGTATGGGTCTATAGGACCGTCCACGGCTAGGCTAGGGCAAGTGGGAGATTTTGTACTAGGCCTTAGTGCCCTAGTTTATTGTTTTGTACTTGTTTTTATCTTCTACACCCACTCACTTTAGGACAAGTGGGAGATTGTTGGGGTTGATGCCCTATATCTTGTAGGGTTCTGTAGTTTGTAAACGCTGTATGAACAAACGCCTGTGATGTAATAATATGAGATATTTTCTTCACTGTTGTCTATGAAATATGAGATATTTTATTTGCATTAACCACAAACCAATAAACTAAGATCCCTGGTTATCATTGTGACTTAAACATGTATGTGGAGACATACAAGTGGATCATGCCTTAAGTGATAACCTAAATGGTCTGTAGTATATGGATAAAGGAGGGAAACCTTATCCTGATGACACTAAAGATACGACCCACTTTGTAGATGTTACAAGTGTTGTAAAGTGCTACAAATGGTATGATCCTGATCATTCATGTGGAGACATGTAAGCGGGGGTGTCCTATACAAAGGAGTTTGTATAAGATTGGACCACAAAATATTTAGTCTCGTTATATAACGCTGTTCATGACAGAGACTTTCATTTCACTAGGATGACCATAGGTAACATGACCTTAATCCTGAGTGAGTTGGGAACTCCTGCCTATGAGGACGGTCCTTTGATTTGCATGGGTGCGAGTGCCCAGATTATCGACTAAAACCTACCACTTTGGGGATTTGTCTGATTGGGGAGCTAGGAACTCAGCTACACAAGATGGAATTCACTCCTTCCCCGAAGCAGAGGTAAGTAGATAGATTGCTCCCTTAAGGGCTGATTCCAAGGCTTGAACGATGTGGTGCTACACACTTTCTCATGGTTTGAGAAGTGTTCACTCATAGTAGGACTATATGTTGGATAGGTAGCAACACGCAATGGAAGTGATGAGGATTGATAAGCACTCTAATTCATTAATTTTGGCAGAAAAGTAAACATGCTCAAACAGAGTTTAATGGGTTTCAAGACATACCCTTGAAGAACCGTTGAAATCTTGATTTCCAGCTACTAAATACCCTAGATCTTTGTGTAGACCACCACAATATCTTCCCTACTATTCTCTTGGTGCTCTAGATTGAGTTGTGGCACCTAAATAAGATGGAATCTAAGGGAATTTGGAGAAAGCTCACTGCAACAACCCAAATGAAGAACATCTTCTTCTACCCAAATTTTTCAGAAAAATTCAATTGGTTGCAACCTCTCAAAATTACTCCAATCTCTTCAATATATTGCAAACTATCATGCAAAGAGATTTGCTGCATGAGATGCAGCTCATGCTTGGAGTAATTGAAGGTTGAAGATAATGGGTTTCATTGTGAGCAACTTTGAAAATGAAGATGAAAAATCTCATTTTTTCTTTTGTGTAATTTTCTATTTCCAAAATCTAAAATTGATTTTAAAATTATATTTTATTTCTAAAATCAAAATTTAGTAATTTTCTAATGAAATTAATAGATAATTATTTAAACAATTTAAATAATTCTAATTAATTTAATATCCAATATTAAATTAATTTTTACACAAATTCATCCTCATATATTTAAATCATATTTAAATACATATTCTCCAATTCCGTTTGATTCTAATTTGAACGTTTCAAATTAACTTATCACACTACTCTAGAGCTAATCCATTTTCGAGCTAGTAGGGGGACCTTGCAGACCTACAGATCATGGGCTCCAACGATCTGAGATTAATTGGCTAAATTCATTAGACCGATTTAACCCCCATTCGTTAACTAATGGGTCACTCCACCAAAGCCCATAGTTGAACTCTCCTCACTGTAGATATATTATGTCCACTCGGTATAACCATGATTAGTAAGTCAACCCTTCACTATAGATATATTAAGGAGTTAGATGTAACTACAGGGGCAAAATGTAAATTGGCCCAGCTGTACTTATGAGCGATCTGTGAAGGATTATCGTACTGTTGATTGGTTATATCCAATGGACATAGAAACATATTTGTAGTGAGAAGTGTGCAGCTATCAGTCTTTAGTGGAGTGCGCGACAGTTAACGGATGGTGGATTTCGTGATTAAAAAGTTTAGTTAGCTATTCACGTATCATTGGAGCTTCAAGTTACAGGTCCATAAGGTCCCCTTGGTAGCTCAATGGATTCAAGTTGAGAATAAGATTTTGGGTTAGTTTGAAGTATTCAAATTAACAAGAGGGAATTTGATTATATGATATAATTAAACTGGTTCAATTATATGTGATATAATTGATTGAATGTATGAGATACATTATTTGGATGAATTGATATGATTTATATTAAATAAAGGAGAAAATAACTATGGCTTAAATATTACATATGATGAGACATTAAAACTATAGGTTATAAATATAATATGATAAGTTAGTTATTATATTTATTTATAATTAAAAAAATTATGTGATAATTATGGTGGTTATTTTCTCCATTAACTGTAAAGGTGGGAGGTTATTTTCGGTTTTGGATAACTAAAGGATAAAATGAAAAGTATTTTCATTTTGTTAAAAGATCGCTGAAGGAACTCTTATTCAAGAGTACCTACGAGCAGAAGCGGATCTTTCCAATTCATTGTGACAGAATTACCGCATATACATTCAAAACATACCAATATGCATTCATAATGCTAAAGAGATCAAAAGATTATATCAGATGAAGATTTCTTCTTCACAGTGAGTCTGAAATTGAACCGTCTACCTCGAACAATCACCACTCGGACAGAAGGAAACGAAGAAGACAACACCACTCAGAGCCTTCAGTATTCTTGGAGTGAGAATTCAAAGTGTGGGCTTTGTTCGGATTTGGTAGAGGGAAGGAGGAAGAGAGACTGTACGCAACGATCAAGCAAATGGGAGAAGAGGTTGTCTATCGCATAGACAAGATGCTTGATCGTTTAGTTGAAGTATACGATCGTGTAGGAAAAGTAAGCAATCGTCTAAATGATCGTGTAGGAAAAGGTCAACGATCGTGTAGGAAAAAGGTGAGCGATCGTCGAACGATCGCATAGGAAAAACTAAGCGATCATCTATACGATTGTTTAGTAAATACCGGGAGCTAAATGATTGCTTAGGAAAAAGGTAAACGATTGTTTAGATAATAGCGCGCAACGGTGTAATCAGTATGCAATCGCTTAGCAATATCGTATATGTAAGCGATCGTGCAGTCACTATTGTATAGGCACTGATTTTCTAAACTATGACACTATCTTTTTCACAATGTCCACGCACTCTTATCTCTGTCACACCATCAACTATTTATAATGCACTCATCTATTATTTAGAACAGAAGAGGCGCCTTCCCATTTCCTTTATAACCGTCCAATAAATATGATCTTATCACATTCATAACATATAATTAATATCATATATTAATTATAATATTTTCCTCTACTAGATATAAATCATATTTATATTCAATTTCCTCCAAATTAATGTATCTCATACATAAAGTTAATTATATCATATTTAATTAACTCATTCAATTATATCCCATATAATCGAACTCCCTCTTGTCAATTTGAACATTTAAAATTGACTCAAAACATGACTCTCAATTTGTATCCAAGCTACCAAGGGGACCTTATGAACCTATGGCTCGAAGCTCCAACGGTACTTGAATAGCTGACTAAACTCTTTAGTCACGATATCCACCATCCGTTAACTGTCAGGCATTCCACTAAAGATTGACAGTTGAACTCTTCTTGCCATAGATATATTTATGTCCATTGGATATAACCAATCATCAGTACGATGACCCTTCACAGATGCTCGTAATTACTGTAGGCCAATTTACCGTTTTACCCTTGTAATTACATCTTCCTCTTTAAGTACCACTAATCCCTCTAATGAACAATACAATATAGTCCTACTATGTGTGAACACCTCTCAGGCCATGAGAATGTGTGTGGCACCACATCATTCAAACCCTGGAATCAGCCCTTAAAGGAGTTATCTATCTACTTACCGCTGCCTTGGGGAAGGAGTGAATTCCATCTTGTGTAGCTGAGTTCCCAGCTCCCAAATTAGACGAATCCCCAAAATGGTAGGTTTGAGTCGGCGTTCTGGCCACTCGCACCCACGAAAATCAAAGGACCGCCCTTAATGGCAAGAGTTTCCAACTCATTCAGGATTGAGGTCATGTTACCTATGGTGATCCTAGTGAAGTGAAGTCTTAGTTATGAATGGTGTTATAAAACGAGACGTTAACACTTCGTGGTCAGGTCTTATACAAACTCTTTGTATAGGACGCCCCCGCTCGCATGTACCCTACACGAATGATCAAGACCAGACCATCTATGATAAGTCACAACACTTGTGACCATTCCACAAAGTGGGCCGCATCCGTAACGTTACCAGGATAAGGTTTCCCTCCTATATTTATATACTATAGACCATTTTGGTTATCACTTAAGACATGATCCACTTGTATGTCACCACATACATGCTTAAGTTACATACAGATAACCAGGGATATTAAGTTTATTGGTTTGTGGTAAAAACATCTAAATGTGCAAAGTCAAGTAGTGAAGTAAATATCATTTATATTATACATCACAAGTGTTCGTACAAAGTTGTTTACAAACTACTGGACACAAGACTTTAGGGCACAAACCCCAACAATCGTTTCATTAGTTGATTTACTAATCGTTTTGCTCACGAGAGACTACATGATAGCTTTCAAGCGAGAGACTAAATGATTGTGTATAGTGACTTTTACTAAATGATTGTGTAAACGATCCAACATGTTTTACTAAACGATCGTGTACTAACGAGATTTTCTAAACGATCAAGCATCTCGATTCCTTCTCCCACTTGCTTGATCGTGTAGTTCGATCGTTTCCTTCCTCCATCCCTATACCAAATTCACACAGAGCTCACACCTCCTAGATTCTCACTTCGAGAATACCAAGGTTACCGAGTGGTTGTGTTGAGGGGTTGTTGTTCAAGGAGATGACTGTTCATGATTATTAGACGATTGGCTAGGCAACCTGAACGATAGCGAGAGGTTGTCGTCCACTTGTTCACGAGAGCGAGAGATCTTCAGAAGAAACATTCTTCAAAGGTATGTCTCTCATTCCTTTTGTATTTCATTAAGAAAGCATGCTGTAATTTTGTTAAAGATGCATAACTGTTCTATATGTTTGTGAATGTGTTTAATTCTTTCACAATGGCTTGAAAAGATCTTACTTCCGCTCACTAGTTCTCTTGAATAAGAGATCCTTCAATTAAAGTTTCTTCTAAAAAGCTACCTAACCTTTCGTACTAATGCCGTAATGAATAAGATAAGTTACAATTTGACTACTTTATTAAATGAACTACAGACTTATCCATCAATGATAAAATTAAAAGAGAGTGAAGCAAATGTCGTTTCATGTCAAAAAAAAAATTCTAAAAAGATTCTTCATCAAGAACAAAACCCGCTGACAAAAAGAAGTATGTCCCTTCTTCCTCTAAAGACAAAAATGTACAGATGAAGAAAAAGAGAAAAGGGAATAAACAACCCACTGTAAAGAAAAACAAGGCTCCCAAAGGAAAATGTTTCCATTGTGGAGAAGACGGGCAGTGGAAACAGAGCTGCCGAAGTATTTTGCTGAGAAGAAAGTGGAAAAGGCAAACCAAGGTAAATCAAAATTTACTTGTATTTGAAACATGTTCAGTAGAAAATTCTCACTCGACTTGGATATTAGATTTAAGAGCCGCTAACCATGTTTTCACTTTTCTACAGGAAACTAGTTCTTGGAAACAACTCTCAAAGTATGAAATGACTTTTAAGGTGGGAAAGAGGGAAGTCATTTCAGCAGAAGCAATGGGAGATGTCAAGTTATTTTTTGGAGATTCTTTTTTCTTGTTAAGAAATGTATATTATGTACCAAAGATGAAAAGAAACCTAATCTCTATTTCATGTCTATTTGAAAATATGTATAAAGTATCTTTTGAAATTAATGAAGTGTTCGTTTTTTCAAGAGGTGTTCATATTTGTTTTGCTAGACTTGAAAATAACTTGTATGTGTTAAAACCAACTAAAGCAAAATCCATTTAAAATATAGAGATGTTTAAAACAACTGAAACTCAAAATAAAAAATGGAAGATTTCTACTAAAGCCTATCTTTGACATCTCAGACTTGGTTACATAAATCTCAATAGGATTGAGAGATTAGTTAAAAATGGTCATCTATATCAGTTAGAAGATAGTTCTTTACCTCCTTGTGAGTCCTGTTTTGAGGGAAAAATGACTAAAAGATCTTTTTCTGGAAAAGGTCTTCGTGCCAAAGAACCCCTCGAACTTATACATTCAGACCTTTGTGGTCCGATGAATGTAAGAGCACGAGATGGATATGAATATTTTGTCGGTTATATTGATGACTATTCTAGATATGGCTATGTACTTAATAAATCACAAGTCTGAAACTCTTGAAAAGTTTAGGGAATTCAAGACTGAAATAGAAGACTTATTAGGTAAAAGAATTAAAACACTTCGATCAAATCGAGGTGGTGAGTATATGGATATACAATTCTAGAACTATTTGGTAGATCATGGAATTCAATACCAACTCACAGTACTTGAAACACCACAACAAAATGGTGTTGCAAAAAGGAGAAACCAAACCTTGTTAGACATGGTTCAATCCATGATGAGTTTTGTTCAGTTACCTCAATCCTTTTGGGGGTTTGCAGTACAGACTGCAATATATATTCTGAACATGGTTCCCTTAAAAAGTGTTTTTGAAACAATGTATGAGTTATGGAAAGGATGTAAAGGTAGTTTACGTTACTTTCAAGTATGGGGATGTCCGACACATGTGTTGGTACAAAATCCTAAGAAATTGGAACGACGTTCAAAGTTATGCCTCTTTGTTGGATACCTAAAAGAAACAAAAGGAGAATTATTCTATGATCCCCAAGAAGATCATATTAGAAGTCATCAACCTCGCAGTAAACTAAGATTGAAGATATTACAGATAAATCAACAAAAGTTGTTGATGAAGCTGGTTCATCAACAACGGTTGTTGCTCCATCACATTCTTCTCAAGAGTTAAGCATGCCTCAACGTAGTGGAAGGAATGTTCATCAATCTGAACACTACATGGGTTTAATAGAAACCCAAGACATCATACTTGATGATGGTCAAGAGGATCCATGGACCTTTAAACAGGCAATGGAAGATATTGATAGGGAACAATGGATAAAAACCATGGACGTAGAAATGGAGTCTATATACTTCAATTCTATCTGGGATCTAGTAGATCAACCACATAAGGTTAAACCTATAGGTTGTAAATGGATCTACAAGAGGAAAAGAGACTAAACTGGCAAGGTGTAAACTAATAAAGCCAGACTCATGGCAAAAGATTTTACCCAAAGAGAGGGGGTTGACTATAAAAAAAACCTTCTCTCCCATTGCCATGATAAAATCAATAAGAATACTCTTATCCATTGCTGCATATTATGACTATGAGATTTGGCAAATGGATGTCAAGATAGTTTTTTTGAATGATCACTTTTATGAAAGTATTTTTATGTCTCAACCAGAAGGGTTCATTAAACAAGGTCAATAACAAAAGTTTTGTCAGCTTAAGCGATCCATTTATGGGTTGAAGCAAGCTTTTAGATCCTGGAATATAAGATTTGATACTGTGATCAACTCTTATGGCTTTGAACAGAATGTTGACGAACCTTGTGTATACAAGAAGATAGTCCACAAAATTGTAGCATTCTTGGTCCTTTATGTTGATGATATCTTGCTCATTGGGAATGAGAAAAGTTACTTTGTTGACGTAAAGAGATGGTTAGCATCACAGTTTCAAATGAAAGATTTGAGAAGTGCTCTATATATTCTTGGGATTCAGATTTTTCGAAATCAAAAGAACAGAACCTTAACACTATTTCAGGCATCTTATATTGACAAAATGTTATCAAGATATAACATGCAAAATTTGAAAAAGGGTATGTTACCTTTTAGCCATGGAATTCATCTGTCAAAGGAACAGTGTCCTAAGAGACCTCAAGAAGTTGAGGAAATGAAAAGAATTCCATATGCATCGGCAGTTGGGAGTCTGATGTACGCTATGTTATATACACGTCCTGACATATACTTCGCAGTTGCAATTGTCAGCAGGTTCCAATCTAACCTATGCCACAGTTATGGGATGGCTATCAAAAACATCCTCAAGTATCTCAGGAGAACGAAGAACTATACGCTTGTGTATTGGCCTAAGGATTTGGTTCTTAAAGGATACATTGATTCTGATTTTTAGACTGACGTAGATTCCAGGAAATGTACCTCAAGATCAGTTTTCACTCTTAATGGAAGAGCTATATTACGGAGAAGCACTAAACAAAGTTGTATAGCTGACTCCAGGAAGGAAGTGGAATATGTAGTTGCATGTGAAGCAGCTAAAGAAGCAGTGTGGGTGTGCAAGTTCCTGACAGATTTGGAAGTCGTTTCAAATATGCACTTGCCCATTACTCTGTATTGTGACAATAGTGGTACAGTTGCTAATTCCAAGGAACCTCGAAGTCACAAACGTGGAAAACATATTGAAAGAAAGTACCATCTCATCAGAGAGATTGTACACCGAGGAGACGTGATAGTCATGCAGATAGCCTCAAAAGACAACCTTGCTGATCTGTTTATGAAAGCCTTCTCGACTAAAGTTTTTGAGGGCCACTTGGTTGAACTAGGACTTCGAGCAACATAATTTAGGGCAAGTGGGAGAATATCAAAGGGTATTTTGGATGCTCTAGTTTATTATATTTTTTATCTCTTTATTTCTCAACATTGTAAACATTATATATTTATATGTTTATCTCACTAGAGTGTTAGTCCAAGTGGGAGATTGTTGGGAATGGCCTAAACTCACAGTTCGTAAATGTTGTAAATATATTCTATTTATCAATTCAGTTTTTATTCAATAAATTACTATTGATATTGCATCATTCTATGAAAATCCAATAAACGAATCCTTGACTATAACATGAATACTTTAACTTTATGTGGTGACATAAAAATGGATCAAGGTTTAGTATGTAGCCAAAATTGACTATAAGTACATGGATGAGATTGAGTACCTCATCCTGGTGACACTATTGGATGTAACCCATTTTGTATACTGATACAAATGATGTGATGCAAAAATCATTCATGTAGAGACATGTGAGTGGGGGCATCCCGTGCAATGAGTTTGCATAAGACTGGACCTCAAAATAATAAGTTTTTTTTTATAACAACCGTTTACTGTTAAAATTGACTATCTCAAACTCAATGACCTAAGGTAACTCGATCTTAATCCTGAGCTAACTATGAACTCCTGTTTATTCGAGATTATCCTTTGATCTGCATAGGTGAGAGTAGTCCAACAACACTACTCAATAAGCCTCCCATTTTGGGGATAAGACCGGATAGATAGCTGGGGACATGGCTTTGCAATATGGAATTCACTCTTACCCGATTTAGGGTTAGTAGATGGGTTGTTCTCTTAAGCGCTGATGCCTTGTCCTGAACAATGGGGCTCGCCCTCTCATGGAAGAGAGGGTTATGATTTATAAGTTGGACTATAAATCAATTGTTCAATGGAGGATCAGTGGGAGTTTAAGGAGAAAGATGTATTTATAGGTGTAAAACGGTAACATTTGACCCAGCTGTAAATGCAAATGATCTGTGAAGGATTGACTTACCGATTATGGTTAAAATGGGCAGAAATATATATACTATGAGGAGAGTGTAACTATCGAGCTATAGTGGAATGTCTTGGTAGTTAACGAATAATAATTAATTCGGTTTAAAGAGTTTAAGCAATTAATTATAAGCTGTTGGAGCTCATGATTTGTAGGTCCATAAGGTCCCTCTCCTAGCTTGTAATTTGGATTAGTAAATTGAGTAATTTTGATAAGATTGAAATTAGGGTTTCTATTATTGTATTCGATACAATTGAAATGCTTAAACGAAATTGGAGAAACGATTAATGTTTAAAATATGATTTAAATATTAATTGTATAATATTAATTACATTATGATGAAATTTGTTTATTAATTTAATATTAGATATTAAATTAACAAAATTAATTAAAAGATTTAATTAATTAGATTTATTTAAAAATTAATTAATTGAGCTAATTTTATAAAACTAATAAAACAAATTAAATAAGTTTAATTTAGAAATTGATTTTGGAAATCATTTTTTGAAAAACCATTTTGAAATTCAGAACTCAAAGTGGGGATTTCCAAAAGTTGAAAATCTCCACTATGGTGCAAGGCACCTTATACACTCAATTCCATTTTCTCCATGAAGTAGGAGCTGGCCTTCATGCAAGCTTTGATTTTGCATGATGAAAGCCATATAAATTGAAGTGTTAAGCTGAATAATTGATTGATGCTTACAAGAACTTCTTGAAGAACTCTGCAGAAATTGATGTGTAAAATTATGATTTTTTATGGTGTGAGTTTGCGGTGATGTGTGTTATGCGGTGAGCATGCAAGTTTTCCTAACAAGACCCAAGTATAAGCCTCCTTAGGTTTCCTGGTAAGTCCAAGGTCGAACACAGGGACTACTAAGTAGATATGTGATAACCACTTTGATTCTATTGCGGTGGTAAAATCAAATGAAGTGGATAATGTTTTGATTGAGATTTTTCTTATGCGACGGAGTTGAACGTGGAGTGATGAAAGCGTAGAGTTACAATAAGTAAGCGATGAAGGGGTTGAGAAGGGGTTTAGCTAACATTTCCTAAGATTATGCACAAGTTATGCGATCATGCTACACACAAATTTTAGTACCACATTTCTCAATGCAGAATGCCTCAATTCCTATTTCTAGGACGCATGTGATGTATATGCAAAATAGTCAATAGGACTTATTTCTATGTCTCTACTCTTGCTTATGCGATGATGAATGATGCACACATAAAACAAGGTGACCGAATACCATCATTCCTATTTCTAGGGCGCATGCGATGTGTAAATAGCAATAGAACTTATGTCTAAGTTTCTACTTCTTGCTTATGCAATTCTAATCCAACTCTCTCAAGCCTAGATTCTAATCTGACTTTCTCAAGACTAGATTCTATCTTTAGACTACTCTCTCAAGTATGTCCAAAGGGTGAATGATGCATACATAAGACAATATGATCACATAAAATGTAAATCTTAAATCATGCTAGCTAAGTACGTCTCAAACCATTCAGAAATTTAGCTACTCATGTGTGGTATGGAGAGATTGAACATAGATTGAAATGAAGTTTCCATTTTTCGCAAATAAAGTGCTGAATACAAAATAACAAATGGATTTGAGAAATGAAAAGCCCAGTAAGCAATGTCTTGCTTCCCGTGGCCTTTTACACTGCTCTTTATCACTTTAACTCTGCTTTAGTTATGTATTCTTTCTCTCGCAAGTGTTAGCCCTCTTTCCTTTGTGTTGCTTTTCGACAGTCTCTCGATCTGTCCAGGAGCGATTTCTCTTGGCTTTTTCTCGTCTTCTTGCTCTCTCCGTCCTCTAAGGTATGTATGAGTATGTGCATGTGTGGATCGGCTAAGTCTTTTTCTCTTGTGGCCTTCGGTATTTATAGATTTCAAAATGAAGCAACTTTTCTCGCTAATGATTGCAATGATGGGCGGCATTAATTCCCCTATTCTGTTGCGCCGTTTAAAAGTCACCAAAAGTTGAATGTACTTGCTACAGTGTGGCTTTTAATGGCTTGTCAACTAAATTCGGAATCGATCGTTATCAGCTTTCCATCCCATCATGATTTATTATGCTATCACCTTGATGCGAGGTCTTTATGCAATCGCCTTTTCAAGAAAACTTCTCTCGATCGCATGTCTTGTGATCGCAACTTCAAGTGTGCTGATGCATTGTGCCTTTAGATCGCAATTTCATATACACCATCGCACTGTACCTACACAAAATAGGTGAATTAACTGCTTTTATGCGATGAGCACTCGCGATCACAATTCCTTTCAGTTTAGCACTTTCGAACATGATATTGCCTATTTTACCATCGCATTCCGCATCTGGGAAAGCGGAAAGATTATGCCCCGAAGATGCTTGCAATTGAGAACATTGAAGCCGGGAAGTTCGATGCGGAGCTTGCTTCTCGAAAGAGGATAGGCCGGTCAAACAAAAACAAGGCGCAAGAGCTGTAATAACTTGTATTTCTACCAGTTATCACACCCCCAAATTTAAAACAATGCTTGTCCTCAAGCATAAACTAACAACTTTCTTTAAAAATTCAACCGCCTTTACCCTACCTAGACTTCTCAAGGTGCCTTATTCAAATTTTATGAATCAATGCCTTCTTAATTTCTATCCTAATCTCTTCCTAGAATATTTCTAATCTTTAGGGACCACAAGTTTAACCTTCAAAAAAACTTTACTTGTTTCCAGGACATCACATGATTTATTTTAAATTTTCTCAAACCAGGGTGTTCAAGTGATTTTGACCCTTGATAATTCAGATGTTCGTTTTGTGATCTTACGCTGATCCGAGTGCCTAGCCTTCGTTTTGGTTTGCCCCCACAGGTGTCATGCGGACATCCAACTACGAGCAAGGCACTCTTTCTCAGTCAAAACTCATGCCCATCTCTTTATTTGGCAGTAAAGTTGTGATCACTTGGTTTATGCGTTGATCACGATTCTTACCTTCGTTTTGGCTTTCCCCCACGGGTGTCATGCGGACATCCAACTACGAGCAAGATCCGATCTCAATGTTATATATATTTCTTTTTATTGAATTTCAAAAAGTAACAAGGTTGAAAATAACATTACCCGCACCCCCAAATTTAACATGCAACAATGTCCTCATTGCTGAGAGACGAAATAACTCATGCAATGGACTTAGGAAATTTTAGAAAAATAGTTTTGAAGGAAAACTGGTAGACCACTAAATTTTAGAAATGTTTCATGAATTGATTTGTCATGAAATTAATTTGACTCTAGTACATGTGGTCAGAAATAAAAGCATGAATTTCATCATTGAAGTCATAATTGGTACGGGGTGAATGCAGCGACTAAATAAAGTAATAAAAAATTCCAGATTGAGTCAAACTAAAGAGGATGCGATAGTAGAATTTAGCAATATTAAATTGAAATGCGAGAAGTGAAAAATTGAAATAAGATGAAGTAAGGAAAGACACAACCCCCAAATTTGCTCTGTTGTCCGCATCATTTTTTATCGTATCCTTTCTTGTGGTGGGCTGTTTCCTTGATTGCGATGGGCTGATCGAACTGGTTGTGTGTTTTAAGGTTATCGCATTACTCCATCGCAATCGTTTACTACGATCAGTGATGAATATCAAGAGGATAAAAAGTATGAAAGAAAGAGTTGTCAATTCTAAAGAGTAGTGATTATGGAAAAAGTAAGATAAATTCATGAAAGAAAAATATCAAGGATACTAAAAAAAAAGGATTCGTCCCTGATGAGTGTGTGTTGCTTATCAACGCAGGGATTACATTTTTCTTATTCATTCTGGATTCCTCAGATCCATGGAGGTTTTCTCGCATTGGAAATCTTCTCCATGATACATCTTAACTCTTTATCCATTTACCTTAAATGCGCTGGTCTCATCTTTGTTTGTTAATTCTACCGCTTCGTGCGGGAATACTTCTTAAATTATGAATGGTTTCGGACCAGCGCGATTTCAAATTTCTCGGAAAGAGTCGTAGCCTAGAATTGAACAGTAAGACCTTCTGACCTACCTGGAGATTCTTTTCACACAGTCGCTTGTCATGCCAACGCTTTGTACGTTCTTTGTAAATTTTGGCATTTTCATACTCTTGTAGTTGATAACGGGTAGAAATGCACGTTATTACAACGCAAAGACATAAAACAATGTGGGAATGCGATGATAAAAACATGCAATCGCATGTGCCCATCGCATTAAAGCAGCTAAAAACATTAAGTTAAGAATAATGCGATCGCATGTGCCCATCGCATTAAAGCAGCTAATTTACTTCTTTTGTGCAGGAAAATGCATTGGCACAAAGAAAGTTGCGATCCAAGAAATTCGGTGCCCGAGCGCATTAGAAGATTGCGACCGCAAAGCTATGTGATCAAATGCGCTCGCGAAGATCTATTCAAGAAGGTGGCCACATAAAGACGGCGGATCAAGGTGAAAGCTTAATAAATCATGATGGGATAGAAAGCTGATGACTGTCGAATCCGAATTTAGTTGACAAGCGTTAACGACACATTGTAGTAAGTACATTCAACTTTTCGGTGACCATTAATCGGTGCATCAAATAGAGATTTAATGACTTCCCATCATTGCAATCATTTGAGAGAAAAGCTCTTCACCCTGAAGCTCTATAAATATCAAAGGCCATATTCGTTAAAAGAGTTCAGAATTTTTGAGTTCCCATCCGCCATATACATAGAAGATAGATCATAGACATCTGTAATCTGTAATTCATATACTGAGAAGGCGGAGGCGAGCGAATACGCTTGAGAGAGTAGTCTAAAGAAAGAACCTAGACTTGAGAAAGTTAGGTTAGAATCTAGGCTTGAGAAAGTCAGATTAGAACCACATAAGCAAGAGATAGAAACTTAGAGATAAATTCTGTTTGATATCATGCATCGCATGCACCCTAGAAATAGGATATGATAGTATATGGTCGCCTTGTGTATGTGTGTGTCATTCATCATCGCATAGACAAGAATAGAGGCTTAGACATAAGTCCTATAGACATTATCATATACATTGCATGTATCCTAAAATAGGAACTATAGCATTGCATTGAGAGATAACATGCTGTTGTATGTGTGTAGCATGATTGCATAATTTGAATGCAATCTTAGGAAGTGTTAGCTAATTTCCTTCTCAACCCGTTCCACGCATACTCATTGTAACTTTTGCTATTATTAACACTTTTCTCAATTCCGCCGCATAGGATTTATACTTTAAAAAAACATACCAACCAACTTATTGTTTTGTTTTTTTCACCACAAACGAATCGAAATTTACCAACGCATAATATCTCAGTAGTCCCTGTGTTCGACCCTGGGCTTACCAGGTAACCTAGTAGGATTTATACTTGGATTTTACTAGGAAAACTTGCATGTGCAACACATACACCACCATTGCAATATACACCATTATTTCATCATATTCACAATGCATCAGTAGTCTCCATTCATCCAGCTCGAGTAATTGAAGTCTTCTTTCGTCCCCTACAGCCTTCAGATTAAAGTTAAGTTTCTTCACTACTCACAACGCCTTACGCTTTAATTCCAGCGGCATATGACATGCCTTCCCAAACACCAACACATACTGGGTGTTTTATAGGCAGTCCTATATGCCCACAAGGCATCGTCAAGCTTAATGGCCCAGTCCTTCCGTGAGGGATTCACCACCTTTTCTAAAATTAACTTGATTTCTCTGTTGGAAACCTCAGCTTATCCATTTGTCTGGGGGTAATATGGGGTGGCGATCTTATGATGTACATTGTATTTGATCAGCAGTTTGTTAATGATACGATTGACAAAGTGGGTTCCTTCGTCACTTATTATGGCACGTGGGATGCCAAGATGTTCCTCTGTAAGAATTTGGAGACTGTTGCCGCATCGTTTGCGATGCATGATACCACTTCAATTCACTTGGAAACATAGTTGACAACCAACATAATGTATTCGTGACCATTTGACAATGGAAATGGTCCCATGAAATCTATGCCCCAGACGTCGAAAAGTTCCAATTCCAATATGATGTTTATCGGCATCGCATTTTCTCTTAAATGTTTCCAGTGCATTGGCACTTATCGCATTTCATAGAATAGTCTCGTGCATTCTTAAATAGTGTTGGCCAGTAATACCCGCTTTGCAAAACTTTTGCTGCTGTATGTTGTCCCCCGAAATGTCCTCCATAGGGTGAGTCATGACATTGAAAAGGTAAGTGCTAAAAAGCAATCTCTGGAACACAGAGTCTCAAGATCTGGTTTGGTCCCCTTCTGTAAAGATTTGGCTCGTCCCAGTAGTAGGATTTACATTCATGAATGAGCTGCTTCTTTTGGTGGGACATGTACTTTTCCGGAAATTGTTCGCAGACCAAGAAATTGACAATATCTGCGTACCACGGTAGTTCTTCAAGTTTAAACAACTGCTCGTCTGGGAAGATCCACTTTAGGATTCTCTAATCTCGATAAATGGTCAGCGACCTGGTTCTTTGTTCCCTTACTGTCGATTATCTCCATATTAAATTCTTGAAATAGGAGAACCCATTGGATTAGTCTTGGCTTCGCATCTCTTTTGGTCATTAAATATCTTATTGCCGAGTGGTCAGTATGGACTATAACTTTGGATCCCAACAAGTAAGGTTTTAATTTTTTAATCGCAAAGATTACCGTTAGAAGCTCATTCTCTATGATGGTGTAGTTAGCTTGTGTGGAGTTCAATGTTCTGCTTGCATATTCGATGATGTGTAACATTGTCTTTTCCTTTTGTGCTAAAACTGCCCCTATTGCATAACTGCTGGCATCGCACATTAGCTCGAATGGTTTTGTCCAATCAGGTGCGATCAAAATAGGCACTATAGTCAGTGCGTCTTTCAGTGCTTTAAATGCGGCGAGGCATTGTGAGTCAAAGTCAAAAGTTATGTCAGCTTCCAGCAATGCATTCAACGGTTGAGCTATTTTGGAGAAGTCCTTCACAAATCGTCGGTAGAACCCTGCATGTCCTAAGAAACTCCTTAAAGCTTTCACATTTGCTGGAGGTGGAAGTTTTTCAATGGCTTCATTTTGCTTTATCCACCTCTAGCCCATCCTTTGAAACCTTGTGCCTGAGCACAATTCCTTCTTTAACCATGAAATGACACTTTTCCCAGTTTAGCACCAGATTAGTCTCTTCGCATTTTTTCAGTATCCTCTCCAAGTTTTTCAGACATACTTCATACGTTTGCCTATAAACTGAGAAATCGTCCATAAATATTTCCACTAAGTCTTCAAGATACTCGGAGAAGATTGCAATCATACACCTTTGAAATGTGCTAGGCACATTGCATAGTCCAAAAGGCATGCGACGAAAAGCGAACGTTCCATATGGACAGATGAATGTGGTATTTTCTTGGTCTTCTTGTGCCATCATAATCTGTTATAGCCCGCATACCCATTAAGAAAACAAAAATAGTCATTCCCTGCTAGTCAGTTGAGCATTTGATCAATGAAAGGCAAAAGGAAATGATCCTTCTTTGTCGCCGCATTGAGCTTTTGGTAGTCCATACAAATCCACCAGTCAGTGACGGTCCTCATGGGGAATAACTCGTTGTTTGCATTTGGAACTACTGTCATTCCGCCCTTCTTGAGAATGCATTGAATGGGGCTAACCCACATGCTATCGACGATAGGGTATATGATGTCAGCGTCTAACCATCTAATGATCTCTTTTTTAACAACCTCTTTCATCGTAGGATTCAGTCTGTATTGAGGTTCTATAGAGCCTTTCTGGTTTTCTTCGAGCCAAATTCTGTGCATGCAGTACGTCGGGCTAATACCTCTGATATCTGCTAGTGTCCATCCGATTGCTTTAATATACTTCTTCAAAATATTGAGTAGTGCATTTTCTTTTTCTTCCGGTAATGTAGAGGATATTATTACTGGCAAGGTTTCATTCTGGCCAAGGAAAACGTACTTCAAATGATTTGGTAGAGTTTTCAGCTCTAGTGTAGGTGGTTACTCTAAGGAAGGTTTTTGTGTTTTTCTCTCTTCATTAAAATTCAACTTTTCTTCAATGTTCATTGTCTCTGTTATTACATGGTAGGTTTCCAAGCATGCTGTCGAATCCTCTCTTTCTTCGTCTTCTTCTTCGGACTCCAAATCTTCATCACAAGTGTGTTCATCGTTAGAATCTGTTAGGCCTTCATCTTCTGGAAACTGCATTGCCTTGATGATGTTAAACCTGAGCTTCTTTCCATTGATGCTTATTGTGATCTCTCCCTTGTGCACGTCTATTTGAGCACGGCCAGTAGACAAGAATGGTCGTCCCAATATGATTGGCACATCTTTGTTTGCTTTATAATCTAGAATGATAAAGTTTGCAGATAGAATGAATTTGTCGATTATGACCAAGACATCCTTCAACTTTCCTTCAAGGTGTACCAAGGACCTGTCTACAAGTTGGAGAGTCATCGTCATGGGTGTCAGCTGTCCTACATTCAATTGTTTGAAGATTGAAAGGGGCATTAACTTTATGCTTGCCTCAAAATCACATAATGCCTGACCGATGTAGATCCCTCCTATTGAGCAGGGTATCGTAAAGCTGCCTGGGTTGCGCATCTTCAGTGGGATGATAGTGTTTGATTCTTGTGTTAATGTTACCGTGGCGAATTTTCCTGTGCTTCTCTTTTTCGACACCATATATTTAAGAAAACTTGGCACATTTCGGCATCTGCTCTATCACTTCTGTAAATGAAATATTGATGTGTAGTTGTTTTAATATTTCCATGAAGCGATGATACTGACCTTCATTGTTTTGCTTCTTTTTCAGTCTCTAAGGGAAGGGGCGTAGCTGTACTTTTACTCTTCCATGGTCTGGAGGCTTAGAGGTGGTCGCAACTTCAGGTTCCATAATCTTGGGCTCTTCCAACTCAGTTTGCGGCAACGGCTTCTTTGATTCCATCGCATTTGAGACGGTCCTGCTCGACTCCTTCCTAACTTCCGCCGATGTCTTTCCACTTCTCAGGGTGACTGCTTGGCAGTGTTCTTTCCCTGTGTTCCCTGGGTTTCGTGGGAGCTCAGTTGAGCTCGGCAGCGTTTCTTGTGGTCTATTTTTCAGCTCTCCCGCAATCTGTCCTATTTGGATTTCCAAGTTACGGATGGAAGTCGCCTGGTTCTGGAGGACCGTCTCATTCTTTTCGATGTACTGTTTTAATAGGTTCTCTAGAGAGGATGATGGCAATGTTTGAGAGCTGCTGGCTTGCTGTTGCTGTTGACCGTTAGTTTTTTTGAAAAAATCCTGGTGGTCCTTCTTTTTGTGCCATAGGTTAATAGCCTTGTTGTTGGTTATTTTTCCAAGCAAAATTAGGGTGGTTTCGCCACCCGGGGTTGTACGTGTTTGAAAAAGGATTGTTCTTAACGAAGTAGATTGACTGCAGATTTCGTGGACGCTCTTCAACTGGATGCGATTCTCCACATGTAGCACAGCTGGTGCTTGTCTGTTCTATCGCGTTGACTTGCCCTCTCTGCACTCCGGGATTGTTTATTGTGATGTCTTGTAACAAATTTATCATCGCATTCATCTAATTTTGCAAAGATGCGATGGCACCATTATTTGTGTTACCTTCTCTAGGTTTTACTCGTTGATCGCTTTCTTGCCAATCTTCATGATTTTTTTTTATGCGATCAAGAATGTTCTTTGCCTCATCATAAGTTTTCTCCAACAGACCGCCTACTACTACCGCATTGGCAGCTGTCTGCAATGCGGGATTTAGTCCATGATAGAAAATCTCCATTTGGAGGCAATCCAGCAATCCATTGTGTGGGCAATCACACACTAATCTCTTGAACCTCGCCCATGCATCACTGAGCGATTCGTCTTCTTCTTGTTCAAAATTTGTGATTAACTTCCTTCTTCTGGCATTCTCTGTGGGAGGGAAATACTTCTTCATAAACTTTTCCACAACCCTCTCGCATGAAGTTATCTCTCCTGGTTCGAAGGAGTATGCCCATTTTATTTCTTTATCGCATAGTGAAAATGGAAATAGCTTGAGTCGAACTTATTCAGCGGAGCTATTAAGGAACACAAAAGTGTTACAAATTTCAATGAAGCTTTGCAGATGGGCGTGCGGATCTTCACCATGCCGTCCACCAAACTGTCCTGCTGTCTGTATCATTTGTAACATTACTGGCTTCATCTCAAACCTTGATCCATCCAATGCTGGCCTTATGATTCCTGGGGAGAAATCATACAAGTTTGGTGACGCATAGTCCCGGATGGGTCTATTGGGATCATTTGCCAGTAGGATAGGATTTGCCATTATGTTGTTTACATTTGCGGCTCTTTCTTCTGGTTGTTCAACCATTCTGTGAGTTCTTTCTTGTTGTCGACGTTTGTTTTTCTGTCTTCTGCAAAATGTTCTTTCGACCTCTGGGTCATAATTGGGCTCAGGAGCGTGTCCTTCGCTCATGCGACGCTTGCTTCTTTCTTTATTGAAGGATTGGCAATGCATAGAGGTCGAAAACTGTAAAGATAAAAAAGGTTTGATGTTAGTACAATCTATACCGTAGTCCCCGGCAACGGCACCAAAAACTTGATGCGTGTTGGTATAATTTTAGGGTCGCGTTTTGTTTTCTTATTATTATTAAGGACGGATGGATTTGAAGATGAAATCATGCGTTAGAAATAACTGATGCGTTTGATCCCATGCGTCTGAAGTCATGTGTCCGAATGAAGATGAGTTAATCTTAGCATGCAATAACCACGTATTCCTATCACAAGTTTTCTTACGCTTGCGCCAAGTATAACACAAACGCAAGTTTCTCGGGTAATCCAAGGTAGAATAGGGGGACTTGTCACTCAATAATATTTGTGAAGTGATGCGTTTGAGGCGATGAATAAGAATAAAAATAAAGCGAAGAAGATTTAAATGTTTTACACACTACTCCTACTCCTAACTAAACAGATTGAGCAATAGAAAACTTGCAATGAGAATAGGTAGAGACACAACAACCATTAACGCTTAGTAACATTTATTATCTTAAATCGCTCGAGTAATCCCAGCTCGTTGCACTAACACATCACACCTCTAGGTGGTCAGCCACATGACTATATCTCTATAGTGCATGGTTGCATTAAGCATAAGATTGTGCCTATCTCTAGGAACAATACGAACATTGCTTAGTGCGTTCCATCCCTTTCCTTCTCAGGCAGTTAGATGCGGCTACTTAACTTATAGACAAACAATGCAACATCCCATAGACAGGCGTTGCCACAGCCTTTCACCAAGCAAAGAGGATTAAATCACTATACTTTGCACAACGCACACCTCTCGGTGGGTTGCTACATGCGTCCTATCTCTAGGCTACACGATGAAGCATGCGATTGACTTTGATAAATAAACGCTGAAGAAAAACTATGATAGAGATGAAGATGATGAAGAAGACGGTAATGAAGGAGTAAGATTTGCATTGATCACAAAATATCTTAATATCTCAAGCTAAAATTTAATACAATACAGAGATTAGAAGGGAGATGAAGGACTTTGTGTCAAGGCTGCCGGTGGTGCCATGGTTGAATGGTGGAGATGTCTCTCTCGAGCTCTATCTCTGGCGAATGCTCCGATCGTCACTCGATCTGGGCTGTGGAGATGAAAAATTCTCAATGGAAATCTCTTTTAAGCTCTCATCTGTGATCACAAACTTCTGCCTTGAGGCAGAAGCGCGAATGTCTTGAAATGAAGGTCCAAAAGGCTATTTATAGAGTTTAAATGCCGATAGCTATAATGATTGCGTTATGGCTCATTGATGCTTTTTTCGCGGTATGGGCAATGTCACATCGCCTTATCTTGTTGATACTCCCAAGGTATGCGTCCGAGCTAGATTTAGCTGAAGCATCAACCGTTCTACCCGTTTTGCGATCGTCCTTCTATTATGGTCGTCACTCTGTGGTTGTAATTTCCAATTGATCACCGCATTCGCTTGATCATCGCAACTTCCATGTGTTGGATGCATACGATCACTACAACTTCCATGCAATGGACACATACGATCCAACCTTCAGCACATATATTTGTCTTTGCGATCGCCTGGCTTCAGCACATGCATTTGTCTTTGCGATCGTCTGGCTTCAGCGCATGTGTTTGTCTGTGATTGCTTATTTCAAACACATACGTTTGATTCTTGCGATAGCTATAAAAATAGACACTTCGGCATGGAGTAACTCATAATATTAGGGTCAATAAGGATCTAGGTGCTAATTGACACAAAACTCATTTTTTCGCAAATTCTAAGTATTATCACTGCATTTTCTACTTATTAGCCCTCATGATTCTAAATAAAAGGCTTATAATAACTGGCATTTCTGTCAGTTATCACCATAAAATTATGATATGTTATGGTGTGAGTTTGCGTGATGTGTGTTATGCGATGAACATGCAAGTTTTCCTAACAAGGCCTAAGTATAAGCCTCCTTAGGTTTCCTGGTAAGTCCAGGGTCGAACACAGGGACTACTAAGTAGATATGCGACAACCACTTTGATTCTATTGCGGTGGTAAAAACAAATGAAGTGGATAATGTTTTAATTGAGATTTTTCCTATGTGGCGGAGTTGAACGCGGAGTGATTAAAGCATAGAGTTACAATTAGAGTTACAATAAGTAAGCGATGAAGGGGTTGAGAAGGGGTTTAGCTAACATTTTCCTAAGATTGTGCACAAGTTATGCGATCATGCTACACACAAATTTCAGTACTACATTTCTCAATGCAGAATGCCTCAATTCCTATTTCTAGGACGCATGCGATGTATATGCGAAATAGTCGATGGGACGTATTTCTAAGTCTCTACTATTACCTATGAGATGATGAATGATGCACACATAAAACAAGGTGACCGCATACCATCATTCCTATTTCGAGGGCGCATGCAATGTGTAAATAGCAATAGAACTTATGTCTAAGTTTCTACTTCTTGCTTATGCGATTATAATCCGACTCTCTCAAGTCTAGATTCTAATCTAACTCTCTCAAGCCTAGATTCTATCTTTAGACTACTCTCTCAAGTATGTCCAAAGGGTGAATGATGCATACATAAGAGAAGATGATCGCATAAAATGTAAATCTTAAGTCATGCTAGCTAAGTACTTCTCAACCCATTCAGAAATTTAGCTATTCATACGTGGTATGGAGAGATTGAACATAGATTGAAATGAAGTTTCCATTTTTCGCAAATAAAGAACTTAATACAAAATAACAAATGGATTTGAGAAATGAGAAGCCCGGTAAGCAATGTCTTGCTTCCCGTGGCCTTTTACACTGCTCTTTTTCACTTCAACTCTGCTCTTTCGCAAGCAATTTCTCTTGGCTTTTTCTCGTCTCCTTGCTCTCTCCGTCTAAGTATATGTATGAGTATGTGCATGTGCGGATCGGCTAGCTCTTTTTCTCTTGTGGCCTTCGGTATTTATAGATTTCAAGGTGAAGCAACTTTTCTTACTAATGATTGAAATGATGGGCGACATTAATTCCCCTATTCTGTTGCATCGTTTAAAAGTCACCGAAAGTTGAATGTACTTGCTACAGTGTTGCTTTTAACGGCTTGTCAACTAAATTCGGAATCGACCGTTATCAGCTTTCCATCCGATCATAATTTATTATGCTATCACCTTGACGTGAGGTCTTTATGCGATCGCCTTTTTAAGAAAACTTCTCTCGATTGCATGTCTTACGATCGCAACTTCAAGTGTGCTGACGCATTGTGCCTTTGGATCGCAATTTCATATATGCCATTGAATTGTACCTACACAAAATAGGTTAATTAACTACTTTTATGCGATGAGCACTTACGATCGAAATTCCTTTCAGTTTAGCACTTTCGGATATGATATTGCCTATTTTACCATCGCATTCTTTCATTGTTTTACTTATTTGAGCTGTAATAACTTGTATTTCTACCAGTTATCAGAAATCAATAACCCTCAAAACCCTATTCATATCTTCTATATATCCACCTCAATTTAGTGTTTCCACCACACAATCCTTGCAAGAGAATAGTAGAAAAAATCTTCATGGTGGTCTACTTGTAGATTGAAGCTCTTTCACGTGGAAGTCAGCTGGCATTGAAGAGGATTCTTCAAATGTATTTTGTTCAGCAAACCCCCATCTGTAATAGTTACTTTGAAGCATGTTTTAAATTAAAATTTAGTATTATTAGAGTGCTTATTGATTTTTATTTTCTCCGCTACACGTTAATATACTTTAACACAATAAACCTCTCATTTCATGGGTAAGACTGGGTAGATAGTTGGGCATAAGGTGCAAGATGAAACTCACTCCTACCCACTTTTCGAGATAGTAGAGAGGTTGTTCCCTTAAGTGCTGACTTCGGGTCTTGAACAAGGGGCCCCACCCTCTCATTTTTCCGAGAGGAACTCGATTTGATGATCGGATCATAAACTAATTGTTCATTAGAGGATCAGTGGGACATAAGGAACAAGAGGAAATCTCAAGGGTTAAACAACCATTTGACCCAACCGTTATTACGAACAACTTGTGAAGGGTTAACTTACTGATCATGGTTATATCGAGTGGACACAATATATCTACAGTGAGGGGAGTGCAACTCTGGGCTTTAGTGGAATGACCCAGTAGTTAATTAATGAGGGTTAATTTGGTGTAAAAAGTTTGGCCGATTAATCTCAGATCGTTGGAGCCCATGATCTGTAGCTCCATTAGGTACCCCTATTAGCTCACAAATGGATTAGCCTTAGAATAACTTGATAAGCTGATTTGAAACATTCGAAATAGAATTAAGGGAATTAGTAATTATATGTGATATAATTACACGTTTAATTTTGGAATTAAACAAAATTAGATAATCGATTAATATTTAAATATGATTTAAATATTAAATTCATGAATAGGGATTCATGATAGTGGAATTGGTGATTAATTAATTTGATATTTGATATTAAATTAATTGGAATTAATTAAATTGTTTAATTATTAATTATTATTTCTATTAAAAAATTAATTATTGAATGAATTTTTCTAAAATTAATAAAAACTCAATTTTAATTAAAGAATTAAAATTTAAAAGTTAATTTTTAATTTTGGAAAAGTTTCAAAATTGAAATAAAAAGTTGGAAAAATAGAAAAAGTGGAAAAGTAAGAAATTCCCACTTCTTCACCTAGTAGGTTAGTCACCAATCCATTACATTTTCCAGCTCAAATTCTCAAAGTGGAGTTGGAATTCTTACAGAATGTTGATTCTGAACTGACATCATATACTTATGATGATGGATTACAAACCCCATCGTATTTAGTGACATCATATGTTACGATGGTGGTTGTACTATGATGCCAATTCTAAATCGCCATCAAAACTTGTGCCGTCATATATATATGATGGCGGCTGTTTATGATGTCGATTTAGAGCTAACATCATACATATGCCATTATACATTTATGATGGCAGTTTGTTACGATGTCAATCGACATCAAATCCATGCCATCATATATATATAATGTCGGTTTGTTAATAGCAGTTATTATTATAATCTACTATGACCGTTTTAAATTGACATCATATCTTATATAACTGGCAAAAAATATATTAGCATAACATGGAACCCAAATCCTGCATAAAACGTTTTTTTTAATAAAAATAATAATTCTCAACCCCCATTTCAGTTAATTCTTGAACAAAAATATTAAAACAAAATAGGGACAAAATTCCAAAACACAATCTGTCATTTCATTTCAATATTCATCAATTCGAGTTTCAATACAATGCTTTCAGAATAGTTGTACACTATGTTTCAAATCTAGCAAAGTTAAGAAAATAACCTAACAACCAAACAAAGCTATATAATATGTTTTAAACCTATACAAAGTGTCTAAGGGCTTCCAAATGTTCAGGGTGAAGCCAAACAATATATGTTATACCAAAACACAATCTGATCAAATGAAGCTTAACAATTCCACCCATCCAACTCGTACGTCCTCATTGAGTACTTGGGAAAAAAGGGTTGTTAGCATCAAACTACATGAAAGCAAATAAATAACAAATAATACAATAAACTCATTATTAATAAGTACACAATATGTAAATAATAATATTAAGTTAGAAGAGTGATAAATAAAGGATTTGATAGGAATATTTGGATGATGCAAAATGTCCCTCATGAACCTTATTACATAATACCCTTATTATTTGCTGAAATGATAAGATGCTTATTTTTCGATTTATCACAAGTTTGTATGACAAAAATTTCAATGTAAGTTCTTTGAAGTATAAAAGTCATTTGAAATAAAGGGAGAAAATACTAACCCAAATTCTTTGAATCTCCATCCAAGTTAAACTCTACAAAAACTTGTATGAAAAAAAAAATGAAATATGTAAGCATGTGAAAGTAAACAATTAAAATAGAGAGAAGTTACATAAACTAAATTTATCAACATAAACTCAACTAAAAAAATAAACTCAATAAGTTAATGATACTCATGAACTAAAATGAACTTAGTAGAAACCATAACAATAACTTACCCACCCAAGAAATTAAGGTTGTAAAAAAGGAATACAAAAGATAAATAACAACTTCTTACATTGTTGTTAGAGATTTTGTTTGTTGGAGATCTAATTACACTCTAATTGCTTTTAATTAAAAGGAAAAAAGCATGCAATTGAAGGAAAAAATAGTAAATTAAAATTACCTTTGAAGCTCCCGAAAACCGTTTTTCCTCACTGAATCTCGACCCGAACTCTTCCGGACCACCACTAGAGTTGACCTACTATCCTCTGGACTCAGAACCGGATTGTGGGACCCGATGGATGAAGAAAATCGAGAGAGAGAAAGAGATGGAAAATAAGAATGAATTTGGGTTTGAGTTTTTATTTTTCCAGCCCAATTTTGAAAACTAAAATTGGCAAAAATGTCAAAATTTTTTAAACTAAATTCAAAAAGCCCATATTTATAAAAAAGGGTCATGCAAAATTTCATGAAACAACTTCATAAAAACCCAACACCTAGAATCCACTATCTAAGTGGGTTTAATGTCTCCACTATAAGCCAGCATCTAGGCCACTATTTTATTAGTGAAATTATCGAACAAAAGTTTGGATTTTCTCACTAACTTTAGTGAAAGGGCAAAATAGTCATTTTGTCAAAGTCAAACTTTGACCAAAAAGTCAACATTTTGACTTTTTATGATTTTTCCCGTGTTGACTAATTTTAACCTCCCGATCATGAATCCGCATTCATTTTCTCGAAATTCAAATCACATTTGAATATAAGGTCGGTCAAAGTTTGACTTTTCAAAGTCAAAAGTCAACTCTTTGACTTTTACATCTTTGACCATTTCCATTATTTCCGAGCTTGCGAATATGAATGTATTCATATTATTGATATTTAAATCACATTAAATATTAAAGCTATATCTCTAAACTGAAAAACCCGACCACTATATCACATATACTTATCGGTTTCTCTCTCTTTACCTAATTCGAACAATTCGAATTATTCATCATACTGTTCTAAGTTTATTCGATATGAGCTAGTAGGAGAACCTAATGGATCTATAGATCATGGGCTCCAACGATCCGAGATTAGCTAGCTAAACTCTTTAGACGGAGCTAATTAACATTTGTTAACTAATGGGTCATTCCACTATAGTCCCGTAGTTGCACTCCCCTCACTATAGATATATTTGTGTCCATTTGATATAACCATGATTAGTAAGCTAATCCTTCACAGGTTGTTTGTAATCTTGGCTAGGTCATAAAAACCGTTATCCCCGAGACTACATCTTATTCCTTAAGTTCCACTGATCCTCTAATGAACAATTGGTTTAAGGTCCAACCTATAAATTGAATCCCTCTCGGGCCAAGGAGAGGGTGGGGCCCCTTGTTCAAGACCTGGATTCAATACTAAAGGGAACAACCTATCTACTATCCCTACAACGGGTAGGAGTGAATTCCGTCTTGCACCCTATGTTCCCAACTATCCACTTGATCTTACCTCTGAAATGGGAGGCTTATTGGGCCAGCGATAATGAGCTGCCCTCACCTATGCAGATCTAAGGATAATTCCGAGTGAATAGGAGTTCATAGTTAGCTCAGGATTAAGATTAAGTTACCTAGGTCATCAATTAATGAAATATTCAGTTTTATACATAAAACGACATTTAGAATGTAAAAAGTGACGATTTCATGGTTCAGTCTTATGTAAACTCTTTACATAGGATGCCCCCACTTTCATGTCTCCACATGAACGATTTAGGATCACATCGTTTGTACTAACTACAAAATGGGCTGCATCCATAGTGTCCCCATAATAAGGCGCCCAACCTTATTCATATACTATAGACCATTTTGGCTATATATTTGAACTTGATCCACATTTATGTCACTACATAAAGTTCAAACTACATTAAGTAGCCTCAGGACCTTAGTTTAATGGATTCAAGATAACAATTTCAATAACAACTTTATCGAAAAACAAAGCAGAGTATGTTTATTAATTTACAAACTATGAGTTTTAGGACATAAAATCCAACAACCTCCCACTTGGACTAAAACTCCTAGTGGAGTATCATAATGTTGAATTTAAGTGAGAAACATATGAGTACAATAAACATATGAATACAATAAACTAGGGCATATACCCAAAAGTTCTCCCACTTGTCCTAGTTTACAAACTTCGTAGACCTAGACTCTGTAGGTGACCTTTAAACACTTTAGCCGTGAGGGCCTTTGTAAAAGGATCAGCAATGTTTTGCTCAGAAGATATCTGGGTCACTACAACGTCTCCACGATGTACAATGTCCCGGATCAGATGGTATTTGCGCTCAACATGCTTGTCGCGCTTGTGGCTTCTTGGCTCTCTTGAATTTACAACTGCACCACTATTATCACAATATAGGGTGATAGGCAGATGCATATTTGGAATGACTTCCAAATCTGTCAAGAATTTCCTCAACAATATTGCTTCCTTTGCTGCTTTATAAGCAGCTACGTATTCAGCTTCCATTGTGGAGTCAGCTATACAGGTTTGTTTTACGCTTCTCCACACTACTGCTCCTCCGTTAAGAGTGAACACTGATCCAGATGTAGACTTTCTAGTATCTTTATCAGTTTGAAAATCAGAGTCAGTGTATCCAGTAAGGATCAAATCCTTAGTACCATACACGAGCATGTACTTCCTTGTTCTTCTAAGATACTTGAGGATATTTTAACGGCAGACCAATGATCATATCCAAGATTGGACTGATACCTACTGACTATCCCTATTGCGTAGCATATGTCAGGTTTAGTATATAACATTGCATACATCAGGCTCCCCACTGTGGAAGCATAGGGAATGCGTCTCATATCGTCAACCTCTTGAGGTGTCTTAGGACATTGATCCTTTGACAAATGAATTCCATATCTGTAAGGTAACATACCTCTTTTGGAATTATGCATCTTATATCTAGACAACATTTTGTTTATATAAGTTGCTTGAGACATGGCTAGTTTTCTGTTCTTGCAGTTTCGAATAATCTGAATCCCGAGAATATACTGCGCATTTCCTAAATATTTCATTTGGAACTGCATTGCTAGCCATTTCTTGATGTTAGTTAGGTAACCTACTTCATTCTCAATGAGTAGAATATTGTCAATATATAAAACTAAGAACGCTATAGTAGAATTGACGATCTTCTTGTAAACACAAGGCTCATCAACATTCTGTTCAAAGCCATAAGATTTGATCACAGTATCAAATCTTATATTCCAAAATCTAAAAGCTTGTTTCAACCCATAAATGGATTTTTGAAGCTTCAAACCTTTTGTTCTTGACCTTGTACAATAAACTCCTCTGGTTGAGCCATATAGATACTCTCTTCAAGATCGCCGTTTAAAAAGGCTGTTTTGACATCCATCTGCCAAATTTCATAGTCATAAAAGGTGGCAATGAATAAGATTATTCTAATCGACTTAAGCATGGCAACGGGAGAGAAAGTTTCTTCATAGTCCACTCACTCTCTCTGGGTATAACCCTTTCCCATAAGTCGAGCCTTAAAAGTCTGTACTTTACCGACTTGGTCTCGTTTTTTCTTGTAGATCCACTTACAACCAATTGGTTTTACATCATTTGGTTGATCTACAAGTTTTCAGACAGAATTGAAGTATATAGACATCATTTCGAGGTCCATGGCTTTGAACCATTGATCACGGTCCACATCTTTCATCGCTTGTTTATAGGTTGATGGATCTTCTATGTCGTCATCAGATATGACGACTTGTGTTTCTCTTAAACCCATGTAATGGTCAGGCTGATGAACAACCCTCCCACTATGTCGAGGCATTCTCAACTCTTGAGAATGATGTGACTGACCAGATGTACTACTTTTATCTATTAGTAGATGAACTAGCTCTATCTGTAGCATTTTTGGAAATTTCATTCAATACTAGTCTACTGTGAGGTTGATGACTTCTTATGTGGTCTTCCTCTAAGAATGTGGCATTTTTCGATACAAAAACCTTATTCTCTTTAGGATCGTAAAATAAACCACCTTTTGTTTCTTTTGGATAACCTACAAATAGGCATAGTTTTGAATGACGTTCCAATTTTTTAGTATTTTGCACCAACACGTGTGTCGAGCATCCCCAAATCCTAAAGTGACGTAAACTACCTTTATGCCCTTTCCATAGCTCATAAGGTGTTTCTGAAACACTTTTAGAGGGAACGTTATTCAAAATATAGACAATAGTCTCTAATGCGTGTCCCTAAAAGGAATAAGGTAACTTAGCAAAGCTCATCATTGAGCGAACCATGTCCAACAAGGTTCTGTTTCTTTTTTCAGATACACCGTTCTGCTGTGGCATGTTAGGTGCAGAGAGTTGTGACTTGATTCCGTGTTCTATCATATAGTTCTGGAATCTTAAGTCTATGTACTCCCCACCTCGATCTGATCGTAGTGTCTTAATTGTTTTACCTAACTGGTTTTCAACCTCAGCCTTATATTCTTTGAACTTTTCAAAAGAATCAGACTTGTGATGCATTAGGTAAATATGACCATACCTTGAATAATCATCAATAAAACTGATGAAATATTCATATCCACCTCGAGCTTTGACATTCATCAGTCCACAAAGATCCGAATGTACAAGCTCTAAGGGTATTGTGGCTCTGAGACCTTTTCTAGTAAAAGATCTCTTAGTCATTTTTCCCTCAAGACAAGACTCACATGGAGGTAAAGAATTATCTTCTAACTGATTTAGGAGTCCATTCGTAACCAAGCTCTCAATCCTTTTGAGATTTATGTGGCCAAGTCTTAAGTGCCATAGATAGGCATTAGAATAAACTTTTTGTCTTTTATTCTGAGTTTCGACTGTTCTAAACATCTCAGTATTTAAGACAAATTTTGCTTTAGTTGGTCTTAACTTATATAAGTTGTTTTCAAGTATAGCATAACAAATTTGAATAACTTTTCTGAAAATGAATGCTTCATTAACTTCAAAAGATATTTTATATATTTGTTCCAATATACATGTGATAGATATTAAATTCCGTCTCATTTTAGGAGCATACAAAACATCTTTAAGTATGATATATCTATCGTTGAAAAACAACTTCAAGTCTCCGATTGCTTCGGTCGAGACAACCTCTCCTATTCCAACCTTGAGGGTGATCTCGCCTTCTTCAAGCTTTTTCCAGGAACTAGTTTCCTGAAAAGAGAAGAAAATATGATTAGTGGTTCCTGAATCTAATATCCAGGTTGAGATATCATACTCCACTAAACATGTTTCAGAACCTAGTAAATCATATTTACCTTGTACTTCTTTCGAGGCAGGGGTCTGAGGACATTCCTCAGTTAAGACAAATCTCAGGTCATCTATTACTAGTGTTGAATTCAGATTTGTTTTCCATTTTGAGTAGTTGTCGCCGTTAAGCTTTTCAGAAGCTAATAGTTGAACTAAAGAGCTAGTCATGCTGAAAGAAAAACATATCCTTTTTAGTAAAAAAAAAACATTAATCTTTTAAATCTAATCAAGTTTAGCAAAAAACTAATAATGTACCCTTCATTATATATTTTGCAACGATATTTCAATGGTTTAGAATAACCTTCACCGAGGGGTGATCGACTGTTCCTCCGTTGAACCAAGACTATCTTGACTAGATACTATCACCAGAATAACTCTTATTCCTATAGTAACTTAGTTATCGCTACTTTGGTCAAGAATTTACTAACACTTAGTTATTCTCGTAAGTGTGACCCTCCATTTTTAGACCTCAAAGATTGAAATCATTATGCTCCCGAAGTTGAAAATACAAGAATGAAAATGGACTTGAGAGACCCTATCAATTTCTAGAGTTCGCGGAGTTCCGAATCCTATAATACAACCCAACGATTCGTAAGGTCGCTCCAGGGCAGACATGCAGGTGCATTATAGGAATCTCACGGTGCGACCTAATGGAAGAGACCGTAGGATGTGTTGACACACTTCTTTCTCCCACTTACTATGAACAACTTCCCCTATTCACCTTGGTTTTGACTCATGCAAACACTCTTCGAATGGAGTCCGCTCCCAGGGTGGCCCAAAGCCAAGCATAAATCTCACGGTGTGAACTCTTAGGGACGCTAGAGCTAAAAGTACATTACTTCTCTCCAGCTGAAGTGTTCTAGACGATTAAGGTATAAAATACTTAGTGATAAATTTCGGCTAACTAAACATATCCTAAGTCTAGGTGATTCATCCGAGTATAAATTTTATACTGGATTTTTAACCTACGATGTCTAGGTGATAAACAAATTTTATTATCTCATACCGCTCTCGCATGCTCATAAAACCGGTTTAACCTAACTCAAACGCCGGCTCGATCTCCAGGTAGTAGGTGTTCTGTGAACCGTCAACCTAAAAACCTTCAACCATAGTCATCTTATCTGACTTTTTGCCAAGATCTTGTCGGGTGAGTTTTCTTGTAACTTGGGTTTTACAAGATATCGACTTATTTTCTATGAAAATTGAGATTGCTCGATGGTTAACCCTAAATGAGCATGCATCTTATCTTTGTTATAGATTTAGAAGTCTAGGTTATTTTTTAACAATTATAAAATAAATTATAACAATTATAACCCTAGAGCATTGATCTATAACATGCTTCTTTCAATCAAACATGTTTTAGTATAACACTTATATTAAAACTAAGCATGCATAGTATATATTTTATAACACTTATAAGATATAACAAATGCATGTCACATGTTTTTCCTATGGTGGGGTTTTAAAACTATATGGCATACTATATGCACACATAATCAAACAACATTGTACATCACATGCATAATAGGTAAAAACACTAAAGTGGACCGATTTTGGCATTAAAAACAAACAAATAACTAATTTATTACGCAAATCAACAACCAGCTTCCCAGAACCGGCTTCAAACACTTAGAACCATCTGAAACCACTCAGAAACCACTCGAACCGGCCCAAAAACACCAAAAACCAAGTTGAAACGGTCAAACCGGCTCAACCAGGTCAAACAGACCGGTCCAAACCTCTGAACTGACTGGTCAACGAACGTTGGTGCAGTCAATGGACGCGTGGGGCAGGTCGGGTCGACGAAAATCGCGGGCGCGAGCAGGCAGGCGGAGAACCAGGTCGGAGCACTTCATCGACAGCTGGCGCGCGTGGGGCTTTTCTGAATCGAGTCGAATCTCTGGTCTGGGAGCACTTCTCGGGTCTAGAGGCTAATTCCGGGTCTGTGACCAATTTTTCTTCAATTTTGTTGCTGTTCTCTCTCCCGGAATCAAGCAATTACAGCATAATTTCAACTAGAATGACTCCAACAAATTTACAGACCCTTTTCACACATTAATGCTCATGAACATGTGAGCAATTACAAATTTCCACAAGAAATTTAAAGAAAAACAATGCCAAAATCATAATAAATCCATTTTAGTCCATATTTCATTCAACACTTGAATAGAAAGGAAAAAAACACCCACGAAAAGCAATTGAGCGTAATTAAAGCATGCTCTGATACCACATGATGGAACACGAGACATACGCAGCGGAATAAGGATCTAATTACACTCTAATTGCTTTTAATTAATAGGAAAAAAGCACGCAATTGAAGAAAAAAACAGTAAATTAAAATTACCTCTAAAGTTCCCAAAAACCGTTTATCCTCACTGAATCTCGACCCGAACTCTTTCGAACCACCACTAGAGTTGACCTACTATCCTCTGGACTCAGAACCGGGTTGTGGGATCCGATGGATGAAGAAAACCGAGAGAAAGAAAGGGATGGAAAATAAGAATGAATTTGGGTTTGAGATTTTATTTTTCCAGCCCAATTTTGAAAACTAAAATTGGCAAAAATGTTACAAGTTTTTAAACCAAATTCAAAAAGCCCATATTTATAGAAAAAGGCCATTCAAAATTGCATGAAAAGACTTCATAAAAACCCAACACCTAGAATCTACTACCTAAGTGGGCTTAATGTCTCCACTATAAGCCAACACCTAGCCCACTATTTTGTTAGTGGAATTATCCAACAAAAGTTTAGATTTTCCCACTAACTTTAGTCAAAGGGCAAAATAGTCTTTTGTCAAAGTTAAACTTTGACCAAAAAGTCAACATTTTGACTTTTTTATGATTTTTCCCGTGTTGTCTAATTTTGACCTCCCGAGCATGAATCCGCATTCATTTTCTCGAAATTCAAATCACATTTGAATATAAGGTCGGTCAAAGTTTGATTTTTCAAAGTCAAAAGTCAACTCTTTGACTTTTTACATCTTTGACCATTTCCATTATTTTCGAGCTTCTGAATATGAACGTATTCATATTCTTGATATTTAAATCACATTTAAATATTAAAGCTATATCTCTAAACTGAAAAACCTGACCACTATATCACATATACTTATCGGTTTCTCTCTCTTTACCTAATCCGAACAATTCGAATTATTCTATCATACTGTTCTAAGTTTATTCGATATGAGCTAGTAGGAGAACCTAATGGATCTATAGATCATGGGCTCCAACAATCCAAGATTAGCTGGCTAAACTCTTTAGACGGAGCTAATCAACATTCGTTAACTAACGGGTCATTCCACTATAGTTCTGTAGTTGCACTCCCCTCACTATAGATATATTTGTGTCCATTTGATATAACAATGATTAGTAAGCTAATCCTTCACAGGTTGATCATAATCTCGGCTGAGTCATAAAAACCGTTTTACCCCCGAGACTACATCTTATTCCTTAAGTTCCACTGATCCTCTAATGAACAATTGGTTTAAGGTCCAACCTATAAACTGAATCCCGCTCGAGCCAAGGAGAGGGTGGGGCCTCTTGTTCAAGACCTGGATTCAGTACTAAAGGGAACAACCTATCTACTATCCCTATAACGGGTAGGCATGAATTCTGTCTTGCACCCTATATTCCCAGTTATCCACCTAATCTTACCCTTGAAATGGGAGGCTTATTGGGCCAGTGATAATGAGCTGCCCTCACCTATGTAGATCTAAGGATAATTCTGAGTGAACAGGAGTTCATAGTTAGCTCAGGATTAAGATTAAGTTACTCAGGTCATCAATTAACGAAATAGTCAATTTTATACATAAAACGACATTTAGAACGTAAAAAGTGACTATTTCATGGTTCAGTTTTATGTAAACTCTTTACATAGGATGCCCCTACTTTCATGTCTCCACATGAACGATTTAGGATCACATCGTTTGTACTAACTACAAAATGGGCCGCATCCATAATGTCCCCAGAATAAGGCGCCCAGTCTTATTCATATACTATAGACCATTTTGGTTATATATTTGAACTTGATCCACATTTATGTCACTACATAAAGTTCAAACTACATCAAATAGCCTCAGGACCTTAGTTTAATGGATTCAAGATTACAATTTCAATAACAACTTTATCGAAAAACAAAATAGAATATGTTTATTAATTTACAAACTACGAGTTTTAGGACATAAAATCCAACAAGTTAAGCTCTACATGAGCCACTGTAGTAGTTAATGTATTACAGATAAGTACTACATTGTAAATTGCTTAACTATTTAATATTAGTCCTAGGCACACTGCCCCCAAGACATGGTGGTTTATCGCCGAACTGGGTTACCAACTCCTGTGATCATTTACTTGTTTTATTGTTGTTAGTATTTTGTTGTTACAATGCTTGTCAATGCTTTCTATTTAACATCCGTATATCGAGTACGAGTTACCCTAGTACTTTTTTCGATTGGTATTAGAGTGGATCACCTTTATCTCAGGTATTTCGATCATGGATGGGATCAAATAAGGTGGCTCTACCACTCATCCTCTGGTTCTAGATTGGAACTAATTATTTGTATTAGAAAGCTCAAATGACCGCCTTCCTGAAGTCGATTGATAGAAAAACATGAAAAGTTGTTGTTGCTAGGTGGACTCATCCTACCAAAAACTAATGATGGGAAAGAAATCTTGAAGCCAAAGTCACAATGGTCTGGAGAAGAAGATAAAGCTTTAATAGGGAATTTTCGTGCCCTGAATGCCATATTTAATGGTGTAAATCGCAACATTAATTAACAATGTATCTTTACTAAGGAGGTAATAACGGGCAGAAATGCACGTTATCATAGTGCTAAGTTCTTAAACAATGCTGGCTTACATTGATAAATGATGTTGGATTGCGTCTAAAAAGCATTAAGTTTATTATATTGCGGCTGCATGCATTCATCACATAGGAACAGTTGATTTTTGTGTTTTTATGCATAATATGCGTTGATGCAAGGTGGAAATTACGATCATAGAAAATCATTGGTCGAGCGCAGCATTACCGCAAGGCTTTGCGGTGATTGTGTTTGCAAACATTTGCTCAAGAAGGATTTCCGCAACCTAGTGGACGCAATTTGGTGGGCGCATCTGGGTAAAACGCTCGCAATGGGACAGAAATCTGATGACGATCGAATCTGAATTAAGCTGATAGTTGCGTACATTCAGCTTTTCGGTGACAAATATTCGGCACATCAGTCAGAGTATTAAAGACATCCCATCTGAGTAATCATAAGAGAAAAGCCGCCTTCACCCCGAAGCTCTATAAATACCAAAGGCATCCTTCAGAAAAGGGGTTAATCAGTTAACGAATTTAAGAGCTCATCTTGTCTTTGTCCATAGTTTTCCTTTTTATTTTAAGGCGAAGCAAGAGAAGATAAAAGATGTCGGAGATCACTCAGATCAACTCGAGAGAGAACCTTGAGGCATAGAAGCAGAGAGCGGGCCACGAGAGGGAGATTATCTTTTGAACACGAGTAGAAAAACATTGTAAAAGCCTGGGCAGTAAAAGATTGCTAATTATCTTTTGAACACGAGTAGAAAAACATTGTAAAAGCCTGGGCAGTAAGAGATTGCTATCAGACTCTTTATTTTATACTTGCATTGTTATTTTGTACTTCATATTTATATTTATTCAATGGAAGTTCTTATTCTACATCTGTTCACTCTCTTAGCATGCATGAGTACCTAAACTAGTCGAATGGGTTGAGAAGAATTAAGCTAACATGACCTAGGAAGTTCATTGGTTGCGATTATCTGTGTTATGCTGTGCCAAATACCCCTTTAGAGCTACTTGAGAGAGAGTCTAAAGAAAGAACCTATGACTCGAGAGAGCTAGGTTGGAATCTAGACTCGAGAGAGCAAGATTAGAAGTGCATAAATAAGAGATAGAGACTTAGAGATAAGCTCTGTTTGTCAACCTGCATCGCATGCATCCTAGAGATGGGAATGATATTATGTGGTTGCCTTATTTGTGTGTGTGTCATTTTGTCATCGCATAAATAAGAATAGAGGCAGGTCCTATAGACTTATCGCATATATCGCATGCGTTCTAGCCTTAGAAGCCGTGGCATTCGCACCAAGAGGTGGTTTACTATTGTATGCATGTTGCATGATCGCAAAGCATGAATGCATCCTAGGAAGTGTTAGCTGAAACCCTTCTCAACCTGTTCACCGCATACTCATTGCATCTTTCGTTTGTCAACTCTCTTTTCAAACTCCGCCGCATTTGTTTATTTTTCATTAACGCAAACAACAACCTCAACAACTATTGATTTATTTGTTTACCGCAAAGTTTTCCTAAAAATTACCATCGCAACCTGTTTTCACAAGTCCCTGAATTCGACCCTAGACTTACCAGAAAACTCAGTGGAGTTTACACTTGGATTCCGCTGAGGAAACTTGAGTGTTCAACGCAATTTCACCATCGCATTTCATACATATTTCCACATCATAAAATAACGCATCAGGAGGCATGGGACATTTTGTCCGAAACGCATGAGGGAACTTCGAAAGTCAAGATGTCAAGGCTACAGTTATTGACATCAAAATTTGAGAGTTTTAGAATGCATGATGATGAGTTTATTGCTGATTTTAATGTAAGACTGTTAGATATTGCGAATGAGTCTTTTGCTCTTGGTGAAATCTCAGAAGAAAATCTTGTCCAAAAGATGCTTAGGTCTCTACCTAAGAGGTTTGATATGAAAGTTACTATTATTGAGGAAGCTTAAGACATAACCAGGTTGAGAGTAGATGAATTGTTTGGTTCGTTGCTTACTTTTAAGATGTCACTAGATGGGAAGATCGAGAAGAAAACTCAGGGTATTGCTCTTCAATCCTCTGTCAAGGAAGAGCTTGTTGATCATGATAGAGAATCAGAATTTCCTTGTTGAATCAATTTTGTTGCTTTCGGAATAGTTTAATCGTGTTATAAAACATTTTGAAAAGAGGTTTGACACGTCCAACAATATCCAGTCTGGCAGTTCTCCTCCCCCCAAACAATTTAGAACTCGAAGTAGTAAGAAGGAAGCTGACAAGTCAGGTGCTTTATTTTTCCAAAAAGAAAAGTACTTCAAATATAGAGAGTGTGACGACTATGGACACTTCCACACAAATGTTCTAGTTTTCTAAAGAAATAGGGTAAAAGCTATGTTTTAACTATGTCTGATGCTGAGTCTAGAGATAGCAGTGACCCAGAGGAAGATGTTAAAACACTTGTTAGTAACATCTCATCTGACACTCCGTCATGTGAGGTTTTTTAGTATGATGTGTATGCAAAAAATGTTCACGACACTGCCAACCATGGGTCTACAGATCCCTTATCAAGCCCTGTTTATAAAATGGCAAAATGATCAGAAGGCTCTTGATGTACAGAAAGAAAGAAATGAGACCTTGATTGCTGACAATCACACGCTTATGTCTACGATTGCATAGTTGAAGCTTGAACTTTCACAGGTTAAAGCTGAACAAGACACTATGAGCAAGAATGTAAGAATGTTAAACACTGGTATTGAGACTCTTGAGAAAATCCTAACAAAAGAAAAGGTGACAGGTGATGGGCTTGGTTTTTCAGAAAGTAGTAGTCAGCATAATAAACATTCTAAAGGGAAGCAAAAGATTGAGTTTGTTAGAGCTCAAGAACCAGAGTTCTATGGTTTTATTGGAACTTCCTCTTTCAATCCTATTGAGAAAGACAATCGTATATTCAGGCGAAGATTGATTTGTCACTATTGTGGCAAAGTTGGGCATAAACGTCCCTTTTGTTATAAGTTATTGAAAGATCTTTACAGACCCTCTTTTCACAAAAGGATTCCTTACTCCATTAAAAGTACAGACCAAGACAGAGCAAGATAAAATAGGTATGTAGAGAAAAACATTCAAAACAGATGCAATGTTGTCTTAACCTCCCACAGATCACTTGCCAAAGGTGATTGGTACTTCGATAGCAGTAGCTCGCATCATTTGACTGGTGAAAATAGCTATTTATCTAACCTCAAATATGTCAGCTCAGGAAAAGTCACCTTTGGTGATGGAATGTGTAGTAAGATCATTGGAAAAGGAACTACTAATTATCCAGGTCTTCCAAAATTAAACGATGTAATGTTGGTTGAAGGGCTTACAACTACTCTCATCAGCATTAGTCAGCTATATGATCAAGGTCTGAATGTGAGTTTTACCAAAGACAAATGTGTTGTTTCAAACGATGTCAAAGTTCTTGTCATGATAGGCACGCACTCGTCTGATAATTGTTACCTGTGGAGTTTCAAAAATTACTTGCAGGTTTGTAATCTCTCAAAGCAAGGTGAAGCCAGCCTGTGGCATAAATGCCGTGGGTATATAAGTATGAAGACTATACAGAAGGCTTTTAGAAAGAATGCTATATTTGGTCTCCCCTCTTACTTGTATCAATTGGAGTTATTTGTAGGGATTGTCAATCGGGGAAATAGACTCACACTCCTCACAAGAAAATAGGTTATTCTGAATCATCTTGTGTTCTCGAGCTTCTTAATATAAACCTCACGGGTCCTAAGCAGTCAGAGAGTTTAAGTGCCAAACAATATGTCTTAGTTGTTGTTGATGATTACTCTAGATTCACTTGGGTCCGTTTTCTTCGTGATAAATCAGATACATTCTCTGTATTTCATGCTCTTTGTCTTCAATTACATCACGAAAAGGATTTATTTTTTAGTGATCATGGTAGGGAGTTTGAGAACTCTCAATTTTCTAAAATCAGCTAGAATTCATCATGAATTCTCAACTCTTATTACTCTCAGCAAAATGGAGTTGGGAAAAGGAAGAACCGAACTCTTTCAGAGATGACTCGCGCGATGATGCATGTCGAATATATATCGTATCAGTTTTAGGCAGAGGCACTAACCACAACATGTCACATTCATAATAGGATTGTTTTACTACCAGGAACTTCAAGCACTATTTATGAGTTGTGGAGAGGAAGGAAACTGAATATAAAGTAAACGGATTAATCTTGCACTCTCTAAATGCAGCAATAGTGTGCGAAAACGAAATCTCCAAACACTGAAATTGCTTGCAACTACATTCTCAAGAGTTAAGGCTGACTATACCATCTAATCCACCATCCTTGACATGAAATCTATAACAATCGATTGGATTTACTCGACATTGCCTAGTTTTTTCACACTCTAAATTCATTATTTCCTCCGTATAGATTGAGTGAGTCGATGTACTATTAGACCATATTGTTCGCCACTCATGAAACCAACCTTGAAGTAGACCTCTTATGTATTCTAGCAATGAAGTTATTGGTAACACTCTTGCTTCTTTGGTAATAACATTGAAGCATTTGACACTATTACTGGTCATGTTATCATATCGGTTCCCGGACTGGTAACATCGTGCCCACCGCTAAATACCAGCATCCTCTAAATATCTAGCAATGGAACCATCCTTGTAGTTCATTATTTGGACCCAATGATGCTTGAACTCTAATTCTCAATACGCTCTACAAGCATCGTGAAACAATTTTCTAGCGGCCTCGTCTTTGAAGTATTTCTCCACATTCCTTTTCAAATGGAAGGTACAAAGTCCGTGGTAAGAATTGGGGAGTACAATATCAATGGCATTAGCTATACTCTATCCATGATCTGAGACGAATACGAGGTTAGGGCATTCTCCAATTGTTGTTTTAAGGTTCGTCATGAACCACTTCAGGGCTCGGTCATTCTCATTATAACCAATTGCATATGTTAGTGGGTACAATTGGTTATTACCGTCCATTGCAACACCAACTATCATTGTTTCCTTATACTTACCTTTTAGATGAGTGCCATCTACAATGATCACGGGTCGACAACTCTTAAAATCTCTTAAACTCGCACCTAGTGCCATGAACACATATTTGAAGTATTTCGATTCTTCAAGCTCAATCTTAAATACAGTTATAGGATTTTCTATCTTCAAAGCCTCACCATATGTATGTAAGACGACATATGATTCCTCTGGCGTCCCCCTTGCAAGAGCAAAAACAGTTTCTCTCGCACGCCATGCCTTATCATAACAAATATTGACACCGTATTGTTATTGCATATCCTCAATAATATGGTATGGTTTGTCCCCTCGACCAACGTCGAACTTGTCCTTGATTAGGTGACCAATAACGAATGCACTAGCTTGCTTGTGGTCATGATTCAATACTTCAATTGAGTATGTGTGATTGGACGTGCATTTTGTGATCTTGAAAATATCACATCCGTCCATTTTAATTGCTCAAATGACCCACTTACAAGTTTGGTGTAAACACCAAACACTATACAATTTTTTGTTCGATTTTTTAACCCCAGCTCAAAGTTGTTCTTAATGGCCAACATTGCTAACCTCATCTTCACATCGCTCTTGCTGAAGAAAATTTGACCTTCTTTATTCATATCCACCAACCCTATAGACGAATGTGGTTGCATAATCAAGTCCCCTGTTCTGGCATTACTACTAGATAGTACATTGGTCGGATTTTGGCCAGGCACACTCCCAACAAAATGGTCAAAATGATTTGACAGAATCGGAGTTAATTTTTCTTCATTCACGACAGAAGGATCACTCCCTAAAAAAACCTAGGTTGGTTGTTCTTCATTCACAATAGAAGGATTACTCCCTAAAACAATCGGGGTTATCTGTTCTTCATTCCTAACCTCTTCCTCTTCTATCATCACATTCTCATTTACACATGTCCTAACATCTTCTATTGTCACATTCGGATGCACCACATTCGCTATATTAGCATCATGTTGTCGTTTTCTACTAAGACACCCGATGGACAAACATCAGGCTCATTTACAGCACTCCACACATGGGTTGGTCTGATCTCTCTGGGTAATCAAATGTTGCCCTACGATGAATTTCTTCGATTTCCTCAAGACTTACAAATACCTGTGATCTAGTACGGTCGTACTCTAAGAGGAGAAATTTAACATCAGCATCGTCCATTAAGCATACTAGAGGAGAATCAATATCCATCTTATATTTCACCCTCGTTATAATCTTCAACTCTGTTGAACTAACTTGTATGACATCATATATAAGATTTACCAGCTCATTATACGTCAATGTGCTTGGAACTAGTAAAACCCTCAAACGGCCTCCAGTATAGCATTCTTCTATGTTGTCACATATACCACCATAATGTAAGAATATATACTTATCCATCCTTCAAGAAAAATAATACAGAAAGTGGGCATTTAGGAAAATAGGTAACTGTTAAATACTCGCTACTCGATTTTCGTCATTCCATACTCGATATTTTCAACTTGATGCTTACTGTTTCATAACTCTCTCCCCTCATCCTCGCTCCACTAGGAGCTACTTGCATGTATCAGTGCACACTTACAAACTCACACTCACGCGTTCCCTTTGCTTCGTTTGTATGTCTCGCACATCGTCGAAAAAGTAAAAAAAAAAAAAAAAAAAGGAGCAAGAAAAAGCACATTCACTTACTTGAGATGTAAGACAATATAGTGAAATGATCTCAATTCCTTTATAAATTGATCTCCGTCAAGAAAAACAGGTTTTGTGAAGTGGGTTTTTTTAAGAGAAAGTGATCCCGATTTTCTCTTTTGTGTTTCAGTTCAGTTTATTCTTAGTTAATAAAAAAATTATTCACATTTGAAGAAATTGATTTGAAAGAATCATGTATATTGTCAGAAAATTCCCCAATTTGTGTATATTCGTACATGAGCATTAACTACAGAGCAGGTTGCGACGACATGGATAATTCAAAATAATCGAGTATAAAGTAATCGAGCATCGAATATGATGTGGATATGATCGAGTATACATGTGTCGATTGCAGTCGTATCGAGTGACCATGAAGTTGGGTATTGAGTGACCGTGCATCAAGGAACATGTGACGAGCCATCGAGGAACGTGTGACGAGCTATCGAGGATCGAGTAAATTCGTATTGGCAGGCGCGAGGGGTGCATCTCAGGGGTGAATCGGTAAAATCGCATGCTTATGTGTAAGCAGAATGCCACTTTCCATTACTTTCTCTACAAGTGACCATTTTTCATTTTGGCCTCCCAAATGAGGCCATCCGTACAAAAAACCCAAATATTTTTGGGATTTTTCTATTTATAAGAATTTCCCTTTAATATATATACTCTCACTTTTCTTCCTTAAATGGATTATAAATATTTCATTAAAATATATATATATATATATACTATCTTGGTCATGATACTTTGAAGTTTATTTAATTTTTAACTCCTATACGACCAATTGTCCAATTCTAGTCCTTGTACCTTCAATAAATCTTAAATTTAGTTCCCAATGCTAGTTTAGTACCGACTGTTAAAAAAAAATTGTTATCTATTTGCATTTTTACAATAAACTTTTGGTCATATATTCACGTATTATATTGTTGTCCATGAATAGTATTATTATCACTTAACAGTTTTCGATAAAAATTAACTTTGAGAATCTAAATTAAAGATTTGTTGAAAGTACAACGACTAAAATTGAACAATTGAAAGTACATATTGAATAGTTTGATTTCGATCAATGTACCTTGTTAATATGTTACAAATTGAACAGTTGGCCACTTTCTTTATTTAGAATTATTGGACTGAATTAGCCGATTTCTGTGTTTTGTTGAAACTTGAGTTGTGTATACAAAAACAAATGAGATTTTATTTTGTGATTGTGTAGGTGAGAGTCGTTGGAGTTAACATGCAATTAGCGGAAGCAAACATAATCATTAAGCATTCTAATTCATCAATTTTAACATTTAATAAAGAATGTTCATAACATAAAATAGGGTTTTGAGAAGTTACCTTCAAAGACCTTCTTCAATCCATGAAATTCAGCTTCAATCTCCTCAGCAACAAGGTGTGGATTACCATTTGATCTTCCCTACTATTTTCTAGGACCTTAGATTGGGTTGTGAGATCCAAAATGATCTAGTGTTTAGGGAATTTTTAGAGGGAAAAGTATGGTTTTTAGCTGAAGTGTGAAAAACACTTTCTTCAACAATTTAGCTCTAAAAATAAAAAATTTATGGCCCAAATATCAACCATTTCAGTTGGTTTTATTCACTTTTCTCATGCAATCAGATTGCATTTGAAGGTGACACCATATACTTGCCAATTTTGAGTGGGAATTAAGTGTTGAATGTGGGAAAAACCCACTAAAAAATGGAAATAGATTTAAAACTAAAATTTTCATTTTTCATTTTAAAATAAAATTTCAAAATTTTAATTTTAATTTCTAAAACTTAAATTAAAAACAAATTTGATTTTATTATTTCTGAATTTTCATAAAATTCAAATTTTCAATTTAAATAAAATTAATTCAAACAATTAATTTTAAATAAAATTTATTTAATTAATTAAACAATTTAATCAATTAAAATAATTTAATATTCAATATTAAAACACTAATTCCCTAATATGAATCCATACTCATGTAATTTAATATTTAAATAAAATTTAAATATTATCCAATTCTCCAATTTCATTTAATTCATCAATTAAACGTGTAATTATATTGTACATAATTACTGATTCCCTCAATTCAAATTTGAATGTTTCAAAAAAAATTTCATCATGTTATTCTAAGGTTTAATCCGTTTGTGAGCTAGTAGGGGATCCTAATGGACCTACAGATCCTAGGCTCCAACAATCCGAGATTCACCGACTAAACTCTTTAGCCTAATTAACCAACATTTGTTAACTACAGGGTCATTCCACTAAAACCCAGTAATTGCACTCCCCTCACTGTATATATAATTGTGTCCACTCGATATAATCATAATCATTAAGTCAACCCTTCACAGGTTGTTCGTAATAATGATTGGGTTAAAAGTTGTTTTACCCCCGAGATTACATTTTGTTCCTTAAGTCCCACTGATCTTCTAATGAACAATTGGTTTGTGATCCAATCACTAAACTGAGTCCCTCTCAGGCCAATGAAAGGGTGGGACCCCTTATTCAAGACCCGGAGTCAGCACTTAAGGGAACAACCTTTCTACTATCTCTAAAACCGGGTAGGAGTGAATTCTATATTGCACCCTATGTCCTTAGCTATCTACCAGTCTTACCCCTGAAATGGGAGGCTTATTGAGCCGGCGCTGTTGAGCCAACTTTCACCCATGCAAATCTAAGGATAATCCCGAATAAACAAAAGTTCATAGTTAGCTCAGGATTAGTTCATAATTACCTAGATCATCGCTTTGAAATAGTCAGTCTTAAATAGTAAACAATGTTATAAAGTAAGAGTGACTAATTTCTTGGTCCGATCTTATACAAACTCTTTGTATAGGATGCCCCCATTCGCATGTATCCACATGAACAAATCAAAATAAATTTATTTGTAGAACTTCACAACAATTGTAACATGTACAAAGTGGGCCGCATCCTATAGTGTCCCTAGAATAAGGTACTGATGCGTTATTTTATGTGATGAATTTATGGAATGAAATGTGGTGATGAAAATGCGTTGAGCAACAAGTTTTCTCAGCAGAATCTAAGTATAAATTCCACTGAGTTTCCTGGTAAGTTCCAGGGTCGAACTCAGGGACTAGGGAAAATGGTATGCGGTGGTAATTTTCAAGAAGACCTTGCGGTAACCAAGAAATCAAATAGTTGTTTTGGGTTGTTGTTTGCGATAATGAAATAAACAAATGCGGCGGAGTCACGAAAAAAGTTGATAATATGGAAGATACGATGAGTATGCGGTGAATGGGTTGAGAAAGGGTTCGGCTAATACTTCCTAGGATGTGCTCATGTTATGCGGTCATGCAACATACATACAATAGCAAACCATCTCTCGACATGAATGCTACGGCTTCTAATATTAGAATGCATGCGATATATGCGATGAGTCTATAGGACCTACACATAAGCCTCTATTCTTATTTATGTGATGACAAAATGACACATACACAAATAAGGCGACCACATTATATCATAACCTATCTCTAGGGTGTATGCGATGCAGGTTGGAAAACAGAGCTTATCTCTAAGTCCCTATCTCTTGCTTATGCAGATCTAATCTTGCTCTCTCAAGTCTAGATTCTAACCTCACTCTCTCAAGTCTTGGTTCTTTCTTTAGACTCTCTCTCGAGTAACTCTAAAGGGGTGTTGGGCACAGCATAAAACAAGATAATCGCATGCGATGAAGATCCTAGGTCATGTTAGCTTAGTTCTTCTCAACCATTCGGTAAATTTAGCTACTCATGCGTGCTTTCAAGAGAGTGAATAGATGTAGATAAAGAAATTCCATTGTATATATATAGAGTTGAAATACAAAATAATAATGCAAGATGAGAATAAAGAGCCTGGTAGCAATCTCTTGCTTCCCAAGGCTTTTACACTGTCTTTTCTACTCTATTCAAAAGATAGTCTCGCTCTCGCGAGAGTCGGCCCACTCTCTGCTTTTCTACACCTCTGGGTTCTCTCTCAAGTTACACTGAGCGATCTTCCGACGTCTCTTCTCTTCTCTCGCTCCGCCTTCTAAATAAAAAGGAAAATTATGAACAAGGCTAATCTATCTAAGGGAAAATTATCTAAGTATCCGAACTATCCGAACTATCCAAACTCCTTTACTGAAGGTTGTCTTTGGTATTTATAGAGCTTCGGGGTGAAAGACGACTTCTCTCTTATGATTGCACAGATGGGATGGCTTTAATTCTCTGAGTAATGCGCCGAATATTTGTCACCGAAAAGCTGAGTGTACTTGTTATCGTTAGCAGTTTGTCAACTTAATTCAGACTCGACCGTCATCAGCTTTCTGTCCCATCGTGATTAATTATGCTTTTCACCCAGATGCGCCCACCAAGTTGCGCTGGCTCTATGCGGCAATCCTTCTTGAGCAGATGTTTGTGAGCACAAATCTCCGCAAAGCCTTGCGGTAACGCTACGCTCGACCGTTGCTTTCTTGTGATCGCACTTTTCGCTTTGCGTCAACGCATATTCTGCATATAAAATACAAAAGTTAACTGTTTTTATGCGATGGACGCATGCGACCGCAATGTTATGAACTTAATGCTTTTTGGACGCAATCTAACATATTTTATCAACGCAAACCTTCATTGTTTAATAACTTAGCACTGTAATAACATGCATTTCTGTCCGTTATCAGGTACCCAGCCTTATCCGTATACTATAGACCATTTTGGCTATTTACTTGAACTTTATCCACTCTTATGTCTCTATAGAAAGTTCAAGTATTCATGTAATAGCCATGGACCTTAGTTTATTGGATTTAGGTTATTTCTAAAACGAAATGAGAAATTCAAATATTCAATAACGGCTTTATTGAATCAAACTTCAATAACATCTATATTGATTAACAGAATAAGTTTATTGTTTACAAACCACGAGTTTTAAGACATAAAACCCAACAAAAGAGAAATACAATTGGCTTGCTTGTGCACAAGAAACAATTTTTTAAAAAAATCAATAAAAAAAGATTACAGGCATTGCGTATCACAAATATCGACGTGTAATGTCAGATAAACTGCCTTAATACTGATCATTCACTGAATTCAAAAGAAAACTGACATTGAAGAATGTGTTATTGTAGGTGACCGACATCGAACACCTTTAATAATACCTTTTTCGATGTCGGTTGCCCATCTGTCATCGTACCTCTATAATGTCGGTTTTTTAATGCATTAAAGACCAATTTTGTACTAGTGCATTGATAGGTTTGTTCGTGGGGAGGCACAAATGTTATATTTTGTTTGGGGGAACAATTGTTGAAAATACAAACAAAGTCCAACATTGATTATGGAAGGGAGATCCATGGTATATAGGTCAGAACAATTATTTCGATTAGTATGAGACCTTTTTGACTGATTCTAAAAGTAAAGTTACAAGTATTTATGCTAAAAGTGGACAATATCATTCTCGTAGAGATATATGGTGTTGGATTTTATGTCCTAAAACTCGTGGTTTGTAAACGATAAACTTATTTTGTTAATCAATATAGATGTTATTGAAGTTTGATTCAATAAAGTTGTTATTGAATGCGTGAATTGCTCATTCCGTTTTAAAAATAACCTAAATCCAATAAACTAAGATTCATGGCTATTACACGAGTACTTGAACTTTATGGGAGACACAAGAGTAGATCAAGTTCGAGTAAATATTCAAAATGGTCTATAGTATACGGATAAGACTATGTACCTTGTTCTAGGGACACTATCAGATGCAACTCACCTTGTAGATGTTACAATTGTTGTAATGTGCTACAAACGAAGTGATCATAATTTGTTCATGTGGAGATGTGCGAGTGGAGGCGTCCTATACAAAGAGTTTTTATAAGATCAGACCAAATAAAGTCACTCTTACTTTATAATGTTGTTTACTATTTAAGATTGACTATTTCAAAGCGATGACCTGAGTAACTTGACCTTAATTCTGAGCTAATTAAGAACTCTTGTTTATTCGGGCTTATCCTTATATTTTCATGTGTGAGGGTTGGCTCAACAATGTCGGCTCAATAAGCCTCCCATTTCAGGGGTAAGATTGAGTAGATAGCTGGGGGCTTAGGGTACAAGATGGAATTTATTCATACCCGTTTTTAGGGATAGTAGAGAAGTTGTTCCCTTAAATGCTAACTCCGAGTCTTGAACAAGAGGCCCCATCCTCTCATTGGCCCGAGAAGAAATCGGTTTAATGATCGGATCACAAACCAATTGTTCATTAGAGGATTAGTGGGACTTAAGGGACAAGATGTAATCTCGGGGGTAAAAAAACTTTTGACCTAGTCGTCATTATGAACAACCTATGAAGGGTTAACTTATTGATTATGGTTATATCGAGTGGGGCATATATATATCTACAATGAGGGGAGTGCAACTACTTGTCTTTAGTGGAGTGACCTAGTAGTTAACGAATGTTGGTTAATTAGGTTAAAGAGTTTAGCCGGTTAATCTCGGATCATAGAAGCCCATGACATGTAGGTCCATTAGGTTCCCTTACTAGCTCATAAATAGTTAAACCTTAGAATAACATGATGAAAGAATTTGAAATGTGCAAATTCAAACTGAAGAAATCAATAATTATATACGATATAATTACACGTTTAATTATCGAATTAAATGAAATTGGAGATTTGGGTAATATTTAAATATTAAAATTACATGAATGGGGATTCATGTTTGTGGAATTGGTGGTTAAATAATTTAATATTAGATATTAAATTATATTAATTAATAATTTATTTAATTGATTAATTGGAAAATTGAAATTTATGAAAATTCAAATAACTAAATCAATTTTGATTTAATTTAAATTAAAATTTGAAAATTGATTTTAAATGAAAATTGAATTTCCTAAATTAATTTAAAAAATAAGTTTCAAAATTAAAAGAAAACTTGATTTTCAACTTGAAAATTCATTTTTTGGAAAATTCCACTAAGTGAATCCCACTTTCAAACACATTCCAACTCACAAATCCACTTCAAATTTGAAGTAGGTGCTGTCATCTTCATGGCAACTAGAATTGCATGAAGAAGGTGATTAAAATTAGCTTAATTTTGCTGAGAAATGGGCATGCAAATCGAAATTTTCAAGGTTTTGAGAGATTCAAGAAAGAGTTACTCTCTCTAGAAAAACCAGTCCTTCCTCTCCAAAAATTTTCAAAATTCAGCCCATTTTGAATCTCACAATTCAATCTAAGATCCAAGAGAAAGGTAGGGAAGATCAAGTGGTGGTCTGCTCCTTGTTGCTGAGAAGATTCAGGCTGAATTTGAAGTTGAAGAGAGTTATTCAAAGGTATGTTGTTAAAACCCTCTTTTTATCTTATGAACACGCTTTCTTTATTGCTAAAATTGATGAATTAGAGTGCTTAATGATTCTGTTTTCTTCCGCTAAGTGCATGCTAACTCTAACAATTGATATCAGAGCATGATTTAAGCTCTCAATTCGTGGTAATTTTAGCTTGGTGGGTGATTTTCATAGGTTGTATGAAAATAGTGGCTGATATGGATAATTTCAGTTTTGGCATTCAAATTCTCTTCAATTAAGTGTTAATTGTTGCAATTGGCTCTTTGTTTATGGGCCTTAACGTGTGATTAAGAGTCTGTAAATTTGTTGAAGTCAATAGAGTTGTAATTAGGCTGTAATTGGAGAAAGAAGCAAGAGACGTCAACTGTAGATTTTCAACTTTGAAGCTACTACCAGCCAGCGTTGCAACGCTGCCTACAGAGCGTTGCAGCACTGTTCTTCATCAGCCCGTGGTGTTGCAACACTGGGATGAAGCGTTGCAACGCTGTTCATCCCAGCCCAGAAAGAACACGCACGACCTGACCGGCGGTTCAACTGAACCATTTAGCCGGTTCGGATCAAGGAGGTTCGGTTTAACCCTATTTTGGTCGGTTCAATCTCTTTTGGAGCTTTGGCGATTCAGGCGGTTTGGGTCCGGTTCGGGTCGATTCATGAAGACCAGAAGCCTTCTGAAGCTGTTTTCAATTACTATTGCAATAATTTAAGCCTTTTTGCTTGTTTGTAATGCCAAAACTGGTCCATATCAATTTGTGTTTATTTATTTATGCATTGTGAATGTATGTTATAATTAAATAAATCTTGTATGTGCATATAGTATGTCATGTAGATTTAAAATCCCACCATAGGAAGCATGAAGCATGCATTGAAAGTATGTTATAAATGAAGAATCTCATATCTAATAGTTCCATGAGTATGTTTGGATCGCTCCGATCTCATCGTGACCGAAATACATATTATACATTCAATACATACAGTTATGCAAACAAACACTAATTATCGGTAAGCTAGGAACAAGTTAATAACAAGGGAAAGGGTGCAATACCAGTTGAAGACGTTCTTTGCACTTCGGCACTCCAAGTAGCAGAACCCTCCAAGTGATCTACCAATGCCCAATAGCAGCGTCAACAACAGCAGCACGAACAACTGCATGAACACGAACGCTGCAGGGACGACATCACCAGTAAAGAGCCCAGGGTATTCTCGGAGTGAAAACCAAAAGGATGGTCTTTGGTTAATTTGGTAGAGAAAGGAGGAAACACAAATCGTGTAGGCGATAAGCAAGTGAGAAGGAAAAAGATGCTATCACATAACAGACTGCTTATCGTTTAGGAGAAGCTACACGATCGTATAGGATTTACTGAACAATCGTTTAGTAAAATCGGCACACTATACGATCGTTTAGAGAAGCTAGGCAATCATGTATGCGACAGTGTGTGATCGTTTAGGCGCGAGGTGGATGATCGTTTAGGCGGAAATGAGCTATCGTATAGTCTCTTAAAAAACCTTAAGCGGTCGTTTTCTTTTCTCCAACGCACGCTCACAAAATCTTTTGGGCAATCTGAACGACGAGGATTCAAAATGAAAATATTTTTCATTTTAATTCATCAGTTACAATAACCGACGGATCCCACTAACCCATGTCCGAATGTGAAAATTGGCTTAATTATCATATAATTAACCAATGAATTAATAAATAAATATAATCATATTATATTTTTAACCTATAGTTTGATATCACATATCTACTATAGTATTTTCTCCTCTACTTGATATAAATCATATTTATATCTAATTTCCTCCAAAATAATGTATCTCATACATTTAGCCAATTGTATCATATATAATTAACCAGTCCAATTATATCATATATAATGGAACTCCCTCTTGTCAATTTGAACATTTCAAATTAACCCAAACACTGGTTCTCAAATTTATCCAAGCTACCCAGGGGACCTAATAGACCTGTGGCATGAAGCTCCAACGGTCCGTGAATAGCTGACTAAACTCTTTAGCCACGATATCCACCATCCGTTAACTGTCAAGCATTCCACTAAAAACCAACAGTTGAACTCATCTTACCACAAATATATTTTTGTGTCCATCGGATATAACCAATCATGAGTACGATGACCCTTCACAGATGCTCGTAAGTACAGTTGAGCCAAAATACCGTTTTGCCCCTATAGTTACATCTCACTCTTTAAGTACCACTGGTTCCTCTAATGAACAATACAACATAGTCCAACTATGTGTGAATACCTCTCGGGCCAAGAGAAGGTGTGTGGCGCCACATCGTTCAAGCCCCGGAATCAGCCCTTAAGGAAGCTATCTATTTACTTACCCCTGCCTCGGGGAAGAAGTGAATTCCATCTTGTGTAGTTGAGTTCCCAGCTCCCAAATCAGACGAATCCCCAAAATGGTAGGTTTGAATCGGCGACCTGGCCACTCACACCCATACAAATCAAAGAACCGCCCTCAATGGTAGGAGTTCCCAACTCACTCAGGATTGAGGTCATATTACCTATGGTCATCCTAGTGAAGTGAAGTCTCAGTTATGAACGATGTTATATAACGAGACGTTAACACTTCGTGGTCAGGTCTTATACAAACTCTTTGCATAGGACGCCCCCGTTCACATGTCCCCAACACGAATGATCAGGATCAGACCATCTATGACAAGTCACAACACTTGTGACCATTCCACAAAGCGGGTCGTATCCGTAGCGTTATCAGGATAAGGTTTCCCTCCTATATTCATATACTACAGACCATTTTAGTTATCACTCAAGACATGATCCACTTGTATGTCACCACGTACATGCTTGAGTCGCAAACAGATAACCAGAGATTTGATGTTTATTGGTTTGTGGTAAAGCAAATAAAACAAGTAACTGAGCAAAATACAAGATGTGAAGTAAATATCATATATTAACAACACAAGCGTTCGTACAAACTGTTTACAAACTACAGAACATGAGACTTCAGGCATCAACCCCAACAATCTCCCACTTGTCCTAAAGTAAAGTGGGGTGTACAAAAAAACTAGTACAAAACAATAAACTAGGGCATAAAAGCCCAGTACAAGAAAATCTCCTACTTGCCCTAGTCCAACCGCGGGCGATCCTGTAGACCCATGCTCTGTAGGTGACCTTCAAACACTGTAGCCGTGAGAGTCTTCGTAAACGGATCAGCAACATTAAAATGGCGTGGGTTAGACTGATCCCTCTCATCTCCTCAACCTCTTAAGGCGCCTTAGGTACATTTCCTTAGACAAAGTGACTCCATGCCTAAACGGTAGTAGGCCCCTCCTGGAGTCCTACATCGAGTACTTGAGCAACATCTTGTTAATGTATGATGTCTGAAACAGTGCTAGCAGTTTGTTCTTACGATCCCGAAAGATCTATATACCTAGAACAAACCAAGCCTCTCCCAAATCTTTCATTTGGAATTGGGTCGCTAGCCAGTTCTTAACTGCAGTCAGTAGACTTACATTATTCCCAATGAGTAGGATATCGTCTACATACAACACTAAGAAGACTACTAAAGCGTTGATGATCTTCTTGTAGACACAAGGTTCATCAACATTTTGGTCAAAGTCATACGACTTGATCGCAGTATCAAACCGTATGTTCCAAGATCGAGACACATGTTTCAATTCATAAATGGACTGATTCAGTTTGCAAACCTTTTGCTCTTGACCTTGGGCTATGAATCCCTCGGGCTGCACCATATAAATGGTCTCCTCAAGATTCATGGCCTTGACCCATTCATCCCGGTCAACATCCTTCATTCCCTACTTATAAGACAACGGATCCTCAACATCTCCATCTGCTACCATAGCAAGAATTTCCGTGAAACCCAGATAGCGAACGGGTGGGTTTACAACTCTCCCACTACGTCGAGGTTCCCTCAACTCTTGAGGTGGAACCGACATACTGGATGAACTCCCACCAACATCTCTTGTTGATGTAGCAGGCTCTTCAACAACTCTTGTTAAAGTTTCGGTAATTTCATTGGAAAGCTCACGCAACACGACTTTTCTTCGTGGACTATGCTCCCTTATATGATCCTCCTCCAGGAAAGTAGCGTTTGTTGAAACAAACACCCTATTTTCCGTCGGATCATAAAAATAAACCCCTTCCGTACCTTTGGGGTAGCCTACAAATAGGCATAACCTCGACCGTGGTTCCAACTTCTTGGGATTAGCCTCAAGCACATGTACAGGGCAACCCCAAATGCGAAAGTGACATAAACTAGCTTTACGCCCGTTCCACAACTCCAGAGGTATTCTTGCAACACTCTTAGAGGGAACACAGTTGAGTATGTATACCGCAGTCTCCACTGCAAAACCCCAAAACGAGTCCGATAAGGAGGTGTAACTCATCATCGAGCGAACCATGTCTAACAAGGTCCTATTTGTCCTCTCTGCTACACCATTCTGCTAAGGTGTACCCGGCGCTGAGAGTTGGGAAATGATTCCATGTTCTATCAAATAGTCCTGGAATGCTGAGTCCAAAAACTCTCCACCTCGATCCGATCAAAGTGTTTTAATCCGTCTATCTAGTGCGTTTTCAACTTCAGCCTTGAACTCTTTGAACTTTTAAAAGGATTCAGACTTCCATTGCATAAGATAAACATACCCGTACCTAGAGTAATCATCAGTAAAACTGATAAAATACTCATAGCCACCTCTGGCTCGCACATTCATAAGACCACAAAGGTCAGAATGTACTAATTCAAGAGGCTCCTTGGCTCTATAACCTTTTAAAAGGTCATTTAGACATCTTACCCTCAAGGCAAGACTCGCACACTGGTAAAGAATTTTCTTCTAACTCACTTAGAAATCCATTCTTCACCAATTTCTCAATCCTATTAAGATTGATGTGCCCTAAACGAAGATGCCAAAGTTTGGCATTTTCTTTTGAAGAAATTCGTCGACGTTTTGATTGAGTTACGGCAGTTTTGAACGATTCAGTATTATGGAGGGAATTAATGGCTAACGACCTTAGCACATATAAATTCGATTCCAGATTTGCGGTGCAAATAAAAACACCATATTTATGAATAAACACTTTATCCATATTAAAAGAGATAGTATATAAACACTTTACAGAAATAAGGTAGCTCTTTAGTTCAGGAACAATATATACATTATTTAAAATAAGAAACCTATTCTGTAAAGCTAATTGGAGTCCTCCCACTGCCACAGCTGAGACGACGTGCCTAGTGCCTACTCGCATCGTCATCTCACCAGCCTCCAGCTATCGCCAAGATCTAATCCCCTGAAAAGAAGAACAAGCATGGTTAGTGGCGTCTGAATCAATTATCCAGGCAAAATCATCATTCTCCACTAAACAAGCTTCAAGCACAAGTAAATCACATTTACCTTTATCGGCCTTGGCCTTAGCCTTGGCTGCTTTCTTCTCTTTCAGATACCGAGAACAGTTCCTCTTCCAATGTCCATCTTGGTTGTAGTGGAAACACTTTCCTTTAGCAACCTGTGGATGCCTCCTTGGGGTGACAGGCGGTGGGTTAGCAGGTGCCTTCTCTTTTCCCTTACCACCCTTCTTCTTCTTCCCCTTTGCAAAGTTAGAAGCCGAAGGTGCAGACTTTGTTCCTGAGGTCGAACCTCTATGGAACGTCCTAGAGGATGAAGCAACATTTTCCTCACCCTCTCCTTACTTTTTAGTAAAGATTGGTATGTCTGCAACTCGTTGAGGAGAGTTTTAAGGTTATACTTCACTTTGTTAAGAATCACATTGCTAAGAAAGTGCAGGAAGCTCTCCGGCAAAGAATGCAGGATTATGCTAACCTAGTTGCCCTCATCGATGGTAGACCCATTCAACTCCGCCATATTAAAGTGGACCATCATGTTTAGCACATGTTCACGAACAGAGGTGCCTTCTTCCATTTTGGAGTTGAATATGTATTTAAGAGCCTCATGCATCAGACGGTTGTCCAAACATCCCCCGCAGGGACTCCATGATCTCACGCGCTGAGACCATAGGCTCATGTTTCTTGGCCAAGACTTCAGAAAGACTTGCCAAGATGTAGGCTCGGGCCTTCTCATTCGCCCTTGTCCATCGCTCATATGCCTCCTGAATATTTTAAACGGCATTCGGAGCTGGAATAAGAGGACAAGCCTCCGTAAGAGTGAACATGAGATCCTCGATGATCAAGATCGTCGTGATCACGTGTTTCCATGTTGTGAAATTATCGCCAGTAAGTTCTCAAATTTATACAAGCTACCCAGAGGACCTAATAGACATGTGGCTCGAAGCTCCAACGGTCCATGAAAAGTTGACTAAATTCTTTAGCCACGAGATCCACCATCCGTTAACTGTTAGGTATTCCACTAAAGACCAACAGCTGAACTTTTCTTACCACAGATATATATCTGTGTCCGTCAAATATAACCAATCATGAGTACGATGATCCTTCACAAATGCTCGTAAGTATAGTTGGGCCAAATACCGTTTTGCCTCTGTAGTTACATCTCACTCCTTAAGTACCACTAATTTCTCTAATGAACAATACAACATAGTCCAACTATGTGTGAACACCTCTCGAGCCAAGAGAAGGTATGTAGCGCCACATCGTTCAAGCCCCGGAATCAGCCCTTAAGGAACCTATCTATCTACTTACCCCTACCTCGGCGAAGGAGAGAATTTCATCTTGTGTAGCTGAGTTCCCAGCTACCAAATCAGACGAATCCCCAAAATGGTAGGTTTGAATCGGCAACCTGGCCACTCACATCCATACAAATCAAAGGACCGCCCTCAATGGGAGGAGTTCCCAACTCACTTAGGATTGAGGTCATATTACCTGTGGTCATCCTAGTGAAGTGACATCTCTGTCATGAACGGTGTTATATAACGAGACATTAACACTTCGTGGTCAGGTCTTATACAAACTCTTTATATAGGACGCCCCTGCTCGCATGTCCCCAACACGAATGATCAGGATCAGACCATCTGTAACAAGTCACAACACTTGTGACCATTCCACATAGCGGTTCGTATCCATAGCGTTACCAGGATAAGGTTTCCCTTCTATATCCATATACTACAGACCATTTTGGTTATCACTCAAGACATGATCCACTTGTATGTTACCACATACATGCTTGAGTCACCTACAGATAACCAGGGATTTTATGTATATGGTTTGTGGTAAAGCAAATAAAACAAGTAACTGAGCAAAATACAAGATATGAAGTAAATATCATATATTAATAATACAAGCGTTCATACAAACTGTTTGCAAACTACAGGACACGAGACTTTAGGGCATCAACCCCAACAATAAAGAGATAATATATAATATGCATGTTTAGGGTTTCAAGTTTTTAATATAAAGTGTTATATTAAATCCTAAAATACTTTATGAATGTTATGGATGATCAACATGTCTATTATTTTATAATTGTTATAAAAACCGAATTAGACTTTTAAAATCCATAACAAAGACAAGATGCATGCTTACCTAGGGTTAACAAATAACAACTTATTTTAATAGTTAAAATAGGTTGTTATCTTGTAAAAATTGGTTACAAACTCAACCGGTCTATAATCCTATCTAAGGCTGGAGGTATTTAAGTTTGACGGTTTACAAAAAACCTCCTACCTGGGATTATAATCGAATAATTACTCGGTTTTATGAGAATGTGTGAGTGATGTGAGGTTTTAAAACTGGTTTATCAACTAAACATCATAGGTTAAATCCAAATATAAAGGTTATACTTGGATAATCAGCTAGACTTAGGTTGTTTTATTAGCCGGAATATACCTAAGTAAATGTTTACCCAAAACAAATAGAACACTTCAATGGAAGATTAATAACATGTATGATATGTGGTTCTTAGCTCTCGCGTCTCTAAGAGTTCACACCGTAAGATTCATGCTCGGCTTCGTGTCACCTTGGGAGAGACTTCCATTCGGAAAGTGTTTGCATGGGTCAATAGCAAGGTGAATAAGGGAAGTACTTCATAGTAAGTGGGTGAAGGATGTGTGTCAACGTGTCCTACAGTCTCTTCCATTAGTTTAGACCGTGAGATTCCTATGTTGCACATGCTTGTCAACTTTATATGACCTATGCTAATCATTTTACGACGACTATCCCTTCGGAGGGTTGTAACATGGGATTCAAAAAAACTCAAACTCTAGAAATGGATAGGATTTCTTAGGTTGATTTTCAACTTTGACTCTCCAATTCAGTAGCATCATTGGGGCCAATCTCTGAGGTATGAAAACGGAGGGTTACACTTATGAGAATTACTAAGTGTTAGTAAGCTCTTTACGAAAAATGGTAACTAAATGACTATAAGAATATGAGTTATTCTAGAATTAGTATTTAGTCAAGAATGTCTTGCTTCAGTGAAGGAGTATTTGACTGCCCCTCAGTAGCATCTATTCTGACTCACTAAAATAGCGTTGCAAATAAAATAATGAAATTTAGGTACATTATTACTTTGTAAAAACATGATTGGATTTAAAAGCAATTCACCAATAGAATTTGGTTATACTTTCAGAGATGACTAGCTCATTAATACAGTTACTGACTTCTGAGAAACTTGATGGGGACAATTATTCTACATGGAAATCAAACCTGAATACAATACTGGTAATAGATGATCTGAGGTTAATGGGAACAATTACTCTACATGGAATACAATACTCTACATGTAGAGTAATGGGGACAATTACTCTACATGGCTTCTGAGAAACTTATCGGGGACAAATACTCTACATGGAAATCAAACCTGAATACAATACTAGTAATAGATGATCTGAGATTCATTTTAACTGAGGAATGTCCTCCTAACCCCGGCTCCAACATAAATCAAACTGTTCGGGAAGCATATGACAAATGGACAAGGGCAAATGAAAAAGCCCGAGCCTATATTCTTGCCAGCATATATATGATGTTTCGGCAAAGAAACACGATCTCATGCATACCACAAAAGAGATTATGGAATCTCTACAGGGGATGTTTGGAAAACCATCCTTCTCCCTTAGACATGATGCCATCAAATACGTTTATAACTGTCGTATGAAAGAAGGGGCCTCTGTTAGAGAACATATCTTGGACATGATGATCCATTTCAATATAGCAGAAGTAAATGGAGTTTTCATAGACGATAAAAGTCAAGTCTGTTTTATTTTAGAGTCTCTTCCGAAGAGCTTCTTACAGTTTCGTACAAATGCGATGATGAACAAGATAGAATATAACTTAACCACTATTCTCAATGAGCTACAGACTTATCGGTCCCTCTTTAAAACTAAGGGACAGAAAGCTCTGCAAATAAAAGAGGATCGTCCTCTAAGATAAAGTCTAACTCTTCTTCTTCCTCCAAGGAAAAAAGTGTTCAGATGAAAAAGAGTAAGGGGAAGAGGAAGGCACCTATTGACCGCAAAGGCAAGGCTAAAGTGAAAATGTTTCTACTACAACAAAGATGAGCATTGGAAGAGAAACTGCCTAAAATATCCTGCAAAAAGGAAAGTAGAAACAAAGAAATTAATTTCTGAAGAATGCTTGCAGATGAAGAGATAACTTTCAAGGTTGTGAATAAGGGAGGCTATCTCAAAAAAACCAGTGAGAGTTCCTGAAGTTGTTTTCAAAAGATAGCTCTATTATATAATATACTTCTTGTTAATGTAATGAAAAGACATGTATCTATCTTTTGTAAGAACATTTGTATAAAAGTATCTTTTGACAAAAATGAAGTGTTCATTAGCAAAAGATGTTTTTTTTTCCTATTATAAAACAATTTCTATGTTAAAACCGACCAAAGCATAGGTCATTTCAAATATTCAGATATTTAAAATAGCTAAAAAATAAAAGGCAAAGGTTTCTTCAAGTACTTATATTTGGAAATTAAAGATTTAGTCACATAAATCTTAATAGGATTGAGAATGGTTAAAAGTGATCATCTAAATTGGTTAAAATACAACCTTTTAACATTATGTGAATCTTGTCTTGAAGATAAGATAACCAAAAGATCTTTTATAAGAAAAGGTCTTACGAGCCTTAGAGCTCACACATTCAGACCTCTATGGTCCGATGAATGTCAAGACACGAAGAGGATATGAATATTTCATCGGTTTATTGATGATTATTCAAAGTATGGTTATATTTACCTAATTTTAACATAAGTCTAAAACACTTGAGAAGTTCAAGGTGTATGAAAACTTGTTAGGTAAAACAATTAAGACACTTCGATTGGATCGAGGTGGAGAGTACATAAAATCTGAGATTTCTAGAACTATTTGATAGAACATAAAATCTAGTCACAACTCTCTACACCTGGCACCTCAGCAGAACGGTGTATCAGGAAGAAAAACAGAACCCTGTTAGACATGGTTTAGTTGAATGATGAGCTATGCTCAAATTGCCTAAATTTTTTTGTGATGTACAATAGTAACTGTTGTATACTTTTTCAACATGAAATTGGAACATCATTCAAAACAGTATGCTTATCCATAGGCTACCTAAAAACAGTATACTTCTTCAACACAGAAGAAAATTAAGTATTTGTATCAACAAATGTTATTTACTTGAAGAAGTATGCATGAGAGATCATAAATTATTGTATCAAGTTTCCATAATAGTTATAGAAAATCAACAAAAGTTATTGATTAAGCTAACCCTGAAATAAGAGTTGTTAAGACTGGTCATATGCATCTTTCTCAAAGAGTTGAGAATGCCTCAGTGTAGTGGGAAGGTTGTGTGATATCCTACCCATAACATGGGTTTAGTAGAAACTCTAGTCACCAATACTTGGTGATGACATCGATAATCAAGAAGTTAAGGGTATAAAATGCATTCTCTATTTGTTAATTAATTAGAAGTATATTGTATACTAAAGTGTTTATAGGGGTCCTCTCGGCTAAAGTGTATGAGGGTCACCTAGTCAGTCTAGGACTACGAGTTGTATAATCTAGGACAAGTGGGAGAAAAACCCATAGGTATATGATACCTAGTAAAGACAAACTATGCTTATGTGCTACCCTAGTTTATTGTATTTTCTCTCTAAAAACTCAAAAACTCAACATTATGTGTACAAATGTGTGTTATCACTGAAGTTCTAGTCCAAATGGGAGTTTGTTGGATTTTATGTCCTAAAACTCGTGGTTTGTAAATAATAAACTTATTTTGTTAATCAATATAGATGTTATTGAAGTTTGATTCGATAAAGTTGTTATTGAATGCATGAATTGCTCATTTTGTTTTAGAAATAAACTAAATTCAATAAATTAAGATCCATGACTATTACATAAGTACTTGAACTTTATGTAGAGACATAAGAGTAGATCAAGTTCAGGTAAATAGGCATAGCCATAAGTGGCAAACCTAAAGGCATGTTTCCATAGGAAGTGACTCTGAAGAGACACAATAACATAATCGTAGGTGGCGATTCCATAAAGACACCGTCATAGCATATTATAATAAACATAGTAATGTATCACATGAGTTTATAGAATAGTCTCAACAGTTGATCTATCAATCAAACATAACATAACTTTCACATAATATCATATTTTTTGTAATATTAACACAAATTTCTAGAACAACCTCAACAGTCCAACCATAGCAAATTATAACAATTCAACCCATCAAAATAGAATCATGCTTTCAATGCAATCACAATCTTAACACCAACTTGGATTTAAGGACGAACCGGTAGTAAATCAATTACCTCAATATTAAGTCCAACACATTAGTAATTCAACCTTGGTAAAATCTTGACAAGCCTAAACATAATTCAAATTTAAAAATTAATATTAAAGGCCTAATTTTAAAATAAAATCAATTTAAAGATCTCAAAAACAAAAAACAAAACAAAACTTACAACAAAAACGAGGCTTAGTCCAAAACTGCTTACAAGTCTTCAATAAAATCCATTCGAAACGTCCAAAACGTCTATTACTTTTGATGGGCAGCGGCTCAAACGCGCTTAATACACCAATTACTTAAATGGGTTTTCAAGAATAACTCAACAAAACTCTAAAATCTTGCAGAATCCTCCCACAGCCAAGATAAGATGCGGCAGACAGCGCTACGTGGCGACAGACGAGATATCCCAGCGTCCAGAACGAATGGCGGTGGAAGTTGCTGGACGGAGGACCTACTCATGGCATCTTGAACAAAACTGTTCCGCGTGGGTTTCTGACTTAGAGAGAGAAACTAACAGAAGGAGATGAAAGGGCTGACCGGCGGCGCTGGTAGTCGGAAAACGTCGAATAGAACCCACACCTGATGACAAATGGCACCGGCTGCAGACGGACGCGTGACTCGCACACGCTCAGACCCGGGGTCGCTCGTCTACGCCGACGGCTGCAGCTTTTTGATCGGAAACGTGGGCCGGCTTGGCGGCGCGACCTGCAAGGCAAAGGGACACCGACGGCGGACGACTGGTAGTGGCGCGTCGAGTTGAACCGACTGTGGTCGGCGAGGCTAAGATCGAGAGGGAGGAAGACGCTCGGCTGCTCTTGAATGAGGAAGAAAGAGATTAGATTAAAGCAGACGCCGAACGAGATTTAATATATATAAATATAATTTATTTATTTATTTATTTATTTATTTATTTATCCTTTAAACCTAACCTTAATATTATTTATTTATTTATTTATTTATCCTTTAAACCTAACCTTAATATAATTTATTTATTTATTTATTTATTTATTTATTTATTTATTTATTTATTTATCCTTTAAACCTAACCTTAATATAATTAATTTATTTATGTATTTATTTATTTATCCTTTAAACTTAACCTTAATATATATATATACACATATATTTCCCTTTCCTTTTTCTTCTTAACCCTCCACTAATCCACCCATTTAAATTTAAATTCCTTTTATAAACTTAACTCAAATCAATTATCTTCTAAAAAAAATAAAACCAATAATTCACTTAAACCCAATTACCCAAACCCTCCGTCACTACACTTTAAATTTGAATTTTCTCAATCCAATAATTAAATCCTAACTTCAAATTTTAAAATATCCACCAATTAACACAAGAAAATTAAATTAAAGTCACCTGCAAAATTCGGAAAAAAAATAAATAAAAAAGATGACAGACAATGTGTCACAAACATTGACGTGTAATATCGGATAGACTGCCTTAATGTTGGTCATTCACTGAATTCAAAAGAAAATCGACATCGAAGAACGTATTATTGTAAATGATCGACATTGAACACCTTTAATAACAGCTTTTTCAATTTTGGCTGATCGTCCGTCATCATACTTGTATAATATCAATTGTTGAATGCATTAAAGGCCAATTTTGTACTAGTGTATTGATAGCTAGGTTTGTTCGTAGGGAGGCCCAAATGTTGTACTTTGTTTAAGGGAACAATTGTTCGAAATACAAACAAAATCCAACATTAATTATGAAAGGGAGAGATTCATGTTATATAGATCAGAATAATTATTTCCATTAGTAATAAGACCTTTTGGATTGACCCTAAAAGTAAAATTACGAAAATTTATGCCAAAAATAGATAATATCATTCTCGTATAGATATATGGAGATTTGTTTCCCTTATCGTTATACTTTCTAGTTGTTTAATTTATATACACAAGAACTAAACTGGACCATGAAATAATGCCTAATTATTCTCTTTAACACTTATATAGGTTCACGTTTTCTTTCAAATACATATATGGTCAAAAGGTTAGTCTAACACGATTTTTTTACAAAAATAATATTATTTTAATATTTATTGACAAAAATGAGGTTGGTTTGAAACTATTGGCAAAAATAAGATTGTGAAATCGTTAAATCGTGTACCCGTCCACGATTTAAGGCTAAATCCTGTACCCAGCCACGAATTAAGGCTATTTTTTTTTTCACATTTTCTCTCAAGTTCTATCTTCTTATATTTTTTTTCAGCGTTTTTGCATCTTCGGAGAATCTTTTAATGTGAAATTCAAATTTTCAAAGGCCTAAAATAAAAATTGAATCAATTTTCCCCCAACTTCTGTCTTCTTCTTTTAATTTTTTTTAGTGTTTTTTTGTTTTTTCAGAAAATCTTTTACAGTGAAATTCAAATTTTTAAAGGTCTACCATAAAATAAAAATCGAATCGAATTTCTAGTCACGAATTAATTCTAATTTTTTTTTTCATATTTTTTCCCAACTTCTATCTTTCTTTTTTTATTTTTTTTAGTGTTTTTTTGCATTTTCGGAGAATTTTTACTGTGAAATTCAAATTCTTAAAGGTCTACCGTAAAATAAAAATTGAATTAAATTTCTAGCCACGAAGTAAGACTAAATCTATTTTTTTTATATATATTTTTCCCAACTTCTATTTTCTTCTTTTATTTTTTAGTGTTTTTTTTTCATTTTTGAAGAATCTTTTACTGTGAAATTCAAATTTTTAAAGGCCTACGGTAAAATAAAAATTGAATCAAATTTCTAATCACGAATTATGGTTAAATCTATTTTTTTCCCATTTTCCCCAGCTTCTGTCTTCTTTTATTTTTTAGTATTTTTTTGTATTTTGGAGATTTTTTTATTGTGAAATTTAAATTTTTAAAGGCCTATAAAATAAAAATTGAATCAAATTTCTACCCACAAATCTATTTTTTTCACATAGATTTGTTTTACCGTAGATTTTTTTACATAGATTTGTTTTACCGAAATTCAAATAGATTTGTTCCCCTCTGTATCTACTTAAATCAAAAAACAATAAAAAAAAATAATAAAATATGGAACTAGTGGATCCCATAAAAATCGTATACCGGGCACACAATTTTGCTATCCTATTTTTGTCAATACTTCTCCCTCAGCTTACTTTTGTAATTTATTTCCTATATACCCTATTTTTGTTATTACTTTAAAAAAAAATACATTATTCTTGAACTTACCCCGTCTAACACATTAACAAAAAGTTTTTTTAAAAAAAAACGGAAATGATATTTGTTTTACTAACAAATTGAAGCTTGTTTTGTTAGCATTGGTTATTTTTGTAATATAATTCGTATTTAAGGAATAAAATAATGATGTCATTTGGCAAAACCTACAAGTTGCAAAATATTAAAAATATCATTCAAACGTGTTCTTGATTGTATCAGACTCTAACAAGATAAACATATGCAACAAATCATAAAACCACCTTATATGAAAAATAGATATTCGAATATGTAAATATTCCTACATTTTGAAGTCTTTTCCATCATAAGTGACTCACATTTTAAGTTTTGTAGTAGATATTATTATCAATGATGACCACGTCAAAGGGAATCACACTTATTTTTATTGGGATTTTCTTAGTTAACTTTGACATGATTGAGATAACAAATGTAGAAAAATCCATTGGTTACGATCCCTTTAAAAGGAGATGTTAGTCTGGGATGTAACGCAATCCTAAACTTTGTAAATTAATTCCTACAAATCTATATGGAAGAGGTTGCAATGTAATCGAACGTTGTAGGGAGGAAATGATATTATATATGGTCAAGAAAAAATTGTTAAAGGGGATGCATCCACTAGCTCGACAATGAACCCTAATGCATAATAGCATATTGATTGGATAATTGATGGGATCAATTATTCGTTTATATATTTGTAAGAATATTATAGATGTCTAGTTATTTGTTGGATCATCGAACTTTTGCCAACTTAATGTGTTTGGCATTTCTTGTAACTGCACATGGAGGAATCAATATTTTTATTTTAAAATATATACAGTCACTTTTCTTCTTTAGGTGTATAATAAATATTTCGTTAAAATACTATTTTGGTCTTGATACTTTGAAGTTTTTTCAAT